>NC_136978.1:36217192-36254692 GCF_032717465.1 Coenobita brevimanus
CGAAGTATAGGGTATTCGTGAACCTCCGTTGAATGCCAATAGTGTCTTATGGATGGTACTTCACAAATCCCCATGAGAAAGTATAATCCAGGGAACCGGGCCATTTCCTCTTCATTGCAGAGGTACCAAATATCTAGTGCTGTCCCCATGAGCATGGCATGGTTGTTGGTTTCGACCGTCAGGTAGGTTAGCAACTCCCTGGTAAAAAAAAAGTTGGAAGTATTGGAGTGGTTTTGTTGGTGCTGCCACTTTCATACCTGGGGTTTCAGTGAAGGGGCCAGCATTGGGTGTAAATGACCCAGAACTCCAAGCCTCCTCCTGACGGTCATCACCTGAGGAAATGCTTACCCGTGTATGTGTGTGGCGCACATGACCCCTAGACAGACGACTACCTCTCGGCCGCCCACCACTACCTCACCTAGGCCCATGCCACGCTCGTCTTTGTGGTGGGGAGGGAGATGGTGATGATGATTGTGTTGATGATAGCTGGGTGGATGAAGGTTCAGGTGATCGTGGTGATGGAGATGGTTGTGGTGAAGGTTGTAATGAAGATGTTTGTGGTTATGATGGTTGTGGTGATGGTTGTGATGAAGATGGTTGTGGTGGTGATGGTTGTGAGGTGGTTGTGGTGCTGCTGCTGCTGATGATGATACTGGCTTATATTTAGGGGGAATGAAGTCTGAAGGGGACAGTGACTTTCCTGATTTAGCAGGGGAAGATGATATGGAAATATCTTAGATGGATGGTGAGATGCGGGCAGGTTGGAGTGTGGTGAGAGTGGAGGGTGACTGCGGGGGGGAAAGAGGTCAGTGTTTGCAATGGGGGGGGTGGAAGGTAGGTGGCGATAATGCAGTTCAGCCTCGAGGGTCAGAGTGGTTCCAGTGGTGGCAGGCATGACACCAGTGGTAGCAGGACTGGTGGCAGTAATGGCAGTGGTGTAGGGGGTCATAGGACTGATGGCAAGGATGGTGGTTGTCACAAAAGTGATGGCAGAGGTGACAATTGTCCTTGGAGTGATGGCAGCAGTAACAGGAGTAGCAGTTACACCAGTGGTGAAAGGAGTGGTGATAGTGATAGAGCTACTACTCTATGTTGTGCTAATCGCTGCGGCCTTGACCACGGCTTTGCTCTTATCTCCCTTTGGGTCAGATTTACCCCTCGCTCTCTGGCTCCTCACTCTCTCCTTCTCAACATATTCACTTTCTGTTTCAAATTCACTGCTTTCCACACTCTCACTGCCACTGAACAAGTATTTTATATATTCTTCCTCAGATAACCCCTTGCGAGACATTTTCAGGTAGTGTAAAACAGCAGGGGGACAGTAAAAATCGGTTAGGAATTTTCAAATCTGGCTTTCTCTGAAAATATATAAGAAACACTTGTAACCTTCTTCACAAGCACACTGCACTATATATAACACAATATCACTATAATACATGTAAGGTATGGATGGTGCGGTAGTAGGAAATGGGGGTTCAAATGGCCGGCTGACTGCTGGGAGAACACTGAGCTAAATATAGGCCGCTTGCCTCTCCAATAATCTCCCGGGTGTTGCCATATATTTCCCCTAGACCTGGCCACCCTCAGCTTTGACTGAACCAAATTTGACGCAAATCCATCCACAGGAAAAGTTTCTACGACCATTTATAGGGAAGTTTCGTCATGCTGCGTCATAGGTTGCACTGGAGATTGCAAGGATTATGATTCGCATTGAGTCATCATGTGCAAAAGGGTTAAATCCATACCTAGATCAAGTAATTACTGTATTGTAGCATTTGTAGCAACAGTTGCACCTATTTTTGTTTGTTATGTGATCTTAATTTATTTTTGGATGTGTTGATTTCCTCTAGTTTGTTTTCATCATTTGTGTTCGTTTTTTTGATGGTGTCCGAGATTGCATAATTGCTGGTTAAATTCCTTAGGACACTTTTTAAATGATCATGAATTTATTTTTCTTCACCACTCGACAGTGACCTAATTACTACCTTGTTTGCTGTCTTCTTAATTATTCTGTATGGGCCTTCAAATTTCGGGGATAGTTAATTGTCTCCATTGTGAATGATACCATAGACAATGTCTCCTAAGCTGATAGTTGATTCTTTTGCATTTTTATTGAATGACTCCATTATTTCTTCCATGGACATTGATAAGTGTTTCTTCACCCTTATGCGTATATCCTGGAATTCACACAAATGGAATTTAGGATAATCTTCATAATTGTATACAGGGAAATTTTCTCCTTCCAGAATTACATACGGTAATTTTTTGTCTTTCTTGTAGATAATGAAATGTGGTGTCTCCTGTAGACTTGTTTATTGCACAGTGTATTGATGCTTCCACTCTGGGCATCCAGTCATCCGAGCTTGTATAATTTTCATTGAGAATGTGTCATAGTACATCCAACACTTTTTTGTCTTATGTCTCTACCAACTCACTGGATGCTGAGTGACAGGCTAAGACATTTACATTCTTTGTATTGTATTGTTTACATATTTCTTGCAAGATTTCAGAATTAACTTCATTTCTATTATCACTTATTAATACCTTTGGTGTGGTGAACCTACATATGATGTTATCTATGACCTGTGGTGGGCACTTGGTGCACGAAAAGTACCGTCGGTACCAATACCGGTACTTGCCAAAAATTGTAGTGTCACTACCGGTACCGGTACAAACAAAAGTACTGAGTACCGACTCAGTACTCAGTACATGAATATGAATAAAGTAAACTTGTTCACTATTATTATTATTTTTTCTTTGTTACCACACTGAGGACCCAGAGACCAGTCTTGTCAGTAGAGCCTGACCTGATGAGAGATGAAATATGTTGTCAGACAATTGTCACAGTCATATTAACTATGAGGTGACTAAAGCATAAGGTTTTACGACTGTTCAGTTCTTTTACTTTCAATATATAGATCGCTAAACTTTAACAGGCCACTGTAATTCGCATTCTTATACAGTACACCTAGTCCAGTGTTTATCAAAATAAACACAATTTTATGACTACACCGTGTCATTACATGCACAATAATCTGATTAATAATTACACAGTGGACTTCAGTTTTCTCTTCCAGTGTTGCCCTTGAGGAAAACGAGCACTTCAAAATGATAGTCACTGAGTCCCGTCCGTTTTGGTTTGAGCACGTCCTGTCCAGTGAAAACAGACGTTCCAGCAGCACTGGATGGTACTGGCGTGTCATAAGTTACAAATAAGACTCTGAAAACCTTTCAAGGAAAGCAGTCGTTGTTGAGTTTATGTTTCTGGGGTTTCTCCAAAAATTTCTTTACTAGCTTTATCCCAATCTCCCTTTTCTTTCTCCCTTTTACATAGAGGGGTTCGAAAAATTATTCCTTCACATCCTGCTCGTCGTCATCATCAGTGGTGCTGCTCGCCGCATCCTCTAGCTTGCTCTCCAGTAGTGACATCATCTTCTTCTTCACCCTCCTCTTCATTTTCTCTATATCATAGGAGGCAGACTCAGGTAACCATGCCAACCACGATAGCTTGAATTGGGGATAAAAAGGCAGCAGCAAGCAGGCAGTCAATGTCCTCTAAACGATGGCCGAACCTGCCTTCCACACCCCCAATCACTGCATTCACTAGAGGCTAGCACACCGTCAGATCGGCGCTTTCCTTCACCTCTTTTAACCCGTCCCGTCCCGACCACTTTTCGATCACTGGTACCCCCCAATCCCGACCATTTTTCGACTTTTTTTTTTTTTTGCTTAAACTTTCACTTTTGGTCAGAAACAATGGTCGGTGGCAAAGAAATTGGTCCCCGGGGTCCCTGATTAGCTTAACCAGGTATGCCTTGGTCCCACCTGGCCCCGTGTTCTCCCTAGGCGGTCTGAGCCTCAAACGTTTTCTATGGTATTATAAGTCTGGGAAACCAATGAAAGTAAGTAGAAATGAATTTATTACAAACATAAAAACATGTGATAAAAGAGTATATTGGATTTTATACAAAAATAGAGCAGAAATAAGCATTGTACCATCGTGCGAAACGAGCAAAATCGGGCAACTTGGTCACGATGAATCGCTAACATTCTAAAATCATGATACATATAATTTTTTTTACTTAAATAATACTTCTACAATAACATTATACCATTTTACATTTTATTGAACTGTTTTTACGTATTCACAGGCCTTTTGATAACATTTAGCGTAATGTTAGCGCTTATTTACGTAGTGAGTGAACTCGCTGTGACTGTTGTTTCAACTCGTATTGTGCTTTTTCTACTTACATAATACTTTTCTAATATTATTATACACTTTTCAACTTTATAGAACTGTTTTGAGATTATTTCAGGCCTTACGTAAATATATAGCGTAATAATAGCGTATAATAACACACAGTAAAGTCGCTATGACAACTATTTCAACTTACAACCTATTTTTGTAGTTATATAATAATTCTCTACTAACATTGCACATGTTTACACTTGATATAATTGATATCACATCATTTCTGAACTTACGATGGAACTGAGCGTCATATTTGCGCGTACTTACACAGGGAGTGTTATCGCGATATCATTTGTTTCATCTTACACTAGTATTCAACTTATAAAATACCTTACTACTAACATTACAACATCTTCCACTGTATATAATTCCTATCACATACTTACTGACCAGAATGTGGGTGTACTCGTGACATCAATTATGACAACTTACACTAATGTTCAACTTATACATTTTATTCATGCTAACATTACACCCGTTTCCACTTTATTTCCTTGCTATCACATATTTACTGACCAGATTTACACAGTGGGTGTAGTTTTGGTAACAATTCTTTCCACGTACACTAATTCTCATCTTATACATTACTTTTCTGAAAAAATAACACCCGTTTCAAATTTATATTTGACTTAGCACCTACTGACTGGCCTTACCATTATCATGAGCATCATTTCGCCTTCCCACACAGTTTCAGTAGTGTAGGAAATTATGATACTCCTTGAAACAAGGCTGAAGGCACAACGCAACATTGCACTCGACACACTCGTATCTTGTGTCTTTTCTCTGAGTGGATGGTCTGACTGTCGAGTGCCTACATACATGGCAGCGACGCTGGGGTTTACGACGGTTTGGTTCAGAAGGGATTGCACTGGGATAGTGGCGTCCTGCAAGACGTAGGGGAGTCTGAGCAGCCATGGGGGTGCGGGTACGGTGTGTGGGTCTGTCCTGGGCATGCTTGGCGATTATTTCACGTGCCAGCTCCCTCACAAACCCCTCAAAGGTCTCGGATACTCCGGTGGTCATTGCGTGCTGGTAGTGGGCGTTCAGGACCGTGATGTCGAGCAAGTGGAAAAAGAGTTTCTTGTACCACTTCATCGTGGTCCTGGCACAGTCAACACTTGAAATCATCGAGTCTGACTGATCAACTTGCCTCATGTTCAGATTATAGGCAAGTACAGACTCTGGTTTCCATACGTTGCGCCTCCTCTCGCTACGGTGATCCACGGAGTCTGTGCGGTGCATCAGGGGGCTGTGAACAGTTGATAGGAGGCAAACTTCCCTGTTGTGGTTCCACAGGGTTGCAAGGATGTTATTGGCCTGGAAGAAAACCACCTCGTTCTTGTCAAGTTTCCTCCCTATCTTGACCATATGGCGAAGGTTTCTCTTGACTGTACCACAGACTCTGGTGTCGTGTTGGTGGAGGAACCTAGCGAGAAGAGGGCTAGTGTACCAGTTGTCCAGGTACAACACATGACCACGATGAAGGTACTCTTCTATCATTGTCTTCACCACGGCCCCAGAGAGTCCTATACTCCGATCTTCTATTATATCTGTCTGTGCGCCCGTGTACAAGACTTTGTCTTGCACATAACCAGTCTTACAGTCACACATAACAAAGATCTTGAACCCGAAACAGTGTCTCTTGCTGGGTATGTACTGCCTAAAGGAAATATTGCCTCTCCACAACACATGACTCTCATCTATGACGAGGTCTCTGTAGGGATAAAATGAGGAGCGGAACATTTCCCGTAAATGATCAAATACCAGCCTAATTCTCCTCATTTTATCGGTGTTATTTGCATTGGCTGGATCATCTGCATCAAAAAAGTGGAGGCGGCCGAGAATATACTGAAATCGGTTACGACCCATCACCTTTCCAAAGAAAGGTGTGAGGATGATTGGGTCAGTTGTCCAGTAGGCAGGAATTTGGTTTTTCCTTACCACATCCATCAAGATAACCAGGGCCAAAAATAGGAACATCTCTGAAATAGTCACGGGATAGTCATACTGTTGGGAATGCCTGCTCGTGGTTCCCAAACGTTCACTTTCACGGTGCTGTGATTGTGAAAAAATATTAGTTTGTTCAACTAAGTGCCCCACAAACGCCTCACCAAAGAATAAGTTGAAAAAATCCAACCGTGACGAACCTGCATTTACACCTGGAGCCGTGCAACCTGACCGCCACTCCTCAGTGAAAGGGTGAATGATGGGAGTAAAATTACTCCCATCTTCCCAGTTCCACGTGACACCACCGTCTCCAGCCACGTCACCATCGTCCCCTTCGTCAGGGTGGGGAGGTGAGGGTGGTGGGGGAGGTTGGGGAGGTGGAGAGCGGCGCCTCTCATCACTCGCACTTCTCTTCCCTCTCCCTTTTCCTTTACCCTTTCCCTTCCCTTTCTTTCCTTTCCCCACATCCTGGGGCTGTGGGGAGGAAGTTTGGGAATATTCAGGGGCAAAAGAACTGCTGGGGAGTGACTCAACCTCCTCTCCCCTAGGCCTACGAGCACCATGTGCTCGTGCTGCCTCCCTCACACCACTTGCCCCTTCACCCCGCACTTCCCCCACACCACTCTCACTTTCACCCCGCGCTGCCACCACAACACTTTCCCTTTCTCCCAGCAATCCCACCACACCACTTGCCACTTCCCCAGACAAAGTACTTTCACCATACCTTATGTGTCGTCTCGCCCCACCTTCTGATCCTCGTGGTGATATTTTCTCTTTTCCCAACCACGCTGCGATATCACGTCCTAGGCCTCCGTCATCCTCATCGTCCTCATCCTCGTCCTCATCAGATTCGGGATGGAGAGATAGCTGTGCACGTGGTTCGGGAGCAGGCTGGCCTTCCCTTGCCTTACGGTATGTCACATACCGCGTTTTTCGGGGCGAAGGGACCTCCTCATCACTGCTACTTATTTCTTCCTCTGGCTGGACGTAATCGCGATCCACCACATCATCATCGAGTGGTGAATCACTGTCTCCAGTGAAGGCTTCCAGGACGGATGCGATTTCCTCGTCTGAGAGACCTTTCCGCACCATGTCTGACCTGGGTCACTGCTAGCAGGTGAGTGACCGAGACAAGGGCGAGTGCGGGTCACGCGGGGTCTAGGACGCTGCCCGCCTGGCGGCAGGTAGGGGAGGCTTGGGTACCCGGGCGAAACGAAAATCTCGCGCGAATTTTGAAAATTGTGGAAATTATGAACCTTGCAATTGCAGGACGTTGAAGTAAGTCGCCGGGAGTAGCTGTGACAAAACGTGAGGACGTGGAAGTACGTCCCCGGGACGCCGCGGGTTAATTTCTTGAGGCACATGGCCTGGGTCGGCACTTGGCAGCAGCACTCCCATGTAGGCCTCACCTTTTCTTTATCACACGATGCATGAATATAGATAAAGAAAATGTACCAGTACCAAGTACAGACAATATATGCTTAAAAATATATCATCGATACCAATTTCGGTACATGACGAAAAAAGTAGTGTCACTGCTGCTACTGGTACTCGAATTGTAACTGGGTACTGTACCTCGATACTTTTGTACTTCGGTATAGCCCACCTATGTCTATGAGTGCCCTTGCCACTGTTTCTGCTGTTTTAATCACATATCTTGAGAAATGATCTGTAGCAACGAGGAGATATTGATTATTATTCTAGGGTAAGGGTAACTTAAGTAAGTCAACTGCGAAATTGTCTCATGGTTGGTTGGATACAGGATATTTCCCCATAAGTGCAGGTGTTAATATGTAGCCTTTGTGTCTCGCACATGACTCACATCTGTCTATATCAGGGGTTCCCAACCTTTTTAGCACTGAACCCCCCTTTGGTCAGGACTGTATTCATGATGCCCCCCGATCCCTCTGACGCCTAAACAATGATGGTTTTATCTGTTATAAATGGATGCTTAAGATACTAGATGGCAACACTACATGTGGTTGCTTGCAATGACGGTTATGAAGTTTTCCTATCAAAGTTTCTTTTTCATACATATCTTTGGGAATACCCTGTATACATTTGAACTGCCTAGCCCTTTGTTGAACTTTGATTACCCCATGCCCCCTCTGGCAATCTCAAATGCCCCCCCCCAGGGGGGTGCGCCCCCCAGGTTGGGAAACCCTGGTCTATATGATTGTATATATCTTTTCTTAATGATGGCCAGAAGTATAACATCCCGGTTTGTCGAACCGTCCTATCCTTGCCAGGATGTCCTGCATGTGGACTATCGTATATTGTCCTTAATACGTGAAGTGTCATATCACTAGGTACCAATAATTGTCTATTATTTCTTCTATGGTTTGGTTGTCCTGGGTTGATCCTACTTAAGGCAATGTTGACTATTGTGAATTGTTCGCGTGGTATAATTATGTAGCCTGGGTAATTGTATGTCATCACCACTTTCCAACTTGTATATAACTTTAGACCACGCTGGATCAAGTTTCTGTGCTTTCAAGATTTCATCATGGTTTGGGATGTTTTCCTTGAGACCTAATGTCGCGACATGAAATTGTCAATGGGTTCCTAAATAGTGCATGAGTGACTAAATTTATTTTGCCTTGGATGTAGTGAATATGTACATTATAGTTTTCAACCGTACATTTCCATCTAGCTCTCCTCCCAGAGAGAAGTTTTTTCTTGGGACATGCCCATTAACGGTATATGGTCGGTGAATAGGTGAATTTCGTAACTATATACCAAATCACGAAACTTTTGTAATGCAAAGACCATTGCAAGTGCCTGTAGGTCTGCAGTGCAATAATTTTTCTTTGCACCTTTGGGTTGCTGCTAGCGAATGCAATTGGTTGATTTTTTCCCCATGCTTATCTTCTTACATCAATACGGACCCTAATCGTATAAGAGATGAATCTGTGCAAATTATAAATGGTTTTTGTGAAATTAGAATAGGTCAGGCAAGGGTGCACTCCAATCATGGATTGGAATCAATCCTTGTCCGTCTTCACCAAGGTCATACCCGTCTAGCTCCTGGTCATTTGATGAGCCATGATCTTCAGCCCACCTGCTCACACTGTGACTGCCCTATACTCTCCGTCATCATTTTCTTGATTGCCCGTCTGCATTCCAACAATGTCTTGCAGCATTCCCCTTCCTTTCCTCACTCCGTCGGCCCCCACAACTTACTGATTCCGTAGGTAGGTATCCCACTTATTCTATTTCCAATATTATCACTTTTCTTACTGCACTTCATATCCAACATTTCACATAATTATCTACCCCCCTCTCCCTTCTACCTTAGAGCCATATAGCCATATTTTGGCATAGTGCTAGTCTTTTCATTATTCTTTCCTTCTCCAAGCCATTTTTTATAACGAAATCATGTAATCATGATTAAGTGTATTGGAGAGAGCAGAATGAAATGCTTGTTGAAGATATGTAAGAAGGCATGGATGAGTGAAACTGTGCCAGAGGAGTGGAAAAAAGACTGTGATTGTGAGCGAAGCAATAATAATATGTTTATTGAGTGTAATATGGAGGGTATAGGGAAGAAATATTATAGACAAATTAAAAGACATATCAGAAGTCCTAGTAAATGATGAAGATGGTGGCTTTAGGAGTGGCAAAGGATGTGCTGATCAAATATCTGCAGTGAGACAGATAGTGGAGAAGGCTTGTGAGGAGGACTATTAGGTGTTCATGGATTTTATGGGTTAAGTGCAGTGGGCAGAGGGGAATGAAGTGCTTGTTGGAGATGTGTAAGAAGGCATGGATGAGTGAAACTGTGCCAGCAGAGTGGAAAAAGGCTGTGATTGTACCCCAGTACAATATTAAAGGTGAGCGAAGTGAGTGCAAGTATAATCATGGCATAAGTTTATTGAGTATTGCAGGGAAGGTATAGGTAACAATTATTACAAAGTAAGAGAAATACAAGAATTCCTAGTGAATGATGAACAGGGTAGCTTTAGGAGTGGCAAAGGATGCTTTCATCAAATATTTCCAGCGATACAGATATTAAAGAAGACTTGCAAGAAGGACTATTATGTGTTTATGGCATTTATGGATCTGGAAAAAAGCATACGACAAAGTAGACGGAGAAGGATTATGGAAGGTTTTGCGAACATACGGTGTAGATGGTAAGCTCCTAGGTGCTGTCAAGAGTTTTTATGATGGTAATGAGACATGTGTAAGGCATCGAAGTGAATGGTTTGTGGCTAGTGTGGGCGTGCAACAAGGTTGTGTGATGTCCCCGTGGTTGTTCAATATATATGGATGGAGTGATGAGAGAAGTAAAAACACGAGAAATGGAGAGAGGCATGGCGTCCGTAATGAATGATGGTGGTTGGAATATCTCAAATTTATTGTATGCTGATAATCCAGTGCTACTTGCATATACCGGACAAGAACTTGGTAGACAAGTGCAGAGTTTTGCTGATGTTTTTGAACCTAGTGCCTTAAGAGTAAATGTAGAAAAGAGTAAAGTGATGGTAGTCGTGAGAGAAGGTGACACCCAGTGTGATGTTACAGTGAATGGTGAGAGACTGGAATTGGTGAGAGAGTTCAAATACCGCGGTTCAGTGATAGAAAAGAGTGGAAAATATGCAAAAGAACTGGAAAGTAGAATGAGACAAGGAAGGAAAGTAGCTGGTGCTATGAATGCCTTGATAAGAAACAGAGGCTTGAGTGTAGCAGTTGAGTGAGCTTACATGAAGGAGTGTTAGTGCCAACTCTAATATATGAATGTGAGGCTATGGTGTGAAATGAAAATGAAAAGTCAAGAGTGAGAGCAGTAGGGATGGGATTGCTGAAGAATGTTTGTGGAGTATAGAGAGTGGATAGCATATGAAATAATGGTGATTCGTGAAGGACGCAGAGTAAGGAAGTCTATGGACACCAGAATTGAAGAGTTTATTGAGATGATATGGTTATGTGGAGAGAGCGGATAACAATAGAAAGCTGAAAAGGGTATATCTGAGCGAATTTGATCGAGGGAGGAGGCGAGGTTGGTTAAGGACAAGGTTGAGGGATATGGTGGATGAGTGTTTGAGGAAAACAGCTAAGGAAGTCAGTAAGGCTTGAGCGCTGACAAGAGATCGAGCTGGCTGGATGAATGAATGTTGTGAGAAGAAGTGCAGTGATCAGGGACTTGGCACCCCTTTTTAACGTGACAGGGTTCTGATAAACTCAATCGGATTTATTTATCTGAAGCTACAGAATGTGGTGAAAGTTTTTTAACGTATCAGATAGAGCCCAGATTTTGTTTACTTGAATGATGAGTGAATGGAAGCGTGGCCCATTAAACTGGGCAGACTTGGGCTGTCTGGACGTTGCTATTCCTCACCCTGCCCTAGGTTGGGAATGGAGGTTTGGATGATGATGATGATGGTGACATTTTGTAATAAGATGGTAGAATGTTATTAATAACCCTTGAAGCCTAATTGATTTTCTCCAGGCCGCTGTTTCCACATTCCCCATCTCCTTTATCTCTCCTCCTGCTGGGCCTTATCATAATTGGGTTGGTCTTTGTGATGGAGAAGATAACAGTACTATCGACAACTTCCTTGGATGATTAATTATCTAAGCATAAGGACGTCTTTATCTCATAGTAATTACTTTTAGACTACCTCCTTGCTCCCTTATGTCTCCTACTGCTGGGCTTTATCATAAGTGTGTTGGCCTCTGTGACAAAGAAACAGAACCATCTTCAATTTCCTCCCATGATGAATTGTTTCTCGCTAAAGACGTCTTTATTTTGAAACTGTCACTTTCATATTACCTTACCGAAAACATCCTTATCTCTTCATACACTGGCCCTTGTGATCGATGATTGGTTTCTGTGACGGGTAAACTCATAGTGCCGCCAAGCGCTTCCTGGCATGATACGAGAATGAAAATGAAGATTAAAGTTCGTACCCTTGCTGGTTAAGGAGGCTACCAAACACCCTTAGAGAATTATTTTTGGATATGGCAGGTTAATATTCTTTTGCACGTTACTTATGCAGGATTTTGCAATATTTGAAGGATTTATGTAACAGCAGTGGAGGGGATTAAGGTTAAAAAAAAAAAAATAAATCTATAAGGAAAAGATGTCAGAGAGCTTCTTTAACCGACTAGAATACCGGCCAAACTGCATGTTCCAAAACATCGAAATGTAGGCAGCGGTCATGTAATACGGGACTGCATGTCGTTTGAATCTAATTATCATAAGTGACTGGACATTCTTTTTACGTAAGCAATTTTTTTTTTAATAAACAAAAAATAATACACCTTTCATTGTTTATTTTATTGAAAGAAGAAAGACCATATACCTTAATATTACGAAAATTAGCGATAGACTGTTTTAGAGAAAATGGGAATCTTTGTGAACTGCATAAAAATGTGAATATTTGTGAACTGCATAAAAATGTGAATATTTGTGAACTGCATAAAAATGAGTATAGGTAACTGAGAGAGAGAGAGAGAGAGAGAGAGAGAGAGAGAGAGAGAGAGAGAGAGAGAGAGAGAGAGAGAGAGACCGTTGTCGAGACAGATGACTTACTCTTTGATATGCATGTAAAGGAATGAATGAATGTAAGTACAGCTGTCGTTATGTATTTATTCATTTCTACACTGATTTGTGCTGGTGAGAGACAACTTCCCGTGGTGGTACCGATATTGCTGGATAACCCTACTGACCGAGCACAACTCTCTCTCTCTCTCTCTCTCTCTCTCTCTCTCTCTCTCTCTCTCTCAGGGAGACTTGTGGGATGCAGGATAAGGGCAGTTTCAGCCTGCAGTCACTGTGTTCACGTTCAGATAAGTAACAAGGCATCTTTGAAACTGAAACCGTCAAAACTGATCTGACAAGGTTGAAACTCCGCTTTGTCATTGTGAAGCATCAGAGGTGTAACATGACTACACACAAAAGAGATGTGGTGGTGGAAAGGGACACCTACAAGTGGTGGAACTGATATAACCAGGCGGCTCCACTGATCGGTTGTATAAACGTCCCTAATTTCCATCTCTGTCATTACCCCCCTTGGCTTGTACCTCCTCGAGTGCCCTGTTCTTTTTTTCTCCCTTGTTCAAGCTCTCTTCTTGCTCCTGTCGCTCTCTGCTCTCTTTTTCTTGAACACAGGTCTTCTCATTCTTCTTGTTCTCCCATCTTTACCGATGGTTCCAGATCTCTGTGTGGCGTTGGCTTTGCTGTTGTCTCCCCTGAGTCTTCTTTCTCCAGTTCCCTTCCTTCTGTTGCGACCTTTCTCAGGGCGTACCTTTATGCTGTTCTTTTCGCTCTGATGTGTCTGTTTCGCTCTTTTTCGTCCTGTTTTGTCATGATCTCCGATTCCCACTGTGCGCTTACTTCACTACGGGCCTCTTATTCTCATCCCCTTGTCACTCAAATTCTACAGTGGCTCTTTCGTTTTTCTGTGCATAAGAAGTCGGTTCCATTCTGCTGGGCCCCTGGTCATGTTAGGATTGCCGGTAATGAAAGTGCAGACTCGCTGGCTCGGTCTCTTGCTCTGTCCCTCACATCTTCCTCTCAACCCATTCGTGCTCCTGACTGTTTATCTATTCCTGCTCGCCTCTTCCGTGACCTCTGACAAAGTTCCTGGGACTCCCAGTTCACCAACAAGCTTCATCTCGTTAAACCTTCCTTTCTTCCTTGGTCTGCTTCAACTCACCCCAATCGTCGATGGAAAACTGTCCTTGCTCATCTTCGATTGGGTCATACAAGCCTCACTCACGGTCAATTATTGAGTGGTGACCCTCTGCCACTTTGTTCACGCTGTAACTGCCCCTTGACTATCCTCCACATTTTTCTCAATTGTACGTATACCCTTCTTGACCATCACTCTGCTTTCCCCTTCCGCTCCTCATCACCTCGCCCCTCTTTGTTTGCTGATTTCCTTGGTGACTCTCCTACTTCTATTTCAAATATTTTTGCTTTTCTTTCTGTGCTGCGTGTTCTGCATCTAATTTAATTGCCCTTTGTTCTTTGCTGCCTTAGTGCCACGTGGCCTTTCCAGGCTTGGTGCTAGTTCTTTCTTACTGTTCATTCATTCCCTCCCTATCCCCCAATAGCAGGATTGTGGACTGCAGGAGAAGGCCAACTTCAGTGTCCATCGTCATGTTCAGTTGAGCTTGGAGTTAAAACGACTGCTACTCCTATTTCTGCTACTACTACTACTACTACTACTACTGCTGCTGCTACTGCTACTACTACTACTACTACTACTACTACTACTACTACTACTACTACTACTATTACTACTACTACTACTACTACTACTACTTCTGCTGCTGCAACTGCTACTACTTTACTTACTTGAAGCAGGGGGTGATGTTATTCTGCCAAAGCGATTTTTCCTGCACAGTACCCCTCTCAGATTATGAACAAGGTATAGCTGAATCAGAAAATACCAACATTTCACCTCTCATATGATGATAACCCCCCCTGTACATAGCCTTTGAAAGTTGTCACCCTCAAATTCACGCCAAAAAGTCAATTTTACTGTTTTATTAATACTAATGTTTCTTTTTCAGGTCCTTCTAGTGAACAAAGGGCTACAGCAGTAGAACTGGTATGTAGATATGGCTACTGACTGCAAGATCACATTCTAGGAAGACACTGTAGTGTGAACTATGTGGAGAAGGCAGAATGTCCACATAATGTGCTTCTGACAGGAAGAGATGTCATATAGAACATGTATTTGCTGCGACCTAAGCGAGCTGGTCAGGCTCATTATTCCAAAGATGAAGCAGATCAGCTGCTTTAGAACTTATTCAGGAACACTGACTTTTTTGCAGCCCCTACACCATCGACACCAGACACCTAAAGAAACACATTCTGAAGCTCTATGGAGACTGTGACTCTAGTTCAGCCACGGAAACAGAGACAAAACCACAGGTTTGTCAAGAGAGCAGAAACCTTAAACAATCATGCACAAGAGGTCTTTGATATCTTCTGCCAGAACCCTTTAATACGCAAGAAGCGGGAGCAGAAACATTGGGTGAAGATGACCGACATGGAGTGGGACTTTTTACAAGATCAGAGAACCCAGAGAAAGATGTGCTGTGAAGACTTCGTTGATCGCAAATAGATGAAAACAATGGAACACAGGCAAAAAAACTTGCAGGCCCTTGACAAAATGAGACAAGATGCAGAAAGAAAGAGTTGAGCAAGCCGGTTGCCTCATGTAACTTTACTGAGCAGTCAGACTCAGAGGAAGGGCACAGATCGAGGTGGAGCTTTGTCTTCCAATGAGTGAAGGTACCAGTATGGGTGAGTGTGGCTTAAAAAAGTGCCGCTCGTTTTCCACAGCTACAGTTATGCAGCCAAGTGATGAACTGCCACAAATATACCAGCATATCCGTGAGAGTATCATGAGACAGTCGGAAAAACTGAAGAGCTGCTACTACATCTGACGAACAGGCTGTAGCAGCCGTCATCACAGTTGTAAACCGCATGTTTGACAGAAACTGGAAGGCACACGATGAACCAGAAGTCACTGATCCTGACACCCTGCCAGAATCCAAGAGTGTCAGGGAAGCTGGCAAGAGCATTGAGGTGTTGGCACTAGATGAGATTGTCAAGGAGATTATGAACTATAAGTCGTTGTGACTTATTCTGATGGTGGTTCAAAGAAGCAGGGTGCTGGGTCATTTTCTGTTCAGGGTATCACCATTAACGGAAAATGCAGGTCACTGCCCACAATGAGCACTGCTTCAGAATCCAGAAAGAACTTAGGTGCTCTCAAAGTGGCAGTCCTCGAAATTTTGTTGGCCGCAAATGGTGTTGCAGCCAAAACTCTGTTTGAGAAAATTGACTTTGTGATCACAGACCAGGCAGCTCACAATATCAAAGTGGATGAACTGGTGGCAGAGAGTCTGAACTCTGAGCACATTCATGATCATCTGTTCTGTAATGTGCACCCACCTCTGATGTCCAACAAGGTCATTACCCAGCCGAGGGCTGAAATAGACAACACACTGGGTAGAGACAAAATCTACTCAAACATCCTTGTCATTGCAACAACAGCAGCAACGAGTGTCACTGAACAAGCCCTGGACTGCATGACTAGACTTATCAGTCAAGACTCCGATCAACAAACCATGGAACAAGTCACATGAATTTTACCTCTACATAGCCCCATGATCAAACACGTCTGTCAGCCTTAAGGATGAGCATTTCAATTGCTTGACGCTGACCTGTGCTATCAGTCTGTACCACCTGGATGATGTGGTATCCTATCTGCATCCTATCTGCAGAAGTATGAGCATGTTACCAATCAGCTGACCTGGATTGTGAGGTGTTTTCTGCACTTGGATTTCCTGTACTGTGCGGGTGCTCTCCTTGGACTTCATCTGGTTGAACCATACCTGTCTCTGACCATGTCTGCTGAAACAACATAAAAGATCATCCCACCATTTCAAAAGCTGTACCAGGAACTGAGGGATGTAGGCCCAGTTGCCTTTTTGCAGGCAGAGGAACCAGCATTCAAGTTTCTCAGGAAAGGTTTCGGCATACAAAGTATGATGAGGACATCTGCAGTGTCATACGTGAAGTAGCATCCTCATTCCAACCTGAGGTAATCAAGCTCCTGAAGATGATCATCTCCAAGCTGGCTACTGGCTTTCAGAAGCAGAAGGGCGGTATCTTCAGTTTTGGAGGCTGTGACGAGTCTGCAGAAAGTTTTGTCATTTAGATGGATCCAGAGAAGTTGGAGAAGGCACCAGTCCACAACCTGAATGCAGAGTGCAGTGTGGGCTTTGTTAACTATGAACTGTCAACAAGGGATGCCAGACACCTTGGGAGTGCATCTGCAGCACAGGTGAAAGCCAAGTCCTCAGACCTCATTGACCGAAGACAACCAGAGTCTTTTGGGAACTATGGCAGCGTGATCAGGAAAGGAGAAAGGATACCAGAAATCATGCTGGCGTGGAACACAAAGCAAGAGGAACTGAAGAAGCAGGGCATGCAAGACATGGAGATTGCTAATGTAGCGGTACATCGTCGGAGAAACGAAGACATTGATACACTGAAGGGAATGGAAGACTCTTTTACATCAGCTGCTGAAGTTGATGAATATGTTGCAGACATTGACATTGATGAGGCCACCAAGGCAGGACAGCTCTACCTGGAGGTTTGTTATACTTGGGACACATCACTATCCCTCCAAAAGTCCAGTGATCTGTTCCGATTGATGAAAGATCACAAGAAGCTACCAATGAACATGTACAGTATGCAGTCACTCTTAAGCTGTATCTTAATAGCATTACCTATAATGCAGAGGTGACTCTGAATGACTTCAATCAAGCCATGGACACAATTTTGTGCCAGCAGAACTAACTGGCTATGTGCCTTGACACAAACTGTGGACAGGGCTCCCTCAAACTGAACATTATGAATTTAAATCCAAGCATTATTCTATCTGAACTGTTTGTTTGCTGTTAATAACTGTTTTGCTGTTTATGCCAACTGTCTCCTGTAAATAAAAAGACACTTATTTGGTTTTCTGTGTTGGATTTCAATTTTTATGACTATCGGGAGGCATTTTGGGAGGGTAAAATGCTAAATTTGAGGATTCCACATTTCAGGGGGCATGTACAAGGGGGTTAGACTTGATTCTTCAGCCAACTAATGCTATTTTCTCACTCAGATACACAATCTATACATTTTAGAGGGGGTATTTGAAAACTATGGTACTAACACCACCCCCCACTTAAAGCTGTGCATCAACTATAGAAGACGACGGCCACTATACTCGCTTAGATGGTGGGGTGTCTCAGTCTCTGGTGCTAACGTGTGTGACTGTGCAGACCAATTCTCGATCACGGGCTTTGCCACACAGCTGGTTTGTCGAGTCCGCCTTTGCTGGGAGAACTCTGCTTTGTTTGTGTCTCCGTTGTCTGCGCCCTTCTCTGGTCAGGTCCCGAGCTTCTTCAAGATGAATTATTCCTTCACTTCTGAGAACTCGCCCTTGTTTTCTGTCAAAGGCACTGGTTTCAAGATCATTTACTATGATGTTACATTTCTTCAGAGTTAACCTTATGTAGTCTTTATATCTCTTCTTCTGTCCCCCATTGGGGTGCCATGTGGTATTGCAGTTGGCAAAGCAGAAACCGGCGGGGAAAACAGTGCTCTCAGGCTTGCACAACACGTGTCCGACTCATTTAAGCTATTTTTTAGCCAGCATTGTTTCTGTGCTGGTTGACTTTGCCTGCTGGAGAATTTGTAAGTGTGGAGCTTTATCCTTCCATGTGAGTCCTAGGATGTGTTGCAAGCAATGACTGTGAAAAGACTCAAGTCGTTTGATTTGACGCTGGTAAGTAGTCTGGGATTCAGCTCCGTATAATAAGGTGGAGAGGCATACAGCGGTATGTACTGATACCTTCGTCTCGATTTTCAAGTTGGTGTTTTCAAAGATTCTGGATGTGAGACGTTCAAAAGAGTCTAAGGGATGGTTGATTCGTGCAAGGACTTCTGCATCAGTGTTATGTTTATCAGTACGCACACTTCCAAAGTAGATAGAATTCTCCACTTGTTTTACATTTTCGCCATTTGTCTGGAATACAAGTGGCTCTTGCATCAGTGTTATGTTTATCAGTGAACACACTTCCAATGTAGGTAGAATTCTCCACCTGTTTTACATTTTCGCCATTTGTCTGGAATACAAGAGGCTCTGTTGCATTGTTTCTCTGAGATATTTATGTTTTACTGATATTCGGAGCCTCAATGAATACTATATGTTGGAAACGATGCAGAGACCCCGTTGCAGGGCTTTTGGGGTAGGTGCAAGGACACCACAGACATCAGCATACTGCAACTCTAGGATATGAGCTATTTCAGTCTCATTGTGCTTGAAGATGTCTGAGATTAAATAATCTAACATCAAGACAGAACTGCATTTTTGTTCCATCATTAGGGTTCATTTGTTGGTGATATAAAAGGGCAACTGCAGTGAGACAGATGCTTCAAATGACAGAGGCCAGACAACATCCTTGCTTTACACCCACATCCGCATTGAAGGGTTCGGATTTGCTCCCTTCTATGAACACATGAACATTCATGTCATGGAAGCTCTGTAGATGATAAGAAATTTGATTGGAACTCCATGTTTGGAAAGAGCATTCCATAAAAGTTCTCTGTTGAGAGTGTCAAATGCTTTTGCAAGATCAGTGAATGCAATATACAAGTCACGGTTATGCTCGTGGCATTTCTCTTGTATTTGTCGGGCAACAATGAAAATGTCACAGGTACTTCGTTCTTTCTGAAATCCTCATTGTGTCTCAGGAAGTGTTAACTCAGTCAAATGTTCTGTCAGTTTGGATAACATTATCTTGGCTAGTTCTTCGCTAGTATTCACAAAGAGGGAGATACCTCTACTCTTGTCACAATTTGAATGGTCGCCTTTCTTCTTGTAGATGGTTACAACATCAGAAGTAAGCCATTCAGATAGAATTTGTTCTTGGTTCCAGGTAGTCAGTATGAGATTATGGAGGCACTGGTGAAGTGACTTGCCACCCTCTTTGATCAGTTCAGAAGATACTTCATCAGGGCCAGGACTTTTATTATTTTGAGACTGAAGGCCTGAGCAGTTTCTACAAGTGTAGGTGGCACATCAAGATCTTCCGCTTGAGGGGCATTTGGGATATTATCAAGGATATTGAACTCCACTGGTTTTCTTTGATTCAGTAAGGCGTTGATGTGTTGTGCCCATCTTTCTAGGACTGCTTGCTTTTCCTTTTATTAGCTCTCCATCGCATGATTGTACAGGGTTTATGTTGTGTTTCATTGGCCCATAAATTGTTTTAATGGAATTGTAGAACGCATGTTGGTCATTACTATCAGCCAGTCTTTGCAGCTCCTTTGCTGGCTCAGTCCATCATTTGTTCTCCATGTCAGGAAGTTTTCTCTAGGTTTCACCTCTGAGATTCTGGAATTCAGTTTTTTGGACTAAGGAGCTAGGATGAGCCATCCAGTTGTTATGTGCTTTATTGTTCACTGAAAGGTCATGTATGCCCATCAGCATTTTCAGCAAACCATTCTTTATGGCAAAGAGTGCAGAAGCATAGGGTTTCGTCTGTAGTGCTCTGGAGCTGTGTCTTAATGTTTAGTCACTCTGTGTCTAGATTTGTTGCATTACTGTTTGAAGCAAGTGGTGGGCATTGAGAAAGCTTGTCTGTAATAGTGCTGTAGAAGGTGTTGAAAGTTGTCATATCCTTTTAACTACTACAGTTTAGTTTCTTTGTGGATGGCTTGCTATGCATTTGTGGGCGTATGACTAGTTCCAGTTTGGTAACTATAAGGTTATGGTCTATTGAGCACTCAGCACCTCTCATAGCTAGGGTTGTACAACTTCTCTTCGATCTCACTACCTTACAATGACATGGTCAGTTATGTGCTAATGTCTCCATCATGGGTGCATCCATGTGATCTTGTTTTATGCTGAAGTAAAAAATGATGCTGGTGATGGCGAGACTGTTAGGAGCACAGCGGAAACAGTCTAAGGCAATTGTTGTTCAGGTTACCAATATCTTGGCAGCCTATAATGTCTTGCCAGAAATTATTATCTTTTCATGTTGTGGCATTAAATACTCCAAGCTGGACCAGTTGGTCATTAGGTGGTATTGAGCGAATGGTGACATCCAAAGAGTCATAAAAGGAAACTTTAAGAGTGTCCTCAGAATAAATAGTGGGAGCATATGAACTGATGAGTGTTGCATATTGGTCTCTATAGAGTAGTATGCACCAAGATATCAGCCTCTCTGATATATCCACAGGTGTGTCTTGGACTTAATACTAGCTGGTATGGATTTATTTATATTAAGTCAACAGTTATCTAAAAGATCGAACTCTCTATGGTTTGATAGCAACTGTGCCAGAGAAACAGCCCAGAAGTCATTAGCATATAACTCTTAATTAAAATAAAAAACATCTGAATCACTCTCTGTTTAAAATTGATAGAAACCATGCAAAAGCTGTAATAAATCTTCCTAAATCAGACTTTCTTCAAAATCAAGCATCAGAACTATTTAACAACTCTAATGACAATAGAATATTCCGGTCAACTCTCAATTCCTTGAGTAATAACTTTAACAATACATCATCCATTCCTCCACTAAAATCTTCATATGGTAACATTACATATGACCCGCGTGGGAAAGCAGATACCTTTACCAGTACATTTGCCAGAATTTCTACCATAGAGAAAGTCAGCCAGAACGTCCCAGGACCAGAATTCGACTCTCCCGAAATTGTTCCACTTAAAATTCAGACAAGACATGTAAAATCCAGCCTAGACAATTTACCTACCAACAAAGCTCCATGACCAGATGGAAGTCCTCCAATTGTTCTGAAAAAGTGTTCCACAGGACTTGCCTCTGTTTTAGCTAAATTATTCAGACTATGCATGCTTAGCCTACTTCTTCATTCCCTAATTCATGGAAAGAAGCCAATATCTACCCAATTCCAATGAAAGGAAGTTCCTCTGACTCCTGTGATTACAGACCAACTGCTGTCACATCTTCTCATGATAAAGTATTGAAATTTTACTTAATAAACACATAGTTAAACATCTTGAATCCAACAACTTAATTAGTGATAGACAATATGGTTATCGCCATGAAAGATCCACTATTGATACTCAGTCTCTTGACTAATACCATTCATCAATCAATCGGACAACATGGGGAAATTCACGCAGTAGCCCTTGATATTTCTAAAGCTTTTGACAGAGTATGGCACCGTTCCTTGCTGTCCAAACTCCCTTGCTATGGACTAATGTCTTTTGTTCCTCTGCTTTCCTTATATTTAGCGACAGAAAAATAAGAGTAAAAGAAGATGATGTATATGCCAATTTCCACTCAATTAATGCCGGGGTGCCACAGGGATCAGTTCTGCCGCTAACCCTGTTCCTGGTTCATATTAATGATCTCTTATCTATCACCCACAATCCCATCCATTCATATGCAGACGACCCAATACTTCATAGTTCATTCACACTCAGACAGACACCCATTTACAAAGTCTAATATCTCTAACTCTGAACTCAGTACGCCATCTCCATAAATCAAGACTTAGCTACGATTAATGAATGGGGACAAAACAACCTTGTCTCATTTAATGGTAGTAAAACCAAATATATACAATTTACTTATAGATAGATATTGCCAGATTTGTATATTACCTTCAATGCTACCAATATTCAGATCTCCAAATGTGTTGAAATTCTACGTGTCTCACTTAGCAATGCCCTCAGCTGGACCTCTCATGTTAGATCACTTGCTAAAACCACTTCAGAGAAAGTTGGATTATTGTATAGAGTCCGTAACTTCTTCACTGATGACCAGTTGGGTATAATTTATAAGTCATGTGCATTCTCAGCCTGAATATTCCTAACCCTTGTGGAGTGGATGTGGAGAGGTTGCATTAAAACTACTAGACAAAATCCAGAACAAAGCTGCTGGAATTATAAATAACTCTGGTATTATCAATAAACTACCTCCTCTACAAGTAAGAAGGAATGTTGACTCCCGTGCATTATTTTTTATTTATTTATTTATTTTTTTGCAAATGCTCAGGCGAAGTTGCGTCCATTGTGCCACCTCTGCATGCCTTCCCTCGTGCTACACGGGCATCTGGCAGTGCTCATGACTGGAACGTCATTTAGCCATATTGCAGAACTTCTACCTATCAGAATTCTTTCATTCCCCCAAATGCATCTCTCTGAAACTCGCTTCCCCTGAGTTGTTTCCCTCCAAACTTCAATCTACAGCAGTTCAAGTCCAACTGTTACAGATATTTTATGAATGGATGAGACCAGTAATCTGGTGCATTGATTTTTTTTTTTACTCATTTGTTTTTCCTTCCTCTATTCTGTTATTGGAAAAAAAAAAAAAAGGCTGCCTCGTACTGAAAAACCAACACCGTGGTTTTTTCGTACAACGTCTGGGTATCCTATCCAGTAATAGGTATACCCTTCTTCTACTTCAAACAGGTTGTTCTTTCCTGAGAGGCGATTCTCATACAAGGCATGGATGTAAATTTTATATCTTTGCAGTTCATGGTCAGTAAGGGCAGTTCTATAGCGTGGCCACGTGTCATGATCAGTATCAAGCAAGGTTCGTATATCCCAGGTAGCAAAAGTCAGAGGGATTCTTTTGGATTTTCGACTGCAGTGTGGGATGCCTTGACAGACACTGTTATCTGCCAAGGTGGTGCAGAGCAGCAAATGTTTAGGTTGCCTTTTTTAAACCCCTCCCCATCAGGGGTAAGCAGTCGTGCATCCATTCCGGCTGCTTAGTCACACTGGATGCTGTCGAAGGCATTACCTGCTCCTATGCCATCACTCAAGTGACCACTGAGCCAATACCACCTATTTCAGAGCTCGAGCTAGCACCTTCCAGTCATATCCATAACCTGTCACTGTCACCCTATCCTGTCGCTATAGGTCTTTAGGTTTGGTAAAAGATGTAGCAGCCGTGAGTCAGTTAGTGAACACTCTGCTCTGACTGATGGGTCAGAGGTTCGAGTCCACCCAAAAGTCACTGGTTGAAACCAGGAAGGGCATCCAGTCATAAAGTCCTACAGACTCCATGCCAAAGCCCTCTACCCAGGGGAAATGCATTACCTCTTATCGAAAAAAAGAGGACTCAGTGAAAAACTAAAAAGAAAAAAAAAATGAAATGGTGATGAGTATAGTAGTGGGCTTGTGCAATGAATTGATTTGGTGCAGTGAGGGTGGGCAGTCCTTAGTGCCACATGACTTCGCCCTTCCCAGCCGTGATAATGGCGTGATGATTCACGACGATCATCTGAGCAGGGTTGCATCAGTCTGCTGGGGTCTCTGTTTGTCAATCCCTCCCTTCCCTGGGACTCCACTCACGGATTTTTCATTCGGGGTTTACTCCCGTACCCTTAACCCATCCAAGGCCAATCCAGAAGGCAGTGGACCAGGGAACACTTAGTTTGACCCCTCACTGATGGCCCCTCCAGCATGGGTATCCTGTCGTCCTGCTGAGTCCGGAGAGAATTAACCTCCGCTGATACGGTCCACCAGATTTACAGGCTAAACAAGCCCCCCACCACCTCAAGGTAGGTTCCCTTGAGGGGACTGCTACTGCTGCTTCTACAACAACTACTACTACTACTACTACTACTACTAATGATATTATTATTATTATTATTATTATTATTATTATTATTATTATCATTATTAAGAGAGGTGAAAAGATTTGTAAGAGATAGAAGAGAGTGGATGAAGAATTTGGAAGGAATCTGGGAGTAAAGTGGAGGGAATGTGAGAAAATGTTCTAGAAAGAGATAAAGAGAGTTAGACAGGGTGGCAATGAAGTTAGTTGGTGAGTGAAAGATAAAAATGGTAGATTACTGCAGTAGTGAAGGGAGAAAAAGTGAACAGACAGAGAGAACACTTTAATGAATTGCTGAACATAAAGAATGTAAGTACTGTGAACATAAGTGGCTGGGGAATGGCTAGGAGAAGATGGGATTCGAGAAGAGAGGAAGAAATTAGTAGGATGGAAGATGTGGAAGAAATGAAGAAAGTCAAAATGAGGAAAGCCCCACGAATTGGTGGAGTGTGTGGTGAAATGCTGAAGCATGAGGGAGAGATAGAAGTAGAATGGATGTGGAAGATGTGCAGATTGGTCTCGAAGGAAGGTAGAGTCCCGGAGGATTGGAAGTCAGGTATAATTATTCCCCCTGTACAAAGGAAATGGGGAAAAAGAAGTGTGTTGTAATCATAGGGGCATTTGTCTTCTTCGTGTAACAGGAAAAGTATAATAATTATGATAGGATATTTATTGATAGAGTTAGGGAAATAGCAGAGGAATTAGTTGAAGAAGAACGGGGAGGTTTTAGGAAGGGAAGAGGTTGTGTAGATCAGACATTCATTCATAGAACTTTAGTGGAAAAGTTTCTAGACGAGGGAAATAAGTTGTATGCGGCCTTCATGGATTTGGGGAAAGCATATAACAGAGTGGATAGGCAAGGATTGTGGAAAGTTTTAAGAATATATGGAGGAGATGGGAAGTTCTTGAATGCTGTGAAGAGTATGTATGAGGGTGCTAAGGCTGCAGTACGTGTGGATAGTGAACTGAATGAATTTTTCTACTTGAAGGTTGGATTGAAACAGGGATGTGTCATGTCTCCATGGTTCTTCAGTTTGTGTATGTATGAGGTTGTAAAAGAGACACAAGGTAAGGCAGTGGATGTTGGGGTGGACCTAATGAGAGAGGGCAGTTTTTGGAAACTCCCTGTACTGTTGTTTGCAGATGATTCTGTGTTGTTAAGAGAAGGCGAGAGGGAGCTGCAAGACTTGGTGCATGAGTTTGGGAGACTGTGTGAGAAACGGAATCCAAAGGTGAATGTAGGGAAGAGTAAAGTTACGGTCTTCGAGAGAAGCGAAGTCAGTGAATGTACACTGAGGTTGGATGACGGGGAAATGGAAAATGTGAGTGCGTATAAGTACTTGGGTCGTGTGATGAGCAAGGATGGAAGTTTAAAGGGTGAAGTGCTCGAAAGGGTACAACAAGAAAGAAAGGTTGAAGGTTCCTTGAAATCAGTGATAAGAAACAGAGAAGTAAGCATGGAAGTGAAAAAGCTACTACTGTACATGTGATACCAACTCTAACGCATGGAAGTGAAGTTGGACCTTGTTGGTGGGACAGAAGTCAAGAGTCAGAGCAATGGATATGAGTTACTTGAAAGGAGCATGTGGAGTCACATGGAGAGACAGACTGACAAATGAGGATGTGAAGGAGCTTTGTGGTGTGGATATGGATGTGATAGGAAGCGTTAGGAGAAATACACTGAGGTGGTTTGGCCATGTGGTGAGGATTTAGAGTGAAAGACTGACGAGAAGAGTGTATGTGAGTGTGTTGGGGGGGAGAGAGGGAGGGGGAGGCCAAGGATGAGATGAAGGGATGGAGTGGAGAGGCATATGAGAGAGGGGGAGGTGAGCTGGGAGCAGAGCAGTGAAATTGAGGGGGACAGGGTGACATGGAGGCGATTTGTTTGTGGTCACCCCTTGCGGGGTTAAGGCATTTGACAACAGATAGATAGATAGATTATTATAGTATGATCCTTGAATTATCTCCATTTGTAAGGGCTTCTAATGGAATTTTTCACGAGGACAAAAAATCTGACAAGTTATTCCTTAAAAAGACAGAAAAAATCTGAATAAATGAGTGTCAGATTCAACATCTGTTCATTCCGAGATGCCTACATTAACAAACTGGGTTGAAAAGACTGGGTCATAGGAGGCAGAATGCAGATTGAGGAAGACAGAGTTCACGTATAACATACTGAATGGCTCGACCCGTATCCTCGTCAGCAAGGAAGCTCCCTAACACCTTTTCCTAAGCGATTTATATGGTTTTTGTGCGTTTGTACTTCTTTTATGTAGCAGGAATCAGGGGCGTACCTAGAGATTTGGGGGCCCGGGGGGCTAGGTTTTTTGCGGGGGCCCCCAGGGGGACTAGGTTCTTTGCGGGAGGGGGGACCCACAAAGAACCTAGCCTCCCTCATTCTCAGTACTTATCTAATATCTCAGCCGGGATTGTTGGGATGATAAAAATATATATTTTTAAATATTAACAATAATGCTTATAAATTTTGAAGGCTTTTGGGGGCCACCCTCAACTGAGTGCCCGGGGGGCAGTTTCAAACGGCCCCCCGCCCCCCCAGGTACGCCATCGGCAGAAATCATTATAATATTGACATACTCTGCATTACTAAGGTAAAAATTATTTTAATTAGTCGGATCCAACGATAAATCGCTGAGGATGAGGTGCTGGGGAGCCTTCTTACTGAACGAGAATACGTGCCTCGGTAAGTCTTGTATTAGAAAGCTGGTGCTGCGCGTCCACTGTAATAGAGGATGGATACAAGCAGACAGTTCAGAAGAGCAGTGACCAGTGAAATATCGATATTGAAGACATAAACGTGCATCTTATTGAAAGATATCGCAATTTGTCTGCAAAATATACGCAGGATCATAAAAACATCACGTAGGTGAGGACAGTTGATATCCCAAATGATTAGTACAACTCGGGATGTCACAGGTAGACTAATCTGTTGTCATATGAAATATGTGCATATGATAACATTGTTGACTGTGCCCTTTTTACTTAAACCTGATCTAAAACTGCCATCCCTCCATCTTCAATGCTGAATTGTAAAAATCAACTGGCACTATAATATGATGCTAGTCACGAAGAAGTGCTGTGAAAAGCTTGTAGAGTTCAGTATTGTCCTTTTCAGCGTATGGGCTTGTGAAATATGGTACAAAAGACGAAAATGTAGGCCAGGTTGAGGTAATATATATATATATATATATATATATATATATATATATATATATATATATATATATATATAGATAGATAGATAGATAGATAGATAGATAGCAAATGTAACAGGAAAGTGTTATGGCTTCCACATGAAAACAGTTTTTCCGACGTGGGGGACAATCACTGAGCATTTTGGAACTAGCATCGTCCGCACGCACCCTTGCTTTTTTAATCGTGTGTATACTTACCAAAAGTATATCAAAACAGCTTGGTACGACTGATCTCTCATTGAACTCCATGGCTTTTATCTTGTCGGGACGGTTGGTACTGACTGTGAGGAGCATTTGTAAGTAATGCCAGGTAAACATACGCTTTACCTTAAGCGGCAGAAGCACCGTACCAAAATACTTCTTCCAGATAATCATTTACATTTTTTTTTTTTTTTTTTTTTTAAATAACAGAACGGAGGAAGGAAAAACAAATGGGGAAAAAAAAAAATCCATACACCAGATTACTGGTGTCCTCTGTTCATAAAATATCTGTAACAGTTAGACTTGAACAGTTGTAGGTTGAAATTTGGAGGAAAACAACTCTGGGGAAGCGAGTTCCAGAGAGATGCAGTTCGTGGAATGAAAGAATTCTGATAGGCAGAAGTTCTGCAATATAGTTGAGTGACATTCCAGTCATGAGCGCTACCAGATGCCCATGCAGCACGAGGGAAGGCATGACGAGGTGGCACCATGGACGCAACTTCGTCTGAGCATTTACCAAAAAAATATCTGTAAAATAATGCAAGGGAGGCAACATTCCTTCTTACTTGCAGGGGAGGTAGTTTATATGTAATGGCAGGGTTATTAATGATTCTAACAGCTTTATTCTGAATTTTGTCTAGTTGTCTTAATGCAACCTCTCCACAACCATTCCACAAGGGTGAGCAATATTCAAGCTGAGGGCGCACATGACTCTTATAAATTATAGCTAACTGCTCATCGGCGAAGAAGTTACGGACTCTGTACAATAATCCAAGTTTCTTTGAGGCGGTTTTAGCAAGTGATCTGACATGAGAGGTCCAGCTGAGGGCACTGTTAAGTGAGACACCAAGAATTTCAATACTTTTGGAGATGGGAATATTAGTAGCACTGAAGGTAATGTGCGAATCTGGTAATGTCTGTCTATTAGTAAACTGTATATATTTAGTTTTACTAGCATTAAAAGAGACAAGGTTGTTTTGTTCCCATTCACTGATTGTAGATAGATCTTGATTTATGGAGATGGCTGTACTGAGTTGAGAGGTAGAGATATTAAACTTTGTAATTGGATGTCTGAGTGTGAATGAACTATGTAGTGTTGAGTCATCTGCATATGAGTGAATGGGATTGTGAGTGACAGATAAGAGATCATTAATATGAACCAGAAATAGGGTTGGCGCCAGAACTGATCCCTGCGGCACGCCGGCGTTAATTGAGTGGAAATTCGAATATACATCATCTACTTTTACTCTTATTTTCCTGTCACTAAGATAAGAAGAAATCAAAGGAACAAAAGACGTTAGTCCATAGCAAGGGAGTTTGGACAGCAGGGAACGGTGCCATACTCTGTCGAAAGCTTTAGAGATATCAAGAGCTACTGCATGAGTTTCTCCAAAAAGATCAATTGATTGATGGATGGTATGAGTTAAGACATTGAGTATGTCAATGGTGGATCTTTCGCGGCGAAAACCTTATTGTCTATCACTAATTAAGTTGTTGGATTCAAGATTTTTAACAATATGCTTATTAATTAAAGTTTCAAATACCTTACCAAGAGAAGATGTGACAGCTATTGGTCTGTAATTGGAGGGGTCAGACGAACTTCCTTTCTTCGGAACTGGGTGGATATTGGCTTCTTTCCATGAATTTGGGAATAAAGAAGTACGTATGTATAGTCTGAATAATTTAGCTAGGACAGAGGCAAGTTCAGGGGAACACTTTTCCAAAACAATTGGCGGAATTCCATCTGGGTTATTTTTAGGATGGCAAATGAACCTTTCACGTTAAATTTATGTCTTTTTTTTTTTTTTTTTGTTTCTAGTCGAGTTCCTTCCACTATGTTAACTGTTTCTCGAGTGCAACGGCGGATTTTTCCAACATTCGTCTCAGTCACGTTTTAGTCCCTCTTTCTAACCTCTCATTTAACCAACCCAAAACCTAACCTAACCTAACCTGGCAATTTTCGTATCGTATCCTAACCTAAGCTAAGCTAACTTAACCAAGATTAGAGTAAGTTTTAGCAAGTCTGCAGTCGGTAAGGTACAAGGAACATAACATACACACACACACACACACACACACACTCAAACACATGGGGAAAGAAATCAACAGAAAACAATTGTTTACCGCCATGAAAACAGAATAATACAGAACACAAACCGTGGTAATGGCAGCTGAATTAGTAATGTCCTTCTGCTGCTGCTTAAAGTAAAATGTACATTTACCTAATTCCATAATGGGTCATGGAGCCCATCCCTATGGTACTTGCAACTGTCTGTAGCACCAGTCGAGCAGGGCAGTACGCCCAAGGTGGATGGAAAGCTGATGACAGGGAGAGCTGGAGCTCCCGTTTCATCAGCCCTCGGACTAGTTCCTGACCATCCCCCTTTGCTGAACTTTCTCAATGTTTCAGTTACACAGAGAGTAGGCCAGCATGCTCTCGAATACAAGTTTCTCTAACTTTCAACACCAAACTACATGCACATTGCACACTACGTTTTCTTTTCAAAATTAAACATGAAAAATGGGGTCTAATAACCAAGCAGTGGGGGCATTTATAGTTCCCCCCCCTCGGGGAGGAAATATAAATGCCCCCACTGCTTGGTTATTAGACGTCATTTTTCATGGGGGATATAAATGCCCCCACCATCCGCCCCTCTCCTGCTGACGATTCATTCAGTTGCCTGGAACCACTGTCTGACTCACTTCGTCTTCATTTCTGCAAAATTCGCGGCCTTTCCTCTAACTTTCTGTTGAGCACCACCTCTCCTCCTCTAAACCTCACCCTCTCTTCTTAACTGAGACTCAGCTGTCTGAGGCAACTGATAGCAAACACTTTTCTATATCCTTCTACTTTCTCTATACTCATTTCGAAGCCAAAGTGGCTGTTGTGTATATGTACACAACGACTTATTTTGCTCTCGTGTTCCTGAACTTGATTCTTCTGAATTCCCTACACTCTGGCTTCGGTTGTCTTGTCATTCTCTGACTAAATATATCTGTGGTGTTTAATTCTCCCCTCATTCTACTGACTGAAATATTCTTCGATTATCTTACCTCTATGATGGAACACATCCTATCCATTTTTTCTTTCTCTGAAATCTCCACTCTAGGAGATTTCAATGTTCACCACCAACTTTGGCTCTCCTCTCCTTTCACTGATATACTTGGTGAACAAGCCTACTTTTTTTTTCTGTCCTTAATGACCTAGTGCAGCTTGTACAGCACCCTACCTGTATCCCTGACTGCCTTGAAAAGAGTTCCAACATACATGACCTCTTCCATACAACTAATCCTTCTGCTTACACTGTTAATCTTTCCTCTCTGTTGGGCTCCTCCGATCACAACCTTATTACCTTGACCTGTCCTATCACTCCAGTACAGCCTGTGGATCCTCCAAAGAAACGTCGATTGTGGCACTTTGTAGTTGCTGATTGGGAGGCCCTCAGGCAGTACTTCTTTTATTTTCCTTGGAATGATTATTGCTTCCATAGCCGGGAGGCATCTGAGTGTGCCTCACGTATTACGGAGGTTAATCTCTCGGGCATGGAAGAATACATTCCTTTCTCATATCCCCTCTCCAATGCAAGAAAGCTTTGGTTTAATCACGGTTGATCTAATGCTCTCCTCAACAATGAGAAGGCTTATAAATTGGACCAGAGCCAACGCACCTCTGAATCACAACTTTCTTATGTTTCTGCCCAGAATCTTGCTAAGTCTGTTCTTTGCTCTGGTTAAAATAATTTCATCCGTACTAAATGCTCTCAACTCTCCAACTCGAATTCTCCCCGCTCCTTCTGGCACCTTGCCAAAAGCTTTCTAACAACTTTACCTCATAAATCTTTCCTCCTCTCTGCTACTCTGATGGCTCTGTAGGTATTTCTTCTACTGATAAAGCAGATCTCTTCGCTCAGACTTTCTCTTCCAATTCCACCTTAGACTATTCCGGTGCTGTTCCTCCGTCAAGTTCTCCTTCTTCAGTTGATATATTTTCGTCCATCACTGGCCTTAATACTATCAAGGCATATGGGCCTGATGGGGCCCCTCCTGTTGTCCTCAAGAACTGTGCTTTTGTGCTTACAGCCTGCCTAGGTAAACTCTTTCACCTTTGTCTACCAACTTGTACCTTTCCTTCTGGCTGGAAGTTTGCTCTCATTCAGCCAGTCCTTATGAAAGGTGACCATTCCCAAACCCTCAAACTATCGCCTAACTGCTTTAACATCCTGTATCTCAAAAGTTTTCGAATCTATTCTTAACAGAAAAATTTTAAAGCATCTTTCCTATCATAACGTTCTTTCTGATCGTTAGTATAGTCAGGGACGCATCACTGGCGATCTTCTCACCTACCTTTCAGACTCCTGGTCATCCTCCTTTCGGGACTTTGGAGAAAGCTTTGCCATTGCACTTGACATTTCAAAGGCTTTCGAGTGAGTCTGGCATAAATCTTTAATTTCCAAACTGCCCTTTTACAGTTTCTATCCTTCCATCTGCACCTGCATCCATAGCATCCTTTCTGCTGGTTCTATAGTTACTGTTGTAGACAGCCAACGTTCTCCTAGATCTATCAGCAGTGGTGTTCCTCAGGGCTCTCTCCTATCACGAACTCTCCTCCTTTTATTCATCAATGACTTTCTAAACTGTACATCTAACCCTATCCACTCATACACTGATGAATCCACCGTTCACCTTTCCATTCGGTTCTCGCAACGTCCATCTCAGCAGTTACTTCAGCATGCAAGGGATGAGTCTATGGCACACATAATGTCTGACTTGGCTTGTATCTCCGACTGGGGTAAAAGTAATGTTGGTTTTAATGCATGAAAAACTCAGTTCTTACACCTATTAACCCGACAGAATCTTCCACAGGAGTACCCCCAAATGTTTAATATTATCCTGCTTAATTCTGCATCATCCTTAAACATATTTGGGGTTTCATTCTCTCGGGACTTATCTTGGAAAGATCATATTACATCTCTTATAAAATCTGCTTCCAAGAGATTAGTTATGCTAAGCCGACTCTGTACCTTCTTTACACCTGCACAGTTGTTGACTTTATACGAGGATTTTATTCCCCCCTGTGTAGAGTACAAGTCTCATGTGTGGGGAGACTCACCACATACAACTCTTCTCAATAGAGTGGAGTCGATGGCTTTTCGTCATATTAACTCTCCTCCTCTTACTGCCTCGCTTCAACCTCTGTCTCTTCGCCGCACTGATGCATCTTTATATTTTTTCTATCGCTACTTTAGTCTCACTGCTCCTCTGAAGTGTCTGTTTGCATCCTTCCACCTCAACGAGGGCGGCGTAGCACCCGTCTAGGAAAAATCTCTCATCCCTTTTCTGTCCAACTCTCTACTGCAAAAGTTAACAGTTACTCCCAGTCCTTCATATATGCAACAGGTCAACTCTGGAACTGTCTCCCTTTGTCTGTATATCCTACTTCCCTATGATCTCCAGTCTTTCAAACAGTGTATCCACGCATCTCAAAATGAATGAACCTTGAATCTGACTCTGTTTTGTATTTTGTTTTTGTTTTTCTTGGAAGGAACGGTTTGCGGCCTCCTGGCTTTTGGTTCCTTCTTCCTTGCTTTAAAAAAAAATCTTATATTTGCAGATTTGAAGGTCAGTCTTCAAAGTTGTCGTTGGTTGTCAAATACGGAAAAACGATTAAAGTAGGCTATATTTTCTAAAGTGCTCCTCCAAAGATATATGACGTATCACCATCTTCTGAAGATTAAGTCGATTTTGTGTTATGAGGAAAACTTCACGTATAGTTTGGACTCAGACTCCTGAACCACCCTCGTCACCGCAACTTGCTCCTTCCCCCCGTCCCAACACCACCTCACGCCATCCGTACCAGCAACAAGGTACTACCAATTCGAGCAAGAACTAATTCTTATGAGAATAGCCCAATTCCAACCAATGTCCGAATGATCAACCAACACTAGCTAACAACGTTTATACCAATCTCTCTCTCTCTCCCCCCCCTCTCTCTCTCTCTCCCTCCCCCCCCCTCTCTCTCTCTCTCTCTCTCTCTCTCTCTCTCTCTCTCTCTCTCTCTCTCTCTCTAATCTTAGTAATTATCACTTTTTCTGAGAATCTCTTTTACAAATACTTTTAAGATGTTACTTCTTAGCTCTCTTATGTATATTTCCAGCATTAGGGTTGTCATGCCTAAATAATCCGTCAATTATTATTATTATTATTATTATGTGAAGGTGGATGGAATAGTTGGTGAGTAGGTGTGCCTGCTGAGATAGATGAGAATGGCAGTGCGTTAGTGGACATTTGTGCTGGGAGGGGGATGGTGATAGCCAATACCTTCTTCAAGCATAAAATGATCCACAGGTATACATGGCGAGTGATGAGAAGGGTGGGTGGTCAACTGAATGAAAGGAAGGCAATGATTGATTATGTGTGTGTGGATGAAAGGATGCGAAGATGTGTAATGGATGCAAGAGCTTATAGAGGCTGGGGGAGTGGACTTTCTGACCACTACTTGGTGGTGGCCAGAATTAGGATCCAAGTAGGATGAAGAAATAGAAGAAGGGAAAGACGAGAGGAAGGAGTAATTGCAAGGAGAGTGGAAAGGTTACAAGAGGATGAGAAAAAGGCAGAGTATAAGAGAGAAGTGGAGGAACGATTGGGCAAATATGAATTGGAGCAGATGGAGGACGTGGAAGGTGTGTGCAGGATATTTACAGAATAAATATGTGCAGCATGTGATGTGATGTATGGGAGGAAGAGAAGACGGAGGGGGGGCGCAAGGAACAGCGTGGTGGACTGAAGAGGTGAGACAGGCTGTGGCACAAAAGAAGAAAGCATACAATGAATGGATGAGAAATAGGGGCGTGGAAGAAGCTGGGAGGCGGAAGAGAGAGTTATATGTAGAAAGAAAGAGAGAGGTGAAAAGATTAGTAAGAGTAAGAAGAGAGTGGATGATGAATTTGGAAGGAATTTCAGTGTAAAGTGGAGGGACTGTGAGAAAATGTTCTGAAAAGAGGTGAAGAGAGTAAGACAGGGTGGAAGTGAGGTTAGCAGGGGAGTGAAAGTTAAATATGGTAGATTACTAGTGGAGAAGGGGGAAAAAGTGAGCAGATGGAGAGAACATTCTTTAAGGAATTGTTGAACATACAGGATGGAAGCAATGCGAGTATAAGTGGCTGGGGAATGGCTGGGAGGCGGGAGGTGAGAAGACAGGAAGAAATCAGTAGGATAGAAGTTGTGGAAGCAATGAAGAAAGTTTCCAGGAATTGATGGAGTGTGTGGTGAAATGCTGAAGCATGGGGGAGAGATAGTAGTAGAATGGATGTGGAAGATGTATAGATTGGCCTGGGAGGAAGGTAGAGTCCTGGAGGAGTGGAAGTCAGGTATAATTATTCCCTTGTACAAAGGAAAAGGGGAAAAAGAAGTGTGTGGTAATCACAGGGGCATTTGTCTTCTTAGTATCATAGGAAAAGTGTATGGTAGAATACTTATTGACAGAGTTAGAGAAAGAACAGAGGAATTAGTTGGAGAAGAACAGGGAGGCTTTAGGAAGGGAAGAGGTTGTGTAGATCAGATATTCATTCTTAGATCTTTAGTGGAAAAGTTTCTAGAGAAGGGAAAGAAATTGTATGCGTCTTTCATGGATTTGGAGAAAGCACATGACAGGGTGGATAGACAAGGATTGTGGAAAGTATTAAGAATATATGGAGTAGATGGGAAGTTGGTGAATGCTGTGAAGAGTATGTATGATGGTGCTAAGGCTGCAGTGCGTGTGGATGGTGAACTAAGTAAATTTGTCTCTTTGAAGGTTGGATTGAAACAGGGATGTGTCATGTCTCCATGGTTGTTCAATTTGTACATGGATGGGGTAATAAAAGAGGTACAAGGTAGGGTAGTGGATGCTGGAGTGGCCCTGGTGAGAGAGGATAGTGTTTGGAAACTCCGTGTACTGTTGTTTGCAGATGATACTGTATTGTTGAGTGAAGACGAAGAGGAGCTGCAAGGCTTGGTGGATGAGTTTGGGGGAGTGTGTAAGAAACGGAATTTAAAGGTGAATGTAGGGAAGAGTAAAGTGATGGTCTTTGAGAGAGGTGAAGTCAGTGAATGTACAGCGAGGTTGGATGGTGAGGAATTGGAAAATGTGAGTACGTTTAAGTACTTGGCTAGTGTGATGAGTAAGGATGAAGGTTTGGAGGGTGAAGTGCTTGAAAGGGTACAGCAGGGAAGAAAGGTTGCTGGTTCTTTGAAAGCAGTGATAAGAAACAGGGAAGTGAGCATGGAAGTGAAAAAGTTACTACATGAGAGTATTGTGATTCCAACTCTAACGTATGGAAGTGAAGCTTGGACGTTGTTGGAAGGACACAAGTCAAGAGTGAGAGCAGTGGAAATGAGTTATTTAAGAGGAGCCTGTGGAGTCACATGGAGAGACAGGCTGACGAATGAGGATATAAAGGAGCGTTGTGATGAGGATGTGGATGTGACAGGAAGCGTTATGAGGAACACACTGAGGTGGTTTGGCCATATGGAGAGGATGGAGGGTGAAAGACTGACGAAGAGAGTGTATGTGAGTGAGGTGGAGGGGGGAAGAGGGAGGGGGAGGCCGAGGATGAGATGGAGGGATGGGGTGGAGAGGTATGTGAGAGAGGGGGTGTGTGAGTTGGAAGCATTGCAGTGAAATGGGGGGGACAGGGCGACGTGGAGGCGATTTGTTTGTGACCACCCCAAACGGGATTGAGGCGTCTGACAATAGATAGGTAGATAGATAGTTTATTATTATTATTATTATTATTATTGCATATACAGATAGATTTAAAGATAGATTGGTAGATGAACAGATATCCCACAGGTATACCCACTAATGTTTAATAATATTCAGCTTAATCCTGCATCATCCTTGAACATGCTTGGGGTTTCATTTACTCGGGACTTATCTTGGAAAGATCATATTACATCTCTTGTAAAATCTGCTTCCAAGAGATTGGGTGTGCTAAGCCGACTCCGCTCTTTCTTTACCCCTGCACAATTGTTGACTCTATACAGGGGTTTTATCCGCCCCTGTGTGGAGTACAACTCTCATGTGTGGGAGGCTCCCACATACAGCTCTTCTCAATAGGGTGGAGTCAAAGGCTTTTCGTCTCATTAACTCTCCTCCTTACTGACTCCCTTCAACCTCTGTCTCTTCGCCGCACTGTTGCATCTTTATCTCTTTTCTATCGCTACTTTAATGGTCACTGCTCCTCTGAACTGTCTGCTTGCATTCCTCCATCTCTACGACGGGCGCGTAGCACCCGTCTGGCAGCAAACTCTCATCCCTTTTCTGTCCAACTCTCTAATGCAAGAGTTAACCGTTACTCCCAGTCTTTCATTTATGCAACAGGTCAGTTCTGGAACTGTCTCCCTCTGTCTGTATTTCCTGCTGCCTATGATCTCCAGTCTTTCAAACGCAGTGTGTCCAGGCATCTCAAAATGATTGGATCTTGAATTTGGCTCTCTATTGTATTTTGTTTTTCTCTTGGAGGGAACTGTTACTGCGGGCTCATGGCCTTTGGTTCCTTCTTCCTCGCATAAAAAATAATAATAATAATAATAATATTGGCATTAACGGTTTTTATTTATTTTCCATTGCTGATATAGTTGGGATAATAAAATGTAAAGTAAATATTGATGTTACTCGTAAATGCGTGGCTATACTGGTAGGGAAGGAGTGCTAATGAGCCACCTACTCCGACTAAAACACAGTCCTTCATTGCACAAATCGGAAAACCTGACAGT
>NC_136978.1:36257192-36297192 GCF_032717465.1 Coenobita brevimanus
TAAGAAGAAATAATCACAATAAATAAGAAATTGAGAGACGGAAGAGACAGTTATATGTAGAGAGGAAGAGAGAGGTGAAAATATTAATACGAGAGAGTAAGAAGAGAGTGGAAAAGGAATTTGGAATGTTCTCAGTGGAAATTAGAGGGATGTAAGAAAATGTTATGGAAAGAGGTAAAGAGAGTTAGACGGCGTGATGAAGAAGTTAGTAGGAGAGGCCAGGATAAAAATGGTAGATTGATAGTGGAGGAGGCAGAAAAAGTGAGCAGATGAACAGAACACTTTAAGGAACTGCTAAACATAGAAAATGAAAGAAATGCGAATATAACCGGCTAGGGAATGGCCGGGAGAAGGAGAGAGATGAGAAGGGAGGAAGAGATTGGATGGAAGTAGTGGAAGCAGTGAAGAAAGTCAAAATGGGGAAAGCCACGAGAAATCATATAGTTTGTGGCGAAATGCTGAAGCATGGGGAGAGATATTAGCAGAATGGATATGGAAGATGTGCAAGCTGGCCTGGGAAGAAGGTAGAGTCCTGGAGGACTAGAAGTCAGGTATAATTATTCCCCTGTACAAAGGAAAAGACGAAAAAGAAATGTGTGGTAATCACAGGGGCATTTATCTTCCTAGTGTAAAGGGAAAACTATATGGTAGGATACTTATTGACTGAGTTAAGGAAATAACAGAGGAATTAGTTGGTGAAGAACAGGGAAGTTTTAGGAAAGGAAGAGTTACTGTAGATCAGATATTCTTCCGTAGGTCTTTAGTGGAAATGTCTGAAGAGAAGGAAAAGAAGTTGTATGGGGCCATCATGGATTTGGAGAAAGTATATAACGGTGGATAGACAAGAATGAAGGTGCTAAGGCTGCAGTGCGTGTGGATAGCGAGCTGAGTGAACTTTTCTTTCTGAATGTTGGATTGAAATAGGGATGAGTTATGTCTCCATGGATGTTCAATCTGTATATGGATGTGGTTATAAAAGAGGTACAGTATGTCAGTGGATGTTGGAGTGGCCCTAATGAGAGAGGGCAGTGTTTGGAAACTTCCTGTACTGTTGTTTGCAGGCGATGCTGTATTGTTAAGTGAAGAAGGGGAATTGCAAGGGTTAGTGAATGAGTTTGGGAGAATGTATAAGGAACGGACTCTAAAGGTGAAAGTAGGGTAAAGTTATGTTCTTCGGGAGAAATAAAGTCACTGAATGTACAATGAGGTTGGATGATGAGGAAATGGAGAATGTGAGTGTATTTAAGTACTTGGGTAGTGTGATGAGTAAGGACGGACGTTTGGAGGATGAAGTGCTAGAATGGGTGCTACAAGGAATAAAGGTTGGTGGCTCTTTGAGAGCAGTAATAAAAAAAAAAGGGAAGTGAGCATGGAAGCAAAAAAGTCGCAGCATGATAGTATTTTGATTCCAACTCTAACATATTGAAGTGAAGCTTGGACCTTGTTGGAATTACACAAATCAAAAGTGAGAGCAGTGGAAATGAGTTATTTGAAAGGAGCATGTGGAGCTTCGTGGAGAGACAGACTTACAAATAAGGAAGTGAAGGAGCATTGTGGTGTAGATGTGGATATGACAGAAAGCGTTAGGAGAAATACAGTGTGGTGGTTTGGCCATGTGGAGACGCTGGAGAGCGAGAGATTAATGAGGAGAGTGTATGTGAGTGAGGTGGAAGGGGGAGAGAGGGAGGGGTGACAGAGGATGAGATGTGGGGATGGGTGTAGAGGTATATGAGAGAGGGGGGACGAGAGCTGAGGGGAGGGCAGTGAAATGGCGGGGATAGGGCAACACGGATGCGATTTGTTTGTGGCCACCCATAATGGGATTGGCACGTTTAGCAATAGATGGTAAATATATCTGCCCTCGTCGGATAAAAAAAAAATAAGTTCCTAACTGGATAATTCTACGTGGGTAGTACTGACATCTGAGTGAATCCATCATGCAACATAAATAAATCACAGTATATACCTACATTTAATAATCATGCATCATACAGCAACAACAATGACCCTCATATTATCACCAACATTCAAATAATCAAAGGCTTGTTGTGGAGATGAGAAGAACTGATTAAATTTTATCTTCACAATCTCATTTTTTTAGCTTCAGAATTTTGTTTACCCTATCCACTATTAGACGAGATCTAGAAGCGGAATAAAATATCTGCCTGTGGCAGGAAAAAAAGATATTTGTCATCGTATATAAAAGTGATAGGATTCATGCAGGGACAGGTTCGTGCAAACACATCAATTTCCTGCAGGTAAAATCTTCACATCCGAGTTATTTCCCCTTAACCCCTACACCGCGGGCATGTTTACCGATGTTTTGCGTGTGCCGCGGGGTTATTCGGGCTCTGACAGACTCTCAAAAAATATTTGCCAAAAATCAGTTATTAGTCCTAGAATATTAAAATTACATATGCTTATGGCACATACCTTCAGCTTTCTCCTGGAATGTTTGTTGAGCCTTCATCAGTTACCGTAGGACTTGTGGGGACCTCTGAAGTTGGGTAACGAAGTCTCCACTTTACACTTCCCGACAACCCGTAATATGATTACCACAGCCAGAAATTAACACTATAAACACTACTCTATGATTTTCAAGTAGTTTGGGATCCGTACTCCCAAAAAAAACCCACTGTGAAAGCAATGAAAATTACGAGCGAGTCTGACCGTCGCACTGGCATTAGTTCTCTCTTGGTACTCTGTCATTTATTATTCATAAAACCCCTCACACTTTATATTTCTATTACTATATAACACATATATATCTACAGTCTTTATCCATAAGTTTCCTTCAGTAGTATTAGTTTATTGTCACTGTAGGGATTCAATTTCTTTCAGTAAAATACGTAGCATTCACTTTCTCGTCCTGTATACTAGCATTGAGAGTGAATGTCACTTTCATCTTCACTCTCATAACTCATAGCATTCAGACATGCAAGAGTGAAACTTTCACTTTCATTACTCCTAGGATATATACTCGTATTCTTATAATACTACTCATTTACATTTCTATTTACGTTCTCTATTTTATTTACGTTATTTACATTTCTATTTTATTTACACTGTGTTATGCACTGTCACTTGAAGTAACTTATAAAACTATTTTCCATTGTTCATGTATATTTACATTCATTACTTTCACTTGCTGTTTACACATTATTTACACATTATTTACAATTCCACTTGCACTGTTTTACTCAATAGAAAGATCGTAGTCACTCTTTTATCAATTGTCAGCCCTTTACCTCTTTCCACACGAGGTTTAGTAGGGGGTAAAGGTCACAGGGCCCTTTGCATGGGGGTGAAAAAGTCCCTGAAGTCAGCAAGAAGAAACATACGTACTCCCACTTCGGAAGATGAGAGTAAACTGATAACGGAGGGCCGGGGTAGAGGCCTACTTAGGGGATATTCAGTGCTACCAATGTTAGCTCTTGAAACAGCTATGTCTAGCACTGAAATGATTGGCAGGAAATCTAGACAATACATTATAAATTAGGTAGTTCCAGGTGAATGTAAATATCACTTAGGCTTCTCCCTTCCCTCCTTACATGTATATTTATTACGAAAATAGATTATACGGCATTTTTCAAGGTGAAAAAACAGCGAAAATTAGCGAACGAGTGCACGTGAGGTGTTGTCAGGTGATAATTAGCCAATTCCAAGTATATGGCACTCTCACTTACCTTATTTCTTTCTCGTATATATTATTTGGTATAAGAATAGGACATAGGGCTTATTTCAATGGATGAAATCAGTGAAAAATTCCAGGGAAGATTTACTTAGGATAGCACGGCCGGGCAGGCGAAAGGATAGGGTAATGGAGGGGGGGTAGGGAGGGGAGTCAAGAACGGGGAGAAGTGGCTAAATTGTCAACAATGGATGGGAGTACAGATGAGATTAGGAGTGCTGACTAGTGTTGGACATTGGCAGTACTGATAGATGATACAAGCCCCCACTTGGAAGCCCGGGTGAATTCAAAATAACACAGAATCACAAAAGCGACGCCCCGCGGTATGATCCCTTGCTCCCAAGCGTCACGAAAGTGACGCCCCGCGTTTAAGGGGTTAAATGATTGCCTCCTCGAGACAGGCTTATGGAAACACTTGTATGCAGGTGTGGAATGGCTCTGCTGTGCGCGTGATGTTACAGTCACGGAAAAACTTTGGCCTCAAGCTTTCTTGTTCATAAATCTACTTAATATTATCAGAAGCAGCAGGATGGGTCTTCTCTATGGACACAACAAGGGACACTTTGTTTCTTCAAGTCAGCAGCAACATGTGATGTATATTAACCCGCCGCATCCCGTTGACGTGAATAAACGTCCAGATGTTTTGTCACTGCCAATCCCGTTGACGTACATAAACGCGAATCAGTTGCAAGGTCCCTAATTTGCACAATTTTCAGTTTTCGTTAGTGATTTTTGGTACGTATACACAAGACACCTTCCTCTACAAGATGCCAGGCAGGGACAATGCCTTACCCAGCAAGACCTCCCCCCCCCTGCACGCCATTGTCTCGGCAATTCACCTGTTACCAGTGACCTGGCCAGTAAAGACGTCGTGCCACGGTACGAAATTCAGGGCCAGAGTGATTCCCCAATCAATGACAATGTGGAGGACAAACTTTGTAGCATTAGAGGAAGAAACAGTCAAAAATGATGATCAGGTAATGTGGCCAAAAAGGGTCAGGTATGTTGATGTGTTTCATGAGTGAAACAATGCTTATATTGCCTCTATTACTTTGTGAAAACCAATATACTCTCATACTACATATAAATTCATACCAAATAAATAAATAAATAAATAAATACCGTTTATGAGTGGTGTGGAATGGTTACCCTCCCATAGAACTCGTTTTCTTTGGAGCCAGCCTGATAGAAAACACAGTAAGGTGAGGAGGTACTGGTATCGACTATCGAGATGAGCGATTTCTCTATGAATTTTCGATGTTTCTCATCAAAAGCAGAGGTTTGAGTCAAAAAATTTTTTTCCAAAAATGGTTGGGATTGGGGGGAGTCAGTGATGGAAAAGTGGTCGGGACGGGGCGGATTCATCAAGACTTTGCACTCTAATTTGCTCCAAAGAAGCCGTCCAACCCTATCAAGTTCAGAAGTATTTCATTGCCAGTAATTTTGGTAATGGGCTACAAATTTGTAAATAAATAAAAGCCTGTGTAGCGAAGCAGGCAAACAGCACTCTTCTTGACACAATCGCTACGTGACAGACTGGGGCTCTGGTTTGATTCCCTTCCTCTAACCACTATTAACCCACGCCGTCCCGAGGACGTACTTCCACGTCCTCACGTTTTGTCACAGCTAATCCCGAGGACGTACTTCAACGTCCTGCAATTGCAAGATTCATAATTTCCACAATTTTCAATTTTCGCGAGTCATTTTTGGTACGTATACACGGGACACCTTCCTCAACAAGATGCCAGGCAGAGACAATGCCTTACCCAGCATGGCCTCCTCCCCCCCCCTGCATGCCCTTTTCTCAGTAATTCACTTGTTATCAGTGACTTGGCCAGTATAGCCATGTCATGCCACGGTACGAAATTCAGGGCCAGAGTGATTCCCCAATCAATGACAATGTGGAGGACAAACTTTACATAGCATTAGAGGAAGAAACAGTTAGAAATGATGATCAGGTAATGTGGCAAAAAAAGGTCAGGTATTAGTGAGTGAAACAATGCTTATAATGCCTATATTACTGCTTGAAAACCAATATACTCTTGTACTACATATAACTTCGTAACAGTAAATAAATAAATACCGTTTATGAGTGGTGTGAAATAGTTATCCTCCCATAGAACTCGTTTTCTTTGGTGCCAGCCTGATAGAAAACCCAGTAAGGTAAGGAGGCTCTCCTACCTGTAATGAGTATTTTAAACCTCAGGTGAGCGATTTCTCTATGAATTTTCGATGTTTCTCACCAAAAGCGAAAGTTTTAGCAAAAAAAAAAAAGTCGAAAATTGCCCGGGATTGGGGGGTACCAGTGGTCGAAAAGTGGCCGGGACGGGGCGGGTTAAATTGCCATCCTTCGTTTCAGATAATACATTCTGACTCGGATTTTGCTTATATGTCAGTGTTTGATCTCCTTTCCTGTCAGTAATCACTTATCTGACACTGAAACTCAAATAGTGTTACCTCAGGGTCAGTCCTTCAAGAGCACGAGTTGATGCTGAATAACACTACAAGATAAACAATTGAATTAAAAAAAAAAAACACAGAGAAAAACAGTGCCCATGAGACATACCGAAGACTGCTAATTTGAAGTTCTGCTATACAGAATACATGGAGAGAGAGAGAGAGAGAGAGAGAGAGAGAGAGAGAGGTTATGCGTGAAGGAAATTAGGTATACCACATATCTAGAGGGATAAGGAAACCATGACGTCAATTGGCATGGCTTGGAGCAGCAGCAGTGAATTTTTAAAAATCGTGCTGAATTTATAATTTTCTCAGCTTAACCTCCTTCCATGGGATTTTATAAGCTAAATAACTAACTTTTTTCCTTCTAAATAAAAAAGAAGTTTTAAATTACATAATGGAGCATATTCATGACAGTACTCTATATTTTAAGAGTGAAGAATGTGGCCTTATTTCTACTTTCAAACGTTTGTGTAAATATTACCACCCCTTCTACATTTTTGTCTGGCAGAGAATCACAATGAAGCGAAGACTGTCCAATAGCAGCTTGGTTATGAGTGATCGCTCGTTGGTCGTGTTGTTGTGGCTGGGTGGGGTGTCGGTGCGGTATATCTCTTTCAAGACGGGAGCCAGCGTGTCCTCCATCTACCGTTGGATCCACCAATGGCAGGATCAAACCTCATTTACAAGACACTGCCACGTCAAGCCGCGCAAGCCAAGTTCTCTGAGGACTGGTGGAATTCATACCCCGAGACTGATATGGCCACAGTTTTCACAACACCACTGTTTTTTAGACTCAGGAGTGAGATTTTCAGACATATTTACGGTCAATTCATTGTCGTAACTTGCATATGCTTTTACAGGATGAAAGAGACAACGCAATGGAAGATTTTCTCTTCTTTTTCTTGATTCACCTGCAGAAAAGAGTTACAACCTGCTCAAATTTTCGTCTCTTAAATTTGATTTATTTATGAAGTTAGAACAAGGCAGAGAAGATTCTATAGTCCCTTTGTCCTTCCTGCATATCAAAACCTGGGTTACGATAGGGAATTGACCGTAAGTGCGCTTGTGTATCCCGATCCAGTCCTTTCTACCCAAGTGAGACAGTAACCCATGCAGACACTGAGCCTGCATTTCACAATCATATGAATAAAATAAGATAACTCTACCTACATACCGTAACTGTGCTCGTCGTGAAGAAGCTACAGTTTTGCCTAAAGACGGTCAAATATGGGCTGAAGTAGATGTATATTCACTAGGAAAAGAACTTAAACCATTGGGTCTAATACTTGTCGCAGCCAGCCATTGCATCACAGACACACATATTTAAATGTGCATTTCGTCTCCACCACATCATCGAGTTTTAGGTCCGTTTTCTCGTCGGTTAAGGAAATTCCCTATCACCTCTTCCTTGGCTATTAATTCTATAATATAGCTGGTAAATATCCTTTTTGCCGTTGTTTATGTAAAGTGAGGAGATATTAGAAGGATTTACATACAGTCCATGAGGAAATTAAAATGTAATTATCATAATAAATCGTTTTGGGAAATGTGTTAGAAAGCTTCCTTAACCGATGAGAATACGGGCTTTAGTTATAACTTGCTTGGATCCAGGGGGTGTGGTGAGCGTTTGGAAACAGTATATATATATATATATATATATATATATATATATATATATATACAGTATATATATATATACAGTATATATATTATTATTACTTTTTTTTTTTTACGCGGTTTTCACTACGGTCAGTGGGTGTGAGAAGTGGATTTCATCACTATGTCGTGGGTAGGGAAGATATAAAACTACCCACGTATTCCCAGCGTACCATGGGAGGTGACTAAAAGTGGAGAGTTCAAGGAGCTGGATCCTTCCGTCTTTTGTAGGATATGCTAGGACTGCAGGTTTAGTGTAAGTTGTCTTTCTGCTGTGCCTCCTTTGATCAATTCTAATTTGGAAGAGTGTGCAGATGAAAGGCTACGTGAGTGAAAACGTTCCATAAGATTAAGGATATTTTCCCCAGCAGTTCATCCTTCAGTTTACCTTCGTGTGTGTGAACAGGGAAAAGCCTCGTTTAGTTGGCAGGTCCGGATTTTAAGATGATTTCCCAACACACTCTTGATACTTTTTCCAGTGATGTCTTATGTATGGTTTTCAGCAACATAATTTACACGTAATATCGCGTGAAAAAACACTTCCGCTCCTGAAGTACATTAAAGCCAAGAAAATGAGTGTGTTTTATGCTATGAATAATTTGATAACGGATAATAAATACAGGGAAAACCAAGGTAATTATGCTTTTAAATAGTGCTTAATCTGTTCACTTTAACTTGGGCTAAAATTACCATCTCTCTCTCTTCTGAATGCTGACTTTGATAAAAGATTAACACAGTCATGAAGACGTCTTATGGAAAGAATGTAGTGCCTTAGTGTTGTCTTTTGCTGCCACTGAGCTACGCGCGTATGTTGCGATATGAAAAAAATTTGGGTCATATTAAGGTGAACGAACTCTTGCGGACTGACTGAAATTTTCATATCCATCATCATCATCATCATCATCATCATCATCATCATCATCATCACCCTTCCTTCCCTGAGATGGGGTGAGGTAGGATCATGTACACCAAATCCTCCATAGGCTATCTAGTATTTCTACCAAAATTTATATAAAAATTGCTCTAATTTACCTATGCTCATTTGGTTAGCAGTGAAATAAATACGAGAATCGTCGTAGTTACTCTTTTGCTTTGAGTGCATCCTGGATCAACGGTTTACATGCATCAGATAAATGAGCTTAAATATACGTCGGTATTCTCGTCATGTGGAGAAGATCCATAACATCTTTTCCCAAGCGATATACTTAACTTATTACAACTAAATGTTCTCTTCTGTGCTACATAAATCCTTCGGATATCGCCATACTACGCATAAAAACGTAAAAACGATATTAACTAGCCACTTCCCAAAATAAATCGCCAAGAGAGAGGTGTAGGGAGCCTCCTCAATCGTCGAGATTCTCATACGGGTGAAAGAGGTGAATAATATTCCCTGACATGTCTCTCATACATTAGTGAAAACATATCAGTAAACAATTTTACATATGCTATTGTCTTTCTTTGGGGGAGGCGGGGGGGGAGTAGCTTATTTTGCGGCATCCTCTCTCACTTACCTAAACGGCATCAAAATACATATATCGTATTAACCCACTCAGCACAATCTCCAAACGATTTTATTGAGCCTAAGGACACCTTCTCGTAATGAAGGTGTAAGAAGCAACCGTCTCTAACAACTACACGACATTATTATTATTATTATTATTATTATTATTTGTCTTTCAGTTGTGGCAAAGGCTCATCCACATAGTGATATGTGTTGGCTGTGTAAACTGTGTTAAGGTAAACCTTCGTATAACCTTCAGACATACCAATTTACGCCACCACTCTCCGGTTTATTGTGTCCTTGATAACTGTTAGGTAGATTGTTAGGCATGGTTTGTAACGAGCACAGATTTTTCCTTTTATGGCTGTACTGGGCGGCACCACAGACGGTACCACAGGTCACATATTTGTACAAGCAATGTGTTTCATGCCCTTCCTTGACCAAGGCCAGTATTCTCATCGATTAAGGAAGCTCCTTAACTCTTCTTCTAAAGCAATCTGTTTTGCTTATTACACCTTGCCATACTCTTATGTGTTACTTAAATCATTCTAATATAACCATACTCTGCATAAATAACGTTCAAAAGGATATTAACCAGTCATATCCAAAACTGAATCGGAAGGAAGAGGTGTTAGAGAACTCCCTTAACCGATGAGAATACGAGTCCAGGGGTTGTGCTGGAACCCAGTGCATGGAGCACCTTTATGGTGTTGAGTGGAGGAATGCAGGGATAAAAGGGTAGCGTGACGTTCTGTACTAGGAATTATTCTACTTATCAGGTGAAAGAATATATAGCCTACTGTGTGTATTGAATGTGGGATGATAAGGATGTGAACTTACTGTATTATAATTGCGTGTGCACATTGGTGATCATTCCCACCATGAAGCGATGTGCTGACGTGGCTGGCACTCTCAGGTATAATGAAGGCATATAATATTGGGTGAGAACTCTTACTGAGAAGTTGACCTGTTACGTCACACACCTCCCTCGCGAGGGGAAACCACAGCCATATTAATCATGATCGAAAGCTACCTGATCCAAAGGTGCCCTGGAACATACGCCAATAATCTATCAGACAAACATTTAGAATGAAACATCAACTGAAAAAAGGGTAGTGAAATAAATACCATTGCTAATAAAGTTTACATACGTATATATGCAAGGATATTAAGGTCATACTTTCACAGACAATTAAAAATTCTGTCCTTGTTTCTTCCGGTGTCGTTGCAGTAGTTTGCTCGTTGGTCAACATATAATCATTGATCAAGAACACCTTGATGTCTGTTGGAAGACATTATTAATTTTGTACATAAATAAATATTTAAATTGTTTTCCATGGCGTGACTACCATAACAAAATCAGGTCATCGTGATCGACTTGAAATACCTGTTAAGACAACTAGTCGCCATCTCCTCTCTCCCCAATTCCTGCATCCACTATCGCAATCCAGCCTTCTCCGCCTTCTCATCTCTGCCTTCTGACTCCTCCAGTCTTACCATTCCCCCCCCCCTCGTACGCGGGGGGCTCTCTAGCACCGCCCTTGAATTTCAGTCTTTTGCATCTACACAGGTTGAGTTTCAGTCATCTTGCAATTGCACCAGAATGGCTGAATGTATGGGGAATCTGTTTACACAGCTGAATGTGAAACATAGCACTGGTGCCAACAATGCCAAATTATATTCTTATATTAAATTTAAAGGGCCCTAATTATGTTAAAAATGACCAGTTTTCAACAACTCATGTTTTCCCCTGAACACCAGAAGCTGTTTCACGCACACCTGACAAGCTCAAAACTATTCATTTCCTTGCAATAGTTTTTGCATCATTCGTGCGATACTTAACTGTTCAAATGAGGGCCGTCTTTCAACCAAGCCTCCCACTGCAGGAAAGTGACAAATAGCTGTTTCTACGCCGGACAACCCCCGACTGACGCGTCCTGCAAAATAGGAAGCCAATGGGGACAATTATTAGGGGCCAAAGCACCCATTTAGAAAACTTCAATGACATGAAACTGAAATGAACCCATCTGCGACCCAACTACAACCGATCTGCCAAGTTTCATAGCAATCCTTTTCCAGTTTTGACAGTGCTACACAGTCAGACAGACAGATACACGGCTAGAATGATAACATATTAGATTATGAGCTGCAGTGGTCAGACTCAATACCCTTCACTGCAAGGCTCCTAAGTGAAGACTTTTAAGAACATCTATTAATATATATATATATATATATATATATATTTATATATATATATATATATATATATATATATATATCTATATATACAGTATATATATATATATATATATATATATATATATATATATATATATATATATATATATATATATATATATCCCTAGAATACATACGCTAATTTTACTGCATCTTTATACATACGCTGGGTTTGATAAACCCATTTTTTGGAAAGTCATACACCTATGTGAAAATCCAAATTTAGCAAAACCAAGTACATAGATAAAAAATACAAGCTTTGTACTTTCACTTGAACCTTATGTAAATGAGTTTGTATGATATCTTAAAGGTTAAGTGGTAACTTGAAAAAAAGTATCAAAAATGGGGAAAAATTCTGATGTAACTAAAAAAAAATATGTGGAAAATTTGAAACAGGAGCTGCGGACTTCTGCACTTGCACACACACTCCTGGGTCATGGGCGCTGCAGCACATGGCACTCTAATCCTTACAGACTCATGGTAGGCCATGGTGGAGGTAGACAAAAAATGGGGTATTTTGGGGGGAGTAAAAAAATAGAGTACAAACATTGGCAATTTTTCATGCAATCCTAGACCCTTGAAATTGAACACTACATGGTATTTGGACCTCTCTAAGGCTTTACCCAGAGATTTTGACCACCCACCCACACCCACAACCTTGTTTTAGGGGGTAACTAAGATAGAACTTAAAATTATCAGGAAATGTCATTTCTTGAGTAGTGAATGTTATTATTTTACTACTGAAACCTCATAATTGCAAAACACAGTGGTATGCAATCCAAAATAGTTGCTATTTGTCATTTGAGGTGTATTTATGGCCGTGAGAAAAATAATTTGTTCGAATTTTCCTTGACAATTTTCAAAATCATGAGCACTTACTTGGACTCACAAACAATCACCACAGACAGGGTAATAATGCCCCTGGCAGACAGCCTTCTGACATTTGGTGCACCGGAAGCATGTCTTCCTGTTAGTCCGAACAGGGCACTCCCGGCACTGGACAGGTGGACTCTGATTCTTAGCACCCAGTGATGTTCATTATTTTATCAAGTTCTTCATCACTCAAAAAATGGTGGGCCATGATTTCACAGTTCACAAAGAAATACCTGTGTTCTAAGAAATATTCACTTCCTGCAAGGAAAAGCACTTTAGAAATCATACTCAAACTACTTGCTGGATATGACAAACTCTGTGTCACATATATACGGGAGTACATACGATGGGTGTAAGATACCCAAGGGCTCCAATATGGAAATTTCCTTTGAAGAGAGCGGAGCAACACTACCTCTCCCTACTAGGGCAACACGTGGAAGGAGGGTATCTGGGTGCCCAGCCGTCTCAGACAATAACCCACTCGGTGATCACGTGAACTCGGGTACGCGTCGGGTGTGATACGCCCACGTATGTATTCTAGGGAGATATATATATATATATATATATATATATATATATATATATATATATATCATCAGCCGTTTGAGTATCCACTGCAAGACTGGCATATCCCGACCGAAATTGGGACGATACAGCCAATATATCTCTACCAAGTGGCTTAGTCTGTCTGGCAGAGATTGTATGTAGGGTGAGAAGTGCTTGTAAGTGTAATTGTAGTGTTGGAGTGGCTATGGATGTGTGTGTAGTCTGTGAACCAAGTGTAATCGGCCCACGCAAGCCGACTGGGTGCAAGCATACTTTACAGTAAGCGACACTGGTTCAACCACAGCACCCCTTGTGTCTGCCAATACAGTACATGGCCGGGTGAACACTCCCAAAATTTATTACCCTGGCGGGGCACGAACCATGGTCCACCCGTGTACGAAACGCACACTCTACCACAGAGACTCCTCCTTTATATATATATATATATATATATATATATATATATAATAGGTTAAAACTGATGCTGACGAAGGTATAGGCAATCGATTTTCGTTTTTTTTTTCTTTTTTGAAGGGGAGGGGAGGGGAAAGGGGAGGGGGAGCATAAGGTCACAGTATCAGCCAGGAAGACATCCATGTTGAACAAAATCACTTAATGGGACGGAGTAGTCATCACGCTGAAAGTGTTAATTGATACAGAATGGCGTGTTCATTATGCACATTAAAATATAAGTTACTGTTCTAGGCCAATTTATTTTATCAGGAGGGTGAAGGCAAAACGATGGCCTTTCTTCCTGCCCCGCTTGTGATGGGGGTCGTGGCAGCAGCTGTGCAAAGAGCCCAGACTTCCAACTTCCTTACCCAGTACTCAGGTCTGTCCACACTATCATTTTATTTATTATCGCACGCCTTTAGAAGGCAAAGCAATAATGTTTTTACCTGCGTCTGTGTGTGTGTGTGTGTGTGTGTGTGTGTAATTCACCGGGTTGGTCAGGATCACTTGGTGGTCGTGATCGTCAGCATTTTACTCTCCCGAAAGGGAGCTGAGAGCTCATATAGTCCGATCTAAGGGCAAGGCTGTGACCTTCACACACCCACACACCCGTCCCCTTGCTCAAGGGGAACAGTAACCATCCACCTCGTCAGTGAAACTTTTTTGCAACCTGAGCGAGGCGCGAACTCCTGTCTACCAGATGGCAAGCAAGAACGTTACCACTGCACCAGTGAGTGTGTGTGTGTGTGTGTGTGTGTGTGTGTGTGTGTGTGTGTGTGTGTGTGTGTGTGTGTGTGAGGTTCCATTATCTCTCATGAACGGCTTGAGCTATCATGACAAATCCTTCAGGGTATCAAGATATCGCCAAAATCTTGGACAGTTTCGGAAGTGGGCACTCGGAGTCAAGGTCAAGGTCACCAAAATGGCTGCCAAAGATCAACTAGTTTTTATCACCCACCGTTAACACCATTACATTTCATGAGGAGCTTGAACTAAGAAAATGAAACCTTCAGGGTATCAAGATATGGCCTAAATCTTGGACTTGGCCAACAGCATATTCTGGCGGGCGATTAGCATTCGGCTCCCGAATGCTTTTCTTTCATTTGTCGATATTAAAACGCATGTATCATCTAGACGTGTGTGTGTGTGTGTGTGTGTGTGTGTGTTTCAGTGTGTTGAATAAAGCGTTATTGATGCGAAAAACCGCCATAATTAATACTATACTCTTTTACTGTGTGTGTGTGTGTGTGTGTGTGTGTGTGTGTGTGTGTGTGTGTGTGCACTTTGTTAAAAATTTCACATACTTGCTTAAATATTTTCCTTCAGTAATTTCTCATGCATTTCTCGTTTTTTGGTTCTCTGAGAACTGGTAATGTAGTTAACAAATGAGCCAGAAAAGGCAGGAGTGCATATCGTCAATCTTCAAGTACTTGTGGTTGACTGAAGTGCCAGACTGGTGCTTGGAAACTTTAAAGGGGAGAAAGACTGTACCGTTCATGACAAAACTAGAACACCAGACTTCAAAACTGTGACGTGAAAATCCTGAACGTTCATATACGTCTTCCTGCGTGCAGTCTCTTCCTGGCCAGGACGTATGTATACATCTCCTTGTGCTGAGGGGTTAGGGGAGTCATGAAGGATATACAAAACGGCTTGAGTTCGAAAGCTTTCTGTTTTAACTAAAGAATTAGAACACACACACACACACACACACACACACACACACACACACAGTATGTAGAAATGACAGGTTGTGAGATCATCGAGCCGTGAAAGCACCTTCACTTGCATGGAGCTCGAACTCACGTCGCCACTACAGGTGGCGAGGTGGGTTCAAGCCCCATGCAAGTGAGGATGCTTTCATGGCTTGATATTATCACAACACACATACAATAGTACTGGATACAAAGAGTGTAATGTTATGAAGAGAGGAAGAAATAAAATCTGAGAATATAGAGTGAGCAGAAAAGAAGAAACCCAAACTGTTCTATAGGTTTAGAAAGTAAGGGCCAGCATAGCGAGACAGAAGGATGGAAAAGTGATTCATCAAAAAAGCGAGGAAATTATTTAAGCAATTAGCAATAGGCTAATATGATTATTATAATAAAAAATAGTTACTTGATGTAACTGAATGAAGAGGTGTTGACTCAGCAATTGGCTATGACAGTAACTGAGAGAAACGAGATACCTCAAATGTTGAAGGATCTGAATGAGAGACAGTGGGACCAGATGTGGGATGCATGGATTCTGAACAAATGCATAGATCAGTCGGTGCAACCAATGCACGATATTATAGAATGCTCGTTGGAATGAGAAGTCTTGCAAGATTGCAGTAAGAGTTTGAACTAAGCCAAAAACGGCGCAGATACTACGTACCTCCATATTTTTAAATTTCAGATTTTATTTTACAGCCAATGCAGAGTACTCACATACGGGTGTTCTCTCATAGTAATATTATGTACACATTTTTCTTGTTAATTTAAGGTGAGCCTCATGCCTAATAATTAACTCACCGCGTCCCGACCGATTTTTCGCCTCTGATCCCCCCAATCCCGGCATTTTTTCAATTGGGGGGGGCTAAAACCTCTGCTTTTTATGAGAAACATTGGAAAATACCCGCAAAAGTGCTCACCTGAGCTTAGAAGTGGTCTAAACAGGTGTCCCTTTAAACACCTGGTACCATGTTCTCTGGAGCTGCGCTGCGGGTGTTGTGTTTTCTTTGTAGAGGTAACTATTGCAAACCACTCAGAACAGGCAGATATTTGTTCATTTGGTACGAATTTATATGCAGTACAAGAATATATTGGTTTTCACACAATAATATAGGTGATATAACTGTTCTTTGACTCACTGAACACATCAACATACCGCACCTTCCTTGACGACGTTACCTCCTCACCACTTCTGCTCATTTGTTCCTCTGGTGCCACGTAATCTTTGTTGTTCTCATCGTCATCGACTGGGGAATCATTCTCACCTTGATTTTTGTACCATGGCACGACATGTCTTTACTGGCCAGGTCACTGGTAACAGGTGAGTTGCCGAGACAATGGCGTGCGGGGGGGGGGGTCATGCGGGGGAAGGCAGTATTCCTGCCACCACGTATGTGTACCAAAAGTCACGAGTGATATTTGAAAAAATGTGCAAGAGGCAGACCTTGCAATTGAAAAACGTATGGGTATGTCAGTGGGTGTCACTGTGACAAAACATGGTGACATATCCACATGTCAATGGGACACCTCGAGTTAAGTCACAAAATACATTGTGATGTTCAAATGTTTTGTGGTGTTGGCTATATACTTCAAGGAATGAAGATTTATCGGTTTCACACATATGTACAAATATTTCTTGATTTATACTTTTATTCAAACACTCCCAGTGGTCACCAGCAAACGTATCAAAAGATACAAAGTTTTTTTTTCACCCGACGGTCGCTGCCTGTGGCACGACTTGCTCTACAAATCAAAACACACCCACATGTTTCTCGTGCCTCCCACTTGCAAAATTTTGTGCATCTTGCACCTTTGTCTCTTGTTATCCTTATCCTTGAGTCCAATTTGCAGTCAGCCACCTTCTTTGTTGAGTTTGTTCCTTTGCCTCTGTGCTCTCTGTCCTTGGGTATCGTAGTCTTTTTGATGAAAATCCCATTTTCTTCTTTTAATACCTTTGCTGGTGACCACTGGGAGTATCTGAATAAAACTATAAATCAAGAAATATTCTGACATATGTGTAAAACCGACAGATCTTCATCCCTTGACGTATATAGCCATCACCAAACATTCTACCAACGTCACAAAGTATTATGTGACATCAATCTTAGGCACGGGCCTTACCTGAAATGAATGAGAAAAATGTGTACGTAATTTAATAGAGTCAATTATGAAAAAGCACCCATATGTGAGTACTCTGCACTGACAGTAAAATACCATCGGAAATTTAAAATTCTGACAGTATGTAGTATCTGTGCATTACTGCGTATGCTTGTATGTATAAAGAAGTTACAGAAGATTCATCTACTCGTGTTTATAAACTGGTATCCTTCACCAGCATCAGTTGCATAATGACAAAAATAATCATGAGAAAAGATATACATATTTTTAGCAACAAGATAATAACATCAAAGCATTTTGAATTCAGGAAGGGATTATCTTGTGTCACTAACCTACCTGCACTGAGTCAACAGAATGGTTTACATAAAAGAAGAAAGGTAGAGCAGAGCAACCTGTGTCTTCCTAGATCTTAGGAAGGTATTAGATAGGGTGCCTCACAGAAGACTGCCGTGAATAATAAAAACTATTTGCGGTGTTAATTTCTTGAAATGAATGGAGAATTGATGGGAAGAGGAATGAGAAGAGTTATAATGGGCAAGTATTCTCAGAGGGGGAATGTGGTTAATGGGGTCCATCAGGGTTCAGTATTCGCTCTTAGTCTGTTTTTGGTATTGGTTAATCACATGACAGTGGGTTTAAATAGTTATGCATATGGTTGCAGGTGATGCAGAAGCTGTGAAATATATCCAAGATGACGAAAGCTGTAATGAGTTGCAATTTGATTAGGACAGACTGTGTAACTGAAGCCTAACTTGGAAAACGTATTTCAATATAAACAAGATGCTTTATCTTGGAATGGGCGTAAAAATGTGAAATGGAAAGTAGAAGAATTAGTTATGTGAAAGAAAAGAATGACCTAGTAGTAACGATAGAAGCTAGATTACCTGTCAGCAGCAAAGCATATAAACAGGATCATTTGAAGCACATAGACATTAAAAACGAACTAGGTGATACTCGTGGCAAGTAAACAAAACCGTGAGAAAGCTCTCCCGATTTTGACGAAATTCTGAAGAGTCTAGCAAGCTGCCACCCTCCAGCCTTGGCAGAGAGCTATCGTAAGATTTAATCTTCACAGTAATGTCAGCTGGGAATTCAGGGGTCTCTGGACTTGTCTATATTTTATATTAAACCCATACACCTGGCCAGTCCCCTCCGGTTGGAATTTCCCGTGTTTGTGCAAGTGCAAAACGAGGAGCATGACTTATAGTATAATGGCTATGTCACTGCCCGAGAACATGCACCAACTACACTCCACTGAAGAAAGTGTAGCCAATGCTCTAAATGCTACCCTATTAGGGTGATATGGAATAATCTGAACCTACCACTCTCGCTGATCTTGAGATCGACTTAGCACTCAGTGATGACGATGTCCCGGCTGAGGAAGCCTTGTCCCCACTTGACCTTCATAGACACCAGGGTTCCACACCTACTGCAGTTGTGGTGACTCCCAGACTGCCTTAACCTGTAGCCACCCACCAAGTCATGCAAGGCTCAACCTCCACCAAATGCCTCATGGAACACACTTCCGATACCAAGAGTGAACCATTGTCTCCTGCAGCAAACACATCCAAACTCAACAAGACTTCTCTGCTCAAGGTTCCTGGTGACTTCCTCCATGGCCTCACTCTTCACAAGACATCTTCCCTGCATGCTTCTGCTCCTCCAGTATTTGCTCCCCCGGCTGAGTATGTCATATTCCACTTCAAAGCATACCTGACTGTCAATATGAAGCTTTGTTGGTTATCTGAGGTCAAGAAAATGTTCTGTCTCGATTGGGAGCTTGGTGAGATCAAGATGTATGCTGTCACCTCATGCTTCTTCTGTATCTCAAGACTACATATGGACATCAGAGACAGTTTCATGAGTGTTGAGTTCTTGTTTTTGGATGTTCAGGCCTCAGTTGACAGGCCCCATAACTTCCCTACCTTATCAGCTGCTGCCCTGTCAATGTTGAAACTTCCTTGGGCAAAGAACTCCTCGGCATCTTCGTTGCTCATCTTTTCCATCATAATGAGACACCCATCAAACGGCTTGCTGTCACCTGGAGCCTCCCAGACCTTTCTCTGCCAGTTGTCAGCTTCAGTTTCCTCCCTTGTCTCCCAGCCCGTGAGCTATGCATAATGAAGGACGAATAGCTGTGGTGTTTGAAATGCTGGGGAATCGAGCATATATCACACCATTGCTCTGCCTCAGAGAAGCGTGTGTGGTGTGCCGCTTACCATGCCTTGCGACCTGCTCATATTGCATCCCTTCACCAACACCACTGCTGCTACTACTTCTAATTCGGAACTGGTACCCTTACCTTTTTTTTTTTTTAATGTGTCCGACTCTGAGCATAGGCTTCACAGCCTGCTGTCAAAGCCCAGCAGTCCTCCTACATACCATACACCTTTACACATCACCACTTCGGCGCTAATACCCACCAGCCATACTGAATACATGCTAGGGCTGTCTCATACAGGACTGGTGTATTGGTATTACCTGGGGTATTTTTACGACATGTCGGCGGGTCTTCTGGTAGATCAGTAAAGTCTGATTTAATGAAATTCACATCCTTAAACTGTTCCGTGTCCCAGCCAGGATTTGAATATGGGTCCGTTAGAACTGTAGGCCACTTCTCTACTGATTAAGCCATGCCTCCCCCTGCACTGGACACCTCATAGTGGAAATGTCCTCATTGTTATAGGCTAGGAGTCAATGTATGGCATGACTGCACCAAACGATCAGTCCTTGCCACGACTCCTAGAGCTATGCTGCCACACTCACCACCTCCTCCACCACCACTGACACTGCCACTTCACTCCGCTCTTCCTCCACTCCCGATTCTACACAAGTACTTGCCCTCTGTGAAGCCACTGCCTCTTTAATGTGTCAATGCACACAGTTTACAGCACAATTTGATGCCATTAAGGCATGCATCGAAGGCCTAGTCAGTCAATGCACCAGCACCGGAAGCACACACGCGTCTCTTGTTGAGTTTCATCATGTTATCATCATTATCGTCACCGCCATCACAGAGAATGTCGATGCTATCTCCCCTCACCTTAAAAGGATCAGTGATCCATCCAAAAAGGACCCCTCACATGCTACACTCGAAAGCAGTGCTCGTGCTCCCTCCTAATACCCACCTGACTCCCAGAAACCTAAGTGTAAATTTGCATACCAAATGCCACTTCATGTTAACTTTTCGAATGCCTCTGGAGTCAGAAGTCATTCGAAAACTGCTGCACTCAAGAGCTATGTATGTCACCATCACCTGCATGTTATATTCAATCAACAAGCTTTTGTTGGTCGTCCTCTACCTGGGGAATAGGCTCCCTCACTACTGGCTATATCTCCTATGTTCACCTCGCCAGGGATGGTCTCCTTAGTTACCTTCATTCCTCAATACTGCATCAACTTCTCTACTGCTCTGCAGATGATGATATGACCTTTCAGTTTTATGAGATAACAGTGAGCAATGATGGGATCTGCTTCTGTAATGTGTATTCTGCCCCTGGAAAGATAAATCTCCTTGTCTTCCCTACTCCTGCAATTAGTGGCATGATCTATGTGGGTGATTTTCATGCCCAACATCCTGCTCTGGGTGACCTCTCTCCTACTTCAAATCACAATGGGCTTCATATTCTTGAATACATCAGCCTCTACCAGCTCACTTGCTGGGACACTGATGGTGCCATGCATACTCATGGAGGCATTCTTTATCACATCATAACATCCAGGCTGGTGGCATCCCACGTCAGGTGCTCGTGCATCCCTACCCACTTCTCGGACAACATTGTCCTCAAGCCTCCACTATTCCCTTCCTGCTGCACCGTCCCCTCCTCACATTCACACTCACATTTCCATTTCTCCTAAGTACTGCCCTTCCTACATCTCATACATTTCCAACCTCCCCCCCCCACATTTGATTTACAATCACCTGATAACATATATTCCTCCCTGGTAATCTCCACCCATAACTTCCACAGCTGCTATGTTACAAGACCACACATTAACCCATCGGGTCTGGGTGACATGTATACGTGATGACCCGGTGATGCCCAAGTGGCACGTTTACATGATCTAGTGTTTTGCGGCATTGTTCGAATATTCCAAGGGTTATTTTACCATATGCAGCGAGCAACTGGCAACCCTCCTGCATGCATCCGAGCCTCCCTTCAGTTACCTGTGTACCTCTATACTGGATAGACCTATGCAAAATGTTTTCCCTGTGTCTGGATCCTTGGCTGAGCACCTGCAGCCACCGACTTCAACACCAAAGGCCAGAAAAGAAAAGGCCTTAATGATGGTGCAATAGGGAGAGAACTCGAGGTGACATTAGCACCAACTGTGAAGGGAGAAAGTGATTCCGCCTCTGAGGAAAGCAACCACCATGTTGAGTGTCAATATATATGCATCGCATAAGGAGGGTGGATCACGTGAGTCCTCCATTTTGCTCCCATCGTTTTCCCCTGTACGTTCATCTGCTATTTCCAATTATGGGAAAGGTTCAGAGGGTAGTGACGAACCTGGAGTGGAGGAGATTGGCATGTATGAATAGATGGAAGAGGAGGTAGGGAGTGGAGAAAGGAAAGAGGTGGACGAGGGAGGGAGGAGTGAGTGTGGTGCAGCGTCTCGCACCACCACTGTGTCTATTAACATGAATCATGGGAGCAGAAAGTTTGTTTCATGATGAAATCGGTACATTATTATATATTGAAAGTTATTGTGTGTGTGTGTATGTTTGTTATGGTGGAAAAGCACAAATTACAGAAAAAAAAATCTGTTACAGTGGTAAATATAGTGGAGTGGAGAAAGGGAGGAGGTGGACGTCGGAGGGAGGAGGAAATGCTGTGAGGCAAGCCTCAAACCACTGCTCTGTCTATTTATGTGAATAATGGAAGAACAAAGTATGTTTCATATGAAATCAGTGCCTGATTTTTTATTGAAAGTTTTCCTGTGTTTATATTTATTACGATGAAAAAGTACAAATCACAGGAAAAAAAAATCTTTTATAGTGAAAAATATCTTCGATTATGGACAGTACGTGAATAACTATTTTGTCCACAATATGTCCGTGTGTGTGTGTGTGTGTGTGTGTGTGTGTGTGTGTGTGTTTATGTGTGTGTGTAAGGTGGTGGTGTGGAACAGTGGTGAGGCAAGCAGTCTGCCTCAAGGTCGTTGCTATGGTTACTGAACTCACAGTAGCAATCGTGAAACAACTTTGAAAAATATACATGGAAATAGTGTATGTGGTGGATTTTGACCTTCTGGAAGTCTTATATTGTGGAGGGATAGTTGAAGCCTTAGCAGAGTCACTAAAAGTCTGCCACACGTAAGGACAAAGGCATAAAAACAACAAAAATTATCCCCTTTCCCCACTCACTCATTCTCCTTACACGCACTTCATGGACCACCCGAGGCAATCAGCGTGAAGTCAAATGATTGGTGAGTATTATGACACCTAGTTTTTAATTTCTGGTCAGGTATTAGCTGAGATATGAAAGTTAAAAAATTGATGATTTTCTCAGCATTGCCCGGCTGAGAGACGGGTTGGCGGTAATATATGCCAGACGCGATGGGTTAAACTATGTGATTTAGTTACTGGTAGTCTCAAGCTCGTTCTCCAGACAGCTACGAGTGGAGATTATGTACTAAAATTAATTGTAGTGGAAGCATCATCATGCTAGACGTTCCTGTCCATTCCAAATCCCTGTAATTATAGCGTTAAAGAAACATGTTATTTTAGTGTAAAAGATACTGAAGAGTGCCACAAGGATAATAGCAAGCTTGAGGGAAATGTATTTATGGAGAGGCAGGAGAAACTGAAATTATGCACCATAAATGAGAAAAGAGAGAGCTGGGCTTGGATTATTATCATTTTAGAAAAAAGTGCGGAGAGAACATATGTTTGTGAATGATAATGGAAGGGCAAGAGGACACGAGTATTAGGTGAATAATAAATGATGCCTAAACAGAGCATATATATATATATATATATATATTAACCCGCCCCGTCCCGTCGATGTATGGGTTCATTGCAACGTTTTGCATTTGCCAGTCCTGGCGATGTACCGGTACGTCGTGCAATTGCAAAGTGCATAATTTCCACAATTTTCAAATTTCGCGCTTGATTTTCGGCATGTATCGTCGCTTGACCTTCCCCTACCTGCCACCAGGCAGGGACACTCGGTGACCCTGTGCGACCCATGCTAACACGCAGCTCGTTCACTCACCTGTTAGCAACGGTCCTGCTCAGACATGGCGACGAGAGGTCTCTCAGAGGTCGAAATTCAAGCCACCCTGGACGCCTTTACAGGCGACAGTGATTCCCCACTGGACGACGAGGTTGTTGACAAAGATTATGTGCAGCCAGAGGAGGAGGAAACCACCAGCAGTGATGAAGAAGTCCCGTCCCCCAGGAAGCAGCAGTATGTGACTTACCGTGCTGCTAGAGAGGGGCAGCCGGCCAAAAAACCACGTGCAACATTCTATGCCCAGCCCCAACGTGACGTGGAACCCGAATTTGATGACAAGGACGAGGACGAGGACGGAGCCGTGGGACGTGCTGCCACGTGGTATGGACGTGAGGTGATTACTCATCGTGTCCCCGAGCACACACCACATCGGACGAGCAGGTATGGGCCTAGTATTTTGTTTGGGGAGGTAGGAAGTGCCGTGGAGGGAGTGGGGAGTGAAAGGGAAAGTGCAGGGAGGAGTATGGAAAGTGAGAGTGGCGTGAGTGAGTCATCGCTCTCCCTAGGTAGTGTGAGGCGGCGGGGTGTATCACGTGGGCGAGTGCGGATGCGTTCTGTATCACATGGGGTCGTGATGGAGGGGGAAGGTGGGGAGGAACCACTCTCAAGCACGTCTTATGCTCCCCAATATCCCCAAACACGTGGGCGAGTTAGGGTGCATGAAAAACCATGTGGTGTTGTGATGGAGGGGGAAGGTGGGGAGGAACCACTCCCCAGCACGTCTTATGCTCCCCGATATTCCTGAACTTCATCCCCACAGCTCCCTAATGTTCCTCAAGGCCATAAGGGTAAGGGAAAGGGAAAGGGTAAAGACAGAGGGAAGAGGAGTGAGAGTGGGGAAGCCCTCCACACTCATTCTCCCCAACCTACCCCACCAGCATCTCCTCCCCACCCAGACGAAGGCGGTGATGAGGATGATGGGGACGAGTGATTTGTGGTATGGAATTGGGAGGATGGGAGTGATTTTTCTCCCGTCATTCACTCCTTCACTGAGCAGGGGGACACTGGCTGCATTGCTCCCGGAATTCACCGTAATTCCACCAGGATGGATTTTTTTCCACCTGTTTTTTAGTGAGGCATTCGTGGAGCAGATTGTTTACCAAACCAACCTTCTTGCAAGCACCCAGCGCCGTGAGAGTGAAAGATTGGGAACAAGGAGCAAGCATTCTATCATATATGATTACCCTGTCTCCCTTTCAGAAATTTTCCTATTTTTTGCCCTGGTCCTTTTGATGGGTATTATACGAAAGAACAGAATTCCGGCTTACTGGACAAGGGACCCTGTTATGTTTACACCAATATTTGGGTAAGTCATGAGCCGTAATCACTTTCAACAAATTCTCAGTCACCTCCATTTCTATGTTGCTGATGATCCTGCAAATGCGAACGACACAGATAAGATGAGGCGAATTAGGTTGGTCTTTGATCACCTGAGGCAAACCTTTCGTTCGTCATTTTATCCCAATAGAGACCTCGTCATAGACGAGAGTCTCGTGTTGTGGAGAGGAAATATTTCATTTAGACAGTATATACCCAGCAAAAGGCACCGTTTTGGGTTCAAGATCTTTGTTATGTGCGACTGTAGGACTGGATACGTGCAAGACATAGTCTGTACACCGGTGCACAGACAGACATAATAGAAGATCGGAGTATTGGACTATCGGGAGCAGTGGTAAAGACAATGATAGAAGACTACCTTCATCGTGGTCACGTCCTCTACCTGGACAACTGGTACACTAGCCCTCTTCTCGCTCGTTATCTACACATGCATGAAACGGGAGTCTGTGGAACCGTGAAGGTGAACTGATGTCACATGGTCAAGGTAGGGCGGAAACTTGACAGGAATGAGGTTGTCTTCTTCAGAGCCAACAACATCCTTGCAACTGTGTGGAATCACAATAGAGAAGTAAGCCTCTTGTCAACGGTTCACCGCCCCTTGATGCACTGTACTGATTCCGTTGATTACCGGAGCGAGAACAGGCGTCACATTTGGAAACCTGAGTGTGTCATGGACTATAACATAAACATGCGCCTGGAGGATCAGTCAGACTCCATGATATCGACGGTAGAGTGTGCCAGGACCACAATGAAGTGGTATAAGAACTGTTCTTTCAGTTGCTAGACATCACTGCTCTGAATTGCCACCACCTTCACGCCATGACAACAGGAGTTCAGGAAACCTTTGAAGGGTTTGTGAGGGAGCTCACAAGAGAGATATTTGCATGGTATGCTGTTGAAAGGCCCCAACATCGCACCCGCACTGCCCCTATTGCCCAAACTCCCCTGAGAATATCCGGCTGCCATTTCCCCGCTCCTATCCCTCCCCAGCCAAACAGACCTAGGCCCCAACGCAGGTGTCACGAGTGTAGCAATTCCCGGGTGAGACTCACCACACAGAGGAAGGACATCCGCTATGAGTGCGTCGAGTGTGACGTGGGTCTCTATATTCACCCATGTTTCAGCGAATATCACACCTTGATGTAATTCTAATATGGTGTGAATGCAATAGGACGCTGAAACTATGAAGTAAATGCGACAAACAGACGCTCAGTGAAATTATCAGTCATGTTGATCTGAAAATATTAGTATAAAGTGCATACGGGTATAACATAAGTGCAAAAATTGTATGTGTATAAATATGCACCTGGTGAACAAGCCTACATCTTTTCTATCCTTAATGACCTAGAGCAGCTTGTACAGCACCCTACCCGTATCCCTGACCGCCTTGGAGAGAGCTCCAACATACTTTACCTCTTCCTCACAACTAATCCTTCTGCTTACTCGGTTAATCTTTTCTCTCCATTGGGCTCCTCCGATCACAACCTTATTACCTTAACCTGTCCTATCACTCCGGTACGGCCTGTGGACCCTCCAGGGAAACGTCGTCTGTGGCATTTTGGAGCCGCAGACTGGGAGGCCCTCAGGCAGTACTTCTTTGATTTTCCCTGGAATGTTCATTGCTTCCATGGCCGGGAGCCATCTGAGTGTGTCTTGCGCATTACGGAGGTTATTCTCTCGGGCATGGAAGCATACATTCCTTTCTCATATCCTTTGACTAACGCAAGAAAGCCTTGGTTTAATCACGCTTGTTCTAATGCTGTCCGCAACAAGGAGAGGGCCTACAAAAGGTACCGGAGCCAACCCATCCCTGAATCACATCATCTTTACGTTTCTGCCCGGAATCGTGCTAAGTCTGTTCTTCGCTCTACTAAAAATAATTTCATCCATACTAAATGCTCTCAACTCTCCAACTCGAATTCTTCCCGCTCCTTCTGACACCTTGCCAAAAATCTTTCTAACAACTTTACCTCATCATCCGTCCCTCCTCTTTTCTACTCTGATGGTTCTGTAGCTATTTCTTCTACTGATAAAGCAGATCTCTTCGCACAGACTTTCTCCTCCAATTCCACCTTAGACGATTCTGGTGCTGTTCCTCCATCACTTCCCCCCACTGACTTCCTCATGGCTGACATTAAAATTTCTTCAGTTGATGTATTTTCTGCCATCACTGGCCTCAGTAATAACAAGGCATATGGGCCTGATGGGGTCCCTCCTGTTGTTCTCAAGAACTGCGCTTCTGTGCTGACACCCTGCCTAGGCAAACTCTTTTGCCTTTGTCTGTCAACTTGTACCTTTCCTTCTTGCTGAAAGTTTGCTCTCATTCGCCAGTCCCAAAGAAGGGTGACCACTCCCAACCCTCAAACTATCGCCCAATTGCTTTAACGTCCTGTATTTCAAAAGTTTTTGAATCAATTCTCAATAGAAAAATTTTAAGGCATCTTTCCTATCACAACCTTCTTTCCGATCGTCAGTAAGGGTTCCGTCAGGGACGCTCTACTGGCGATCTTCTCACCTACCTTTCAGACTCCTGGTCATCCCTCTTTCGGGACTTTGGCGAAAGCTTTGCCATTGCACTTGACATCTCAAAGGCTTTCGATCGAATCTGGCATAAATCTTTAATTTCCAAACTGCCCTCCTACGGTTTCTATCCTTCTATCTGTGCCTTCATCGCTAGCTTCCTTTCTGGTCATTCTATAGCCGCTGTTGTAGACGGCCATCGTTCTTCTCCTAGATCTATCAACAGTGGTGTTCCTCAGGGCTCTGTCCTATCACCAACTCTCTTCCTTTTATTCATCAATGATCTTCTAAGCTGTACATCTAACCCTATCCACTCATACGCTGATGACTCCACCCTTCACCTTTCCATTCGGTTCCCGCAACGCCCATCTCAACAGTTACTTCAACAAACAAGGGATGAGGCTATGGCACACCTAATGTCTGACTTGGCTCGTATCTCTGACTGGGGTAAAAATAATATGGTTGTTTTTAATGCATCAAAGACTCAGTTCTTACACCTATCAACCCGACAAAATCTTCCACAGGTATACCCACTAATGTTTAATAATATTCAGCTTAATCCTGCATCATCCTTGAACATGCTTGGGGTTTCATTTACTTGGGACTTATCTTGGAAAGATCATATTACATCTCTTGTAAAATCTGCATCCAAGAGACTGGGTGTGCTAAGCCAACTCCGCTCTTTCTTTACCCCTGCACAATTGTTGACTCTATACAGGGATTTTATCCGCCCCTGTGTGGAGTACAACTCTCATGTGTGGGGAGGCTCCCCACATACAGCTCTTCTCAATAGGGTGGAGTCAAAGGCTTTTCATCTCATTAACTCTCCTCCTCTTACTGACTCCCTTCAACCTCTGTCTCTTCGCCGCACTGTTGCATCTTTATCTCTTTTCTATCGCTACTTTAATGGTCACTGCTCCTCTGAACTGTCTGCTTGCATTCCTCCACCTCTATGACGGGCACGTAGCACCCGTCTGGTAGCAAACTCTCATCCCTTTTCTGTCCAACTCTCTAATGCAAGAGTTAACCGTTACTCCCAGTCTTTCATTTATGCAACAGGTCAGCTCTGGAACTGTCTCCCTCTGTCTGTATTTCCTGCTGCCTATGATCTCCAGTCTTTCAAACGCAGTGTGTCCAGGCATCTCAAAATTATCGGATCTTGAATTTGGCTCTCTATTTTATTATGTTTTTCTCTTGGAGGGAACTGTTATTGCGGGCTCATGGCCTTTGGTTCCTTCTTCCTCGCAAAAAAAAAAAATGCTGTAAGTGGAAACATACCTAGCGAGGGTTTTTTGATGCAATATTCTGTCGCTCAGTGCAATAAATAAGGCCCGTCAATATGTAAATATTATTATTGGAAATGCAAACGGGTATAATATAAGTTCAAATTATTGTGAGTGCTGAAATATATTCTAAGTCAAAATATTCCTAGTGTGTGCATAGAGATGCGATATCCTGACACTCAGTGGAATGAATAAGGCCCATAATTATGAAAATAGAAATCAACAAGTGGGAAAGTGTGTAATATATTTGAAGAATTTGTATGTAAGTGTTTGAGTGTTATGTTGGTCGAAACATTCATTGCGAGGGTATTTTCATGCGATATTCTGACCCTCACTTGAATTAATAATGCCAGTAACTATGTATAGTGCAGTATAGGGGTGTAAACGTGTGTAATGTAAGTGGGAACGTATAATTGTAGTGAAAAAATAAAGTAGAAGATGAAACACGAGTGTTTGAGATTGTGCTTGCTACGTGAATATGCGCTAACATTTCGCTAAATGCCCTCATAATGAATGTAAATAATTGAAAACATTTACAGTGGTGGAGGAAAGGTTCTATGTAAAGGAAAAAATAATAGGAAAGTGATAAAACAATTGGTTATGTTGAAATACGAGTCATAGCGAGTGCGCTTAGTAAGCCGATGTGCACTATACTTATGCTGCATGTCATCGTAATGAATGAAAACATCTGAAAACATTTACAATCAGTAAAGATAGGTAAAATGTCAATGAAACAGAAGTATACAAGTAGAAAAAATGATATGTTGACTGATACAAGAAACTTAGCACATAGCATGTTACCACTTGGACCTAACTCGCTATGCTCGAGCGAAGGTACAATGCTTATTTTCATATATATGTGTTTGAAATCCATTATATTGCTACTCTTAATGTTTATTAGTTCAAATTCAATAAATGTAGAGGTGTTGTTTGTTGTTTCTCCCAATATTTCCTACCACAGAAAACGTGAGTGCCTCACATGTCAATGATAGTATACGATACCTGGCGCGGGGAATCTCACCTGTTCCGACCACTTATGGACCACGGTAAGCCCTTTCTTGGTGATTTTCCTTTGTTTCTCAAAGTGGAAGTTTTAGCCAAAAATTTTTTTTTCCAAAATAGCTCGGGATTGGGGGATGTCGGAGGTGCGGAAAACCTCGGGACGTGACGGGTTAATGTAGTGAGAGAGAGAGAGAGAGAGAGAGAGAGAGAGAGAGAGATTCTATATATATATATATATATATATATATATATATATATATATATATATCTTGTTGGAACTTCGTAGCCAACTTTTATATATATGTAACTCTTTAATCTTGTAATAGGTGAGTCTTGAGTTTTGGTTAAAGTTATTTTGGTAATTGAAGAGCAGGAGGAGTTAGAGATGAATACAGGGAGTTGATCTTGATCTATTATCTTCAGAGAAAGTCTAAGTTGAGCAGCTTATGTACTACAAGGGACTTAATATACTAACTAAATCTAGTTGGACCCCTCTTCTTATTCGCTTTCTCCACTACCTGCCGGTTCTATGGCCAGTCCCTTTCTGAGCTCTGATTCCTACATTCTCGTTTAGCATGGGTCGTGTCACGTGTGCTATACTGTTGTTGAAATGTTCTAGAAGCCTGTGTGTGTATATGTGTGTATGTGTGTGTATGGTCACGAGGTGCTGTTTGTGGGCTGTTGTGCTGGTATGAGACATTCAGAAGAGGTGCTAAGGGTATTTCCTTTTGGCCCCTAGGTTTGACACTGACCTAACCTCTAGACTATATATGTATAGAACTAGCTATTATGTATTAAGATATACTAGAATCCTAACATCGCTCGGTCACGTAGCTGGCGGTCCTCCAACAGCAATCATCATTGACATATGCTAATCTATTAATACATAATATTCTTCTTCTTCATTCTTAATACATAATATTGATTATAATATTGTATAGATATAATATTGATGGTAATATTGCAATGATCCAGTAATATTACATTTTAAACAAGTTGTATACATATTTGAATAAATGCAATATGGTTAAACTGGTTATTGTACGACATATTGTAAGGTGTGTATGTATAACAGACATATGCATATAATTGTGCAATGGTAATACTGCTAGGTCACTACATTACATATGAAGTTATCCCTTTAGTAATGTCTAATATTTCACCTAACTTGTGTGATGATTCTGGTAATACAGAATTGCAGTAACATTGTATGAACTGTTATAAAATATTGTAGTAACATTGTTGTAATACATAATTGTAACATTGTATAGATTGTTACATAATTTTGTAGTAACATTGTGGTAACACATAACTGTAACACTGTATGAATTGTTATATAATATTGTAGCAACATTGTGGTAATACATAATTGTAACATTGTATGAATTGTTACATAATACTGTAGTAATATTGTGGTAATACAAAATTGTACCATTGTATGAATTGTTACATATTTGTGTTGTAATTGTTACATATCGTTTGTAGTTACATAATTGTAGCAAGTGTAACATAATGCAATCGTTTGTCCTTACATAATTGTAATAATTGCAGTCGTGACATTGCTAATCCGGTCATGCTGTGGTCGATGATAGTGATGATGTGCTATGCCACTGGCTTGTGGAGAACAACAATTTGCTTTTAGTTTCACTTATAGAAGGAGTTTATGTGGTATTTTGGCATTAGTAGTAACACACCTATTTTCATTTGTTTGCTATGTGATCTTACTGTATTTTTTTTTTTCATTGATTTTCTATAGTTTGTTTTTCATCATTTGTCTACGCTTTTTCAGTGTTGTCCGAGGTTGCATAATTGCTGGCTAATTCCCTTGGGACCCTTTTTTATGGTTTAGTTTATATTGCACAGATATTATTGAAAATGATAATATATAGCCCCATATTTTGTTATTTTATATAAAAAATATATATACACCATATACAGTATTAACTATATACACTGACTTGTTGTTCACTTGTACCTATCGTGGGCAATATATGTGTCAGCACTGTGTGGAAATCTTTGTCTTCACGATTGTGTGGAAGATGTTGTTCATTCTTGCTAGTGTCATTTGTGTTGGCCTTTTTTTCTAGTTTTCCTTGTAACTTAATTTGTCTGTTTCCACTAGGTAACTTAAATAAATGTTTAATACAGTTCCTTTAATTGCTCACTGAGTAACTCTGATAGTATAGTTTCTTTATTACTTTGTGGATGTATAGTTGTATGTATGAAACATGTACCAGGTATTTTATGTAGGCATAAATGGTAACACTCGTTGGTAGTAAATAAATGTTATAATAAATGAATGAATATAAGCAGTGTAGAATATTTATTGTTGTTGATTATTTAGTGATTGGAATATGCAGATAATTGAAGCAAGTGTACGTAAGTTGTAACTATACAGCACGTTTTATATGTTTGTGCAAAATGTGTTGTCTATCACTGTGTCTATTATTGTGTATTGTATAAATGAAGTAACTATGTAACTCACTAATTTTTACCGTGGTGGGAATGGTGTTAGTGGTGGTGCAGGTGGTGAGTTGATTGACGTGTTGTGGGTTGTCCTTAACTTTTCAGCAAAACGCTACCAACGTCGACTTCTCACACTCTGGTAGTTGTGGTGAGTAAATGAGTAACGATGAGTAATGTTGGGTAACGATGAGTAAGGTGAGTGGTGAGTGAGGGCTCTGGGTCTGGACCACGTGGTATTTGATGCAGTCGTCACCCCTGCATCAGCGTTGCCGTGGTGGTGGAGGTGGTGGGTAGGTTGGAGAGAAGGGTGGGGTATGTAGTTGTGGGTTGTGAGCTACCTCTCACTCTTCACTTGCTTGTTTTGTTTTTCTTTCTCGTTGTATTCTCGGTCCTTTTTGCTTGTGATTTACTCGTTGTGGGATGAAGAATGTAGCTACTTGTAGGTGCGTGTAGAAGATTATAGAGATGACTCATAGACTTGTTACTTGTAGTTGACTGTAGATGGTTGTAGTTTGTTGGTTCGTCGTAGAAATTTGGAGATTGTATTAAAACTTTGTTAAACTACTGGCAAGGCGTCGTGTGACCTCTTCACCTCCACATCAGCATGATGATCAGGGAGACGGAGGGGGGGTTGGAAAGAATACTGTCAGGAGCTGGTTGTGAGTTGTTGCTTGTAAGAGGTATCGTTTGTTTTCTATCTTGATAATGTAGACACAATTGTAGACTCGTAGGCTCGTAGGCTTGTAGACTCGTAGGCTTTTAGGCTTGTAGACTCGTAGGCTTGTAGGCTCGTATGCTTGTAGGCTTATAGACTCGTAAGCTTGTAGGCTCGTAGGCTTGTAGACTCGTAGGCTTGTTGGCTCGTAGGCTTGTAGACTCGTAGACTCGTAGGCTTGTAGCTTGTATTTTGTAGGAATTCACTGTAGATTTGAAGACGAGGTTCGTACTTCTGCTGCCACCATATCTTGTTGGAACTTCATAGCCACCATTTATATATATGTAACACTTTAATCTTGTAATAGGTGAGTCTTGAGTTTTGGTTAAAGTTATTTTGGTAATTGAAGTGCAGGAGTTAAAGATGAATACAGGGAGTTGATCTTAATTTATTATCTTCAGAAAAAGTCTAAGTTGAGCAGCATATGTATTACAAGGAACTTAATACACTAACTAAGTCTAGTTGGACCCTTCTTATTCGCTCTCTCCACTACCTGCCGGTTCTATGGCCAGTCCCTTTGTGAGCTCTGATTCCTACATTCTTGTTTAGCAGGGGTTGTGTCACGTGAGCTATACTGTTGTTGAAATGTTCTAGAAGCCTGTTTGTGTGTATGTGTGTGTATGGTCACGAGGCACTGTTTGTGGGCTAGTGTGCTGGTATGAGACATTCTGGAGAGGTGCTAACGTCATTTCCTTTTGGCCCCTAGGTTTGACATTTACCTAACCTCTAGACTATATATGTATGTTGCTAGCTATTATGTATTAAGATATTCTAGAGTGCCGAAATATATATATATATATATATATATATATATATATATATATATATATATAATTATCATCATAGTCATGATTCTTATTTTTTCTTACCAGACAAGTGGGTTGTGGCAGAGTACGCAAGTCAGGCTATGGAGGCAACGCTCAAGAAAACAGAACTGGACAAGTGTTTCCTACTCTTTCTGACAGATGGCGTCATATCAGTACCCACTCTTATCAACAGAAATAAAGTATCTCATAGAGTCACTATCCAGTTATTCTCTCTCTCTCTCTCTCTCTCTCTCTCTCTCTCTCTGTTAAAAGTAGTTTGTTAAAAAAAATCAACTAAAAAATTTATACCCAAATCTTCATGTTTTCAGCCCTTGTGGTTGAATTCCATGTTCTTTTATCCCAAATGAAACTTATATATATGTTCCAGTGTATGGGAGGACTCTTTACTCTTGTCCAGCATTTGTGGAGTGTATGTTGTGTTTCAGTACCTGGGTGATGATAGAGAGTGGTTGGGTGTGGGTGTTTTTGGTGTGGGTGTGGGCGGCCATGACACTAACTTGACGCAGCAGCAGCTTTCCCTGGTGGTCAGCCAGGCTCGTCAGGTAGGTCACTGGTTCATTATTGCTGAGGAGGGTAGGTCACTGTTACATTAATGCTGAGGTGGGTAGGTCACTGTTACATCACTGCTGAGGCGGGTAGGTCACTGTTGCATCACTTTTGAGGCAGGTAGATCACTGTTACATTACTGCTGAGAAGGGTAGGTAACTGTCCCATCACTGCTGAGGAGGGTAGGCCACTGTTACATTACTGTTGAGGCTGGTAAGTCACTCAGGCAACTTGTACCACTGTGGCGTCATCAGTTGCGGCAGGTGTCATGGTGTGTGACGGTGGTGGTGGTGAGTGACGACCCAGCCTTCCTCGCCACCTTTGCCCACTGGTCCCTCAAGGGCCGCCTCCTGGTGTGGTCCACCAGGCTTCTGGTGCTCACTCGCCTGCCCAGGGACGACCTCGTGGCTCTGCTTGCTTCTCACTGGACATTCGCTATGATGAACAGCATGGCCATCAACATCGATATGTCTGCACGAACACCCGTGTAAGTTTATACCGAAAGTTACACAACTCAATTTGATTAATGTTATGGTAAGACACAAAACAGATGTAAACTGACCAGAGCAGTAAATGTTAAAAATAATATTGATTCTAGCCACCACCAATAGTAACTGATTAGTAACAGTAACATACATTAAATTTGTAAGAAGGATATTGATCGACAGCAACTTGTACAAAATATTTTTGCCTATATGTTTTCATGTATCTTTCTTGGGATAGGAACCATAGGAGGCTTGGGAACACAAGAACATGCATGGTCATTCTAAACATATGCAATACTCTTGTATGGAGTTAAAAGAAGTGTACGGTAAGGGAAAGGATACAGACAGGGAGATGCCATTAGGGGCATCACATCTGGGTCTTAGTAAGACACTGAAGATGTAGTTTAGTATAAGTATGTTAACCCTAGACCACTGGAGCTGGATAATAGTTTGTATCCACTGGGGCTGGGTAATATGTTTCCAATTTTAGGAAATTAATAAAAAAATACGAATTATGTCTTTTTACTGAAAACAAGGACATGATGATGAACTAGAATCCTTTGCCTACAAAACTAATACTAAGAAGAAAAAAAAACAAGAAGAAAATATAATGATTCAAGGGAGGCTCAAAGAAAGAAGGTAAAAACAGAAAAAAATTCTATATATGTTATCTAAAAATGTAACGGTGTAGATATGCAAGGAGCAGCTGACCTGGCGACGCCCACAACGCGCCCCTGGGTTCCTGGAGCAGCAGCTGGATTTCCTCTGGACCATTTGGGACCATCACCAACTGGAGTAGACAATCGAAAAGAGGAGGGTAGACAATCGAGTGAATATTTGTGGAAAATAATTTATGGATTTTTTGTTTACCGCCATAAATGTTTATAAATGGTGTGTTTCTTATCTACGACGCCTTGCCCTACCACGGAGCTCCCAGCCAGGGGGATGGCCATGACAGAAAGGTCTCCACACTGTTCTATCAATGCATGAGGGGTGATGCCCCCATTAGGCACTGCCTCAGGCTGGCAGACAGGAAGGGGTGACTGAGCCTGTTATGTGCTGGAAGCTTTATCCGGGCCAGAGCCAACTAAGACATGTACTTGCGTCTGATGGGGGTCTAATTATGGGTCCGAATCCGGTTTTCACTGCAGAATCCACGAGTTGCAACATCCATGCACAATCCACTGGGGCTGGAAAATATTATCCAGAATCCAAAATATTAGCAACACCAATACACGGAGGGCAAGATGGATAGCTTCCCCTACACCACCATCACACAGCATGAAGGTGCTGGGAACATGACCCCCTTACCCTCCTCACAAAATCGTGCAGTGCAAATCAAAATTGGAGTTGGAAGCATTAATCCAGACTCAGTCTTCCAGAGTTAATGTCTAACAGAGATCAGTTGGGAACAGAAGTCACTCAAGTAACTAATAAGTGAGCCAGTAAATCGCCCTGACATCTCTTTTAACTGTTTCTTAACAGGGGGCAGGCATCAGAGATATTTTCATTTTTTTCCTGAAACATCACGGAGAATAGGTTGTTTTCCTAAGTTACCTAGATATCAGCAATGTGAATGCAGTTTTAATATAAGTTACTTGATGCTGAGTATAGCTTTGGATAGTCTGAACAAGTCCTTAGCGAATAAGGCCGATAAGCACATGCCCCTGCGACACATACTTCCACCAAACTTGACATGAACCTGCTCTGACGTACCGGGCATGCCCAGGGGAAATTTCAACTCCTTCCTCCCAGCGGTATGGCCTGTAGAGGGTTCCCAAAGTCTTGCAAAAATCGACCACAAAAGTGCTCATGACTCATGCTCAACTGACAGCAGGCTGGTATACTTCACACCATCGTTGTCAGCTCTTCGTTCGGCGTCTTATGATGTATGGCACTTCGAAAATCCTAGAGGGTCAAATGTGGACAGGCACAAGTAGACAACGCTTATTCTCATAATGTTAGTGATGCTTGTAAACTGAATTTGCAGCATTTGAAATGAGCAATGTTCCTTGGACAAGTATTACACTGTAGGATATCTTTATATTTCCCGAATCAACACTTACACTACAATAAAGGGGCAAACTCTTTAAGATTCCTTGCGTTAATACGCTTAAATACCAATTTATTCTTAGTTGCTTTGGAGATTGTGTGGTCATCTCTCTCTTCTTTTTTTATCATATAAACTAAGTTGACATTACAGCGCCACAAAAACCACAGAGGAGAATGCTATGGTGTAACATAGGAACCAAATCGTTAACATTAAGATGTTACGAAATCACCATAGTCACTTGGAATATTTTGGTTTGGTGTGTGTAGGCAAAGTGTTACGCGAATGGTCATCAAATTTTACGATAGCATAGCCTGAAACTGCCATCACTCTATCCATGAATGACGAGCTGTAGCACAAATGAACACTGGAATATGTTGCTAGTCACAAAGAAGTGCTATGGAAATTATGTTGAGTTGTACCATAATCCTTCTACCCTACACACCTATCTTAAATAAACCGCCAAAAAACAAAAATATGGGCCAACATAGAGTAAAAGCAGTATGGTAATGATAAATTACTGCTTATATTGTAAGGAAGAAAGATATCGTTAATGTTCATTTATTTGGCATATATTGTGTATTACAGATGTAGACTATATCGTTAATGTTCCCTTCATTTGACATTTGTTGTTTATTACAGATGTGGAATATTTGCACACCTGCCGTACACCCCCACTGGCGCTCGGGTAGTGCAGGTGGCTTCGTGGACCCCCATTCGAGGTTTCATCCACTTCAAGTATCGAAGCATGTTTCCTGATAAATTCCACAAGTTCGTAAAGTAACCAGTCTGTCTGTCTGTCTGTCTACAGCCAAACGCCTAATACCGGAAGAAGTGGCCACCAACAATTTGCCTCCACATCAGGTGTTCTTTCCCATCAGGCTGCTCTCTCTCCAGTTCACACACCCTTCACTAATATATCTCTCTACCCTATCCATTGTTTTTTATTGAGTTGAACATGCTACTATACTGTTTCTTTTTTCTTTTTTTCTTTTTTCAAAATTTAGCGTCTTTGCACTTTACTTCTAAGCCGTAACAGTGGAAAGACATTAGAATGTGGCAATAGTCAGTACGATGTACTACAGAAAAAAATACGTGCAGAAGATCAGCAGTACTGTAATGTCATATTCAATGACTGAGCTATGGAACAGATACTGAAAAATGAGGAAAATCTTCGCCAAGGAACGATTGTTGTTTTTGTTGTTGTTGCTCAACCTCGGCCCGTCTGATGGAACAGATCCGTCGACCACAGATGAGCAACTGCCCCTACAGGATTGTCCCATAGTTTTCCTATACCGTCAATGTTGTTTCTGTGTGGGGCATGTGATATGCAGTTTTCCATTATGTATATGCTGTGTTAGCCTAATCTACAGGCCGGGGATGTGTCATCTGTGATTCCTCTCAACTCATATCTAAGCTGGGAACTGAGGAGGACTGGATGATGTCCTGTGTTAATTCTACCTAGATGAACTCGGGCATAGCTGTTTAAGGACATCTCCGATAAGTGGATGTCAGGAAGGGGACTAGGATTATGGCTTTGTGATCGAGGTGTTATATTGCCGTGTGTGTGAAATGAGTAAACAGGCGTTTTTTCATCGCTAGTGTTCGATATTGTCTTGAGTCTCAGAAACAATATCCCACCTCCAGACAGGTTTTGATAATCTTTGTGTGTTGGCTGCTTCATGTGCTTATCTGTATTGTGTGTCGTGGTCATGTAATGATAAGGGTGTTGTATATTGACAAAATTTTGCACAGAACTATGTGCCTGTAATATCAAGGTACCCTCTGACAGAGAGAACTAAGGCTTTGGCGTGTAAGAGGGCGTGTAAGAGTGGCTTTGGTGCAGCTAGTGTTGATGTGTGGGATGTCGTTCTGTATGAACTGCATAGTGTTTAGTGGGTATTAGATAGGATGGGAGCTCACGCCGGAGAGGCGTAGGGCATCACGGATCTAATGTACTGTTCGTAGAGTAAGGAGTGTGTTTCATTTTGTTGTCCAAGTCTGGCCCGGTACTTACCATCAGTGCATTGAGTCTATCCAGTTTTGTAATAATAGAATTTTATGCAAGTATAATTAACAGCTTTCCCAAACACGACCTGAGAATCCAGGTTAAACGTGAGGGATATGGAACAGGGATGGGTATTTTGGAAAATTCATAAAATCCACACGAATGAAAGTAAGAACCAAAACAAATCCCCCCGGGCAGGTCGCGGTATGGTTCTGTGATTATACCAAATGACTCGAACGAAGATTACTAGAGCAAAGCCGGGTGTTATAAATGTTTTATGAATGGAGGATGCCTTTAGGCACATGGACTTATTTTTTTTCCCCTTTGTTTTTCCTTCCTCCATTCATTATCTATTAAAAATAACATCCCGACACCTGAATGTGAAAATGTCGACATTTATCCATCAATGACAAAATGGCCCGTATTCTCGACGGTCGAGAAGGTTCCTGAAGACCGTTTTCGTAGCGATTTATTTTGTCTATTACACCTTGCTGTTCTCTCCTATCATATAAATCCTTCTAACATCACCATAACATGCAGAAATAATGTACAAACAGATATTAAACACCCAAATCCAAAAGTAAAATTGCTAGGGAAGAGGTGTTAAACAGCCTCCTTAGCCAACGAGAATACGAGCAATGTTGAGAAAAAAGTCCATGCGGACTCAAAAAAAAGTACATTGTTTCAGTTTTCACAGGAGGAGGATGAACGCTACAGCTCTTCCCTATGAACCTTTTTGGGTCACATCAGGGGAGGGCGATAACACCACACACTTCGGCATGGACTACAACCAGCTGATGTATCTGGCCAGGGCACTCAATTTCACAGTCCATAATTTACCTTCAAGAAACTGGGACGAGGTGGAGTATAAAGGGAGATTAAGAGTGCTTCCTTTTTGCACTGTTTTTGCTTGTCTTTAATCGTTTTGTAAAACTTTTCAAAACTCAGAAACTGTCGAGCACAATTTACTTTCCGAGCATAAAGAGGTTTGAAAATATGCTCCTTTTCCACGAAAGCTAAATTTTGCAGGATATTGTTTGCATTTTTTGTTTGTTGCTACGGTCAAACAATAGTATCCAGGATCATCGTCCATAATTATAATACCTTTAAGCATTTGAAAAATTAAGCCCTGTATTCTCTTCGGTTAAGGAGTCACCCTACTCGATTTCCTTGGCGATTTATTTTGCCTCCTACAACCTGCTACTCTGTGGTATACTGTTGATATCTTTTCATTTCCATGACAAATCGCAAAAATAACACAAAAGTTAGT
>NC_136978.1:36302192-36353357 GCF_032717465.1 Coenobita brevimanus
AGGTGGTCCAACACAGTGTAAGGCCCATCTTATTGGCTCTGCTGCTTTGGTGACTTTCACGTGTACCACATTTAGGCGAGCCTGCCTCCCCGAATCCGGTATGTTACGTCTGATAGGTGGTCCAACACAGTGTAAGGCCCATCTTATGGGCTCTGCTGCTTTGGTGACTTCCTTTCTTTTGCTGAGGTTTGTATATACAAACTTTGTCACCATCTTTGAAGCTCACCTCACTTGTCTTGGCATCATACTTGCATTTCATTACCTCTCCTGAAAACTTAAAGGCTCCTTGCACTCGATGTACCTCAGCCAGCCTTTCCTGAAGATGCTTCACATACTGTAGCTGGAGGTGTCTGTAGGCAGCTTTTCACCACGTGGTCGTCCCACTGACAAGTCAACAGGTAAGCATAATTCGTGGCCCAACATCAGTTTTGCAGGGGTGTAGCCGGTAAACTCATGGGATGCAGACCAATAGGCCATCACCAACGCAAGTAATTTCTTATCCCATTCCGTTTGTCCATCTATGCAGTACTTGGCCAGTTCTTATTCCAGGGACCAGTTTACTTTCTCCATCATCCCATCTGACTGTGGCCTTTGTAGGGTCTTCCTCGTCTTCTTGATCCCCAGTAACTTGCAACACTCACGGAACACAGCAAACTCAAAGTTTGTACTCTGGTCTGAATGTAGTTCTTGTGGCATTCTAATATGGCAGGAGAACTTGTTAACCAACACCTGAGCAACAGTTGCAGCCTCTTGATCTGGAATGGCATAGGCTTCCTGCCATTTTGTGAAGTAGGCCATGGTGACACATATATAACGGCTTCCTCTTTTGGTGAGTGGCAGAGGTCCAGCAATGTCTACCGCGACTCTTTCTATCAAGGCACCCACTTGGTACAGTCAAGAGGAGCACAACCACGTTTCTTGGGTCCCTTCTTGGCGCAACATAAATCACAGACCCGACACCACCCTTCAACGTCCTGACACATGCTAGTACAGTAGAACCTCTGTTGCAGCCAACTTAGAGTTTTCTTCACTCCCAGGTGCATACTAGTGATCTGTTATGAGACTCATCCAAGATCCCAGACCTCATTTTCTTCAGAACCACCAGTTGCCAGTACTTGCTGAGGTGATCAGGTGTCTCCCACTGATGCTCCAGTAATCCGTTGTTCAAACAAAGATGGTCCCACTGATTCCAGTAGCTCTTTGTCGTAGGACTGACTCTAAAAACCTCCTCCCAAGATGGTCGTACTGTACTCCACTGCAGCCACTCTAGCACTGATTGTAAATCTGCATCTTCCATCTGTATCCTCTTCAGGTCATGTGCATCTGACACTGGCCCTGTCACAACAGTGCAACTGGATTTCTTGCTATGATATTCTTTTTTACTACAATGTCGGCACTCTGGGTCACAAGGCTGACGACTCAGGCTGTCAGCATCTCCATGTACTCAGGCAGGCCGGTGTAATTGTGCTGGTTCAACTAATCAAGCCAGCGTGCCAGTTGTCCTTCCAGATTCTTTAACGTCTCCAGCCACTTCAGAGCCACATGGTCTGTCGTGATGAAGAAGTCGGACCCATACAAGTAGAGATGAAAGATATCAAGGCTCTTTATCACTGCCAAGAACTCCTTACAGGTCACACAATAGTTCCATTCTGGTGGGCTGAACTTCTTGAAGTAATACACCACCACATACTTCTTGTCATCCTTCTTCTGTGACAGGACTCCACCAAGACAATGGTCACTAGTGTCACAGTCCAAGATAAATGGCTGACTCTGTTTAGGGTATGGTAATACTGGAGAGCTAGCCAACACATGTTTGATTTCGTTGAAAGCTTTCTGAGTCATTGCTGTCCAAGCAAACTTCTCCCTCTTCCCAAACAGCTTATGCAGAGGTGCAGCTATCACTGCAAAGTCCTTGGTAAAATGCCAATTGTAGGTACACAAGCCCAGGAGACTCCATAGCTCCTTCACACAATTTGGAACCGGCCAGTTTTTCCGACCTGCCACCTTCTCTGGATCAGTACAGACACCAGCTTCGCCTACAAAGTGTCCTAGGTATTTCACTTCCTTCTGGAAGAAGTAGCACTTCCTGGGGTTCAGCTTGAGGTGCGCTGCTCGGATCCTATTGTACACTTCCAACAGCCTCTCCAATTCCCTGTTGACAGCCCGTCCAAACAAAATTATATCGTCAAGATAAATGACAGCTGTCTGCCAGTGCAGGCCTTCCAGTGCATGATTCCATAAGATGCTCGAAAGTAGCTGGGGCATTGCATAGGCCAAATGGTATCACTTTAAATTCCCATAAACACCTCCCATATGAAAAGGCTATTTTCTCCTTGTCCTTTTCTGAATCCATGACCTGATGATATCCTGCCTTCATGTCTAGGGTGGAGAACCACTTGGCACCTGACAGAGTATCCAGGGTGTTATCATTTCTTGGCAAGGGGTATGCATCTTTCACTGTCACTTCATTCAGTGCTCGATAATCTACACTGCACCTTACTGAGCCATCCTTCTTCCTTACCAGAACCACTGCTGATGCCCAAGGACTGCTGGACTTTTCTGTCACTCCTTAACTTTAGAGGTTCTCCATCACCTTCTCCATTTCTTGCTGTTGGGCCGACGCCATCCTCCTCGCTGGCTCTTTAATCAGGCAGTGATCCCTGGTGTCTATACACTGCTCCACCAGATCACTGCACCCCAGGTATAGGTCTTGGTGGAAAAGGTGTCAGCAAACTTCGACAGTAGCTGCCTCAACTGTAGCACTTGTGAGCCTTCCAGGCATTGGCAACTCCTTTAAAATATGTCTCTTAGGTGGTGTGGCAGATACCCATCTTTGACTACAATCCTTTAACAGGCTTTCCTCTGATGCCACTCAAGGTCCACCGCCTGGCACAGTCCCACAAATTCTCCATCGTTAATCTTCTAAGGCTGAAGGGAAAACTGGCCACCAAAATCAACACTTCACCTGCACCAGCTTCCACCAAAGTTCTCCCAACCATCACTCTGGCCTTCATCTTGCACCGTACATCAGGCTTCACTGCCCCTAGACAGCTGTCAAAAGAGCCGCTCACCTTACACTGGCGCAATGATTCTGATCTTGGTGGTATCACTGTAGTGCAAAGTGCCCTTACCTCGCCACCAGAACTGGTATGTCTCACTGCCCTGACAGGAACCGATTTTCCTTGGACCTCCAGCTTCATGGAGCACGAGTCCAGCTCACATTCCATGGACATCAGATAGTCCAGACCAAGGAGGCAAGGATCCTCCAGCTTGGCTACATAGACTGGGCGCATGGCCTCTTGCCATGCCACTTCAATATGGACATCCAAGGGTCCCCTCAGTTCTGCGGAGTGTCCATTTACGCCACACAATTGTTCTGATGACTCAGGCAGATACTGATGATGTAACATATCAGGCCTCACAAAAGTGCACTCTGAGGCTGAATCAGTCACCAGGGAACACTTTTTTGCTGTCTGTTCTTCCGTCTACTTGCACACTGTCGATTGCCGTTCTCTTGCATTTCCTCAGTCGTGGGGCTACATGGGAAAAGCCGGCCGGTGGTTGCCCCTTAACACCAGCCTCCACTAGTTTTCCTCTTCTTGCTGGTTTTCTGCAGCCTTCTTATCCTTCTTTTTCTTCTTTGGACACTCAGTACTGAAGTGTCCCACCTCACTACATGTCCAACACGCTTCAGTTACACATGTAGATTTCCTTGCACTGCTCCGGTCTTCCTTCTTCTTCCATTTGTAACAATCGCCCTTCTTGTGTCCCTCCTTCCTGCAGAACCAGCTACCTCCCCTGGTCTTCTTCTGTTCCCTCTTCTACTTGTAGCAGTCCTCTTTCCTATGTCCAGGATTTTCACCATACCAACAACTTCCTTCAAATTTTTCCACTTCACGCACCTGCCCCTTTCTTTGAGTCCTGCACTATGACCTGCCTGAAAAATAGATGTACTGGACCTGACATAGGACTCAAATTCTAGAGCCCTGGATAGTGATTCTTGTATGTTTTTGGGTTGTGCCTGCTTCACTTGCTCTTTCAACTCTGCACTATCAAGAGCATCGATGAACTGGTCTCTCAGTAGAATAGCCAACAGATTAGGTGCTGCTCCAGGGTACAACATGAATGCTATACTCTCCACGTCATGAGCAATCTGCTGTAGGGATTTGCCTCGAGCCCCTACACGGGTCTAGAATCTTATCCTATAAACCTCAATCTGCTACATGGTTCCATATCTGTTCTCCAGTACTTCTACTGAGGACTGATATCTGTTCCTCTCCTCTAATTATATTTGACCCAGAATTTCCATTGCAGCACCTTTGAGGCTAGTAGCAAGCTGTACTGCACACTGCCTATCATCCCAACCATTTTAATCAGCTGGCAATTCAAACTGTGCATGGTAAAGTTCCCAAGATACTCTACCATCAAATTCCTGAGGTTTCTTTTCAGTTGGACCCACATTATAGTCAACACTTCACTGGTTTGGGGCCTAAAAACTAGGACATCATAATTAAGTCCAGGACTTAAAACTTCTGCATTCTGATTATTCAGCCGGGTAATGCTACCTTTAGATGCCTGGGATCCATCAAGATTCACCATAGACTGTCCATTCTTTTTATATGCTCCCTGTACACTACCCTGAGGCTCAGCAGTGCAATATTTCTCTACAGCCTCAATTTTCTCAGTAATTATCTTTACATGGTCGATTACTTGTTTCAGCTGGTTATCTACATGCTGTCTGCATTCCATCACAGTTCCCTAACTAATTGTCTTCAACTGGTCGTCTACATGCTGTTTGCACTCCGTCACATTGTTTACTTCATACTTCTGCTGCCATAGCTCAGCACATACTTCTTCAATTGTTCTTGTTCCCTCATTTCCCCCATGAAAGCATCTAGCTGCCCTTTCATCCTCATCTGTAAATACATCTGTTGCTCCTGTAATGCCACTTGAAGTTGTTCCCTCATTGCTTGCAATCGTTCTTTCATTCATTCATTTTGTGCTTCTAATCGTCCTTTGAGTTCTTTCTGTCCTTCATTCTGTGCCTGTAGTTGTACACTTTGTGCTTGTAGCTGTACACTTTGTGCTTGCAATAGCTTCATAATTGCCGCCAGAGACACTTCATCCCCCTGGCCAGCTTAGGACCTAGTATGCACATCCTCTTTCTCCATGACAAAGGTTTGACTCTGCAGCACTTTCTAATGATCCCACTCCTGACTCCACTGTTACGACCCCGTCCCACACTGCCACAGGCCCCAGGCAATAGTTCAGTATAGGAAGGACGTTGCCCAGTGATTTGTTCTTCCTAGAGGCAGCCTTTCGGTGTACAGTGCACAAGGTCACCCCAGGTGTCGTAAGTAAACAGTGGCTCATTATGTTCACTGTGTTTTCCAAATAATTACATCTAATGCTTGCCAATTTTCACTTCATTATTTTCACAAGTACTGATGCTATAGAAACTCTACTAACTGCACTGACACTTAATGCGTGCGAACAACACTTTACAATTTACCGAAAATACTGTATACAATCTTCTCTAAAAGCCCTTACACTTAATGCTTGCCAACAACACTTCAATATTTTGTCAAATATACGAAGATATACAAACTTTACTAGCTGCACTGACACTTAACTACACTCAAACTGGACTGAAAACCAACTGAAACTGCTCTAGTATCTTGCCCATCCTTATATAAGCTTCCTATATTCTAGAGTGATCTACTACTTCTACAAAGTTCTCGTGCATTCCCGAGGGAGGAACGGTTACAACAGTTACCAGCTCAGAGACATCTGAAACATGCCAGAGTTTTCGTACTCTGTATAACACTTTAAATTAGCATACAAACTGAGATAAAATTACATAATTTAATAATCACATAAAAACAATATAGAGAAAAAGACCACAAAAAATTAATGTACAACTTACAAAATAACTGTGCTCTCAAACAGCAGGCTAACTGGCAACTGTGACATGTACGGTACTACTAGAATCATCAGCATTTCTCCAGCTTAGTTTAACTGGCAAATGCTGCTTCTAAACAATATGAACCTGGGACAGCATCAGTGTGTAGAAGAGGTCTGGGAATTGCTACACTTGACAAACTTGACATAATCACATGTTGTTTGGTGCCACCGACATAAATTATTACAGGTGTCAAATATTAGTTGAGATATCCATGTAGTTGTGAGGCATGAACGTCAGACGTTGTATCTAGACATCCACTTCTCACTGACACTCTCCAAGGTTCATGTGTGGCCAGTTGTACATGACCTAATCTCCCACTGAAATGTTACAGGTGGGACTTCACATATTCAATCGATCAGGACGCTATGGGTTTCGCTATGGCCAAACCCGTTTTAAAACCCAGCTTGCTCAGTTTTTCCTATCCTTTGGGCAACCAGGTGTGGGCAGGAGTGTTTACCTCCACGCTGGCCATCTGCTTCACATTAGTGTGGGTGAGTGTAGAGTTCACTGCACCACCATCCCCAGAATAAATTAATCAGAATTCATTTATTCCCCGACCAGCTTCTCTTTGCAACTCGTTTCTCCAGACTGACTTTCCCCCAGACATCAACCTACAGCAATTCAACCCCAACTGTTACAGATTTTTAATACAAGGAGGGCGCCTGTGATATGGAGTATGGATTTTTTTTTTCCTTCCTTTGTTCTTCTGTAATATACCTCATGTTTGAGAGAGAGAGAGAGAGAGAGAGAGAGAGAGAGAGAGAGATTCATGATAAGGAATTATTATTTGTACACACAATCCAAAACGCAATCACAGCTAATTTTGGTCACAATGATAGTAGCTGCTGTTCGCGTTCTCTTCGACAGGGAAATAGTTCTGACAAACGGTTTACTTCATATGTTGTGTAAACCTCACGCTTTATGTGGTTTTGATAATAACAGCGGACACATACATGCATCAGGAGTGAATGGAGATCTTTATCAAGTCGTCCGTCACCTGTTTCAGAAGGTTAAGACGGGAAAGTCTTTTTTTTTTTTTTTTTTTTTTTTTTTTTTTTTTGCTCGTGTATACATCCATTTCGCCGTAAAACACCAAAGTCAGCGTAATCATTAGATGCGCGAAACTCCTTTCACGTTAATTTCGCCTAAAACTGACACTTTTCCATCATAAATGCTTAAGTGTTGCAAGGAATTATCACAAATACGTTGCCCTAGTCAGGAAAAAATGCCATGGAAATAATGCAGAGAAGAAGTATTGTTTTATTCCGTCACTGTGGTGCGTGTAGGACGCTGTAAAAGGATGAAAATCTGGACCAATTTAAGGTGAAAAGACTACAATAGTCACCGGAACCAAGAGAACTGTACCATTCATCAGCTAAGTGCATCCTGCATTCAAAAATGTGATAGTATGAAATTTAATACACCTCAAACTCGCCTACTGCTAAAAATGATTCAGTTGTTACTGCTCCAGGGTTTCTTTTGCAGGATGGTGATGTGGAACGAATGAGTGTGTCTGACTGATCAGGATACTATGAAATCGAGGCCGGTAGGATGAGGCGAGGAAGATGGAGATTAAGATGGTGAGATAAAATGAGAGAGATTGCAAAGGGAGATGATGTGTTTTGGGCCCGTATTCTCGTCGGGTAAGAAGGCTCCTTAACTCCTCCTCCAAAGCGATTTATTTTGCTTCTTACACCTTACCACCCTCCTGAGTGATATTTAGGTTATTCTAATATCGCCGTACTCTGCATAAATGACATGCAGAATTATACTGACCAGTCATATTAAAAAATGAATTGGTAAGGAAGAGGTGTTACTGAGCCCCCTTATCCGATGAGAAAACTGGCCTTGGAAAGATGGGTGATCATTGAGTAGGTACAAATATGCCTGGAGGTTCTTTTCTACAAGACAGCCCTCATAGGATGTCTTCCTTCGCAGTAGACAAATAAACTGATCGATGGTCTTAATTTTCAGGTATTAAGAATATATCGTAGTCTTAGATGACTGTTGTAAGGGAAGAACAACGTAGTCAGATTTTCCACACCATAAGTTCTCAAATATTGTCACAACATTCTCGTTTCCCTTTTAGCTATGACGAAGTATTTACGCTTCACTTTTTTTAAAAGTAAATTTAAAACTCGATATTGTGTAGTGTACTGTAGATTAAGTGAAGGTAGCCAAATTGGCTATTAATTTGTCTTTTTTGCCTACAGAGAAACAATGGCTAGATAGTTTAAGAAACCATAAATCTTCCCATGAAGCCACGGCCGGGTACTGGCACATGACATTATTATGCACATGGCTGGTGCTAACAAGTTTACACAGAAAAACTACATCCCCGTACTGGAGAGGTTAAGAACACTGTCTGGTGAATACAAATGAGGCCCACTCCTGGACCAGACCTTTTCTATGAACGGAAAATTAACGTTAAAATTAACCTTCCCCATGCTAGCGAACCACCAATGGATAAAGGAACACAATATATGTCATACATACTGATGCATCATTCCTTCACCTCCAGATTACGAGAACAGAGGTGTGGCAGGGAAAACATGGACGACTGAGCTCTGGGTCGGTGGTGGTGGAGATGGTGGGCAGCGTTTTGGGTCAGGGGCTGTTTAATGGCCACTCATCCAGTCGGTCTAACTACATCCTGGTGGGGTCTTGGCTCATGTTTGGTGTGGTGGTGGGCACGGCATATCGTGGCAGCCTCATCGCTTCTCTGAATATTCCCAGGCTGCCACCAAGACCTGAAACTGCTGAGGAGCTGATCAAAGCAGTGGAAAGGTGAGGTGTGTGTAGGGTTATGGTGTAGAGTGAGGTCATGCAGGGTAGTGCTGGGGAGTGATGGAGTAAATCCCACAGAAACAGTTTGGGTTGTGCAGTGTGCAGCAAAACTATATCTATCAATTCATCTTCGTTTCAATCTGTCAATATATATATATATATATATATATATATATTTCACCCCTCTCGTGTCCCTAGTTACTATTAATTCAGAGGTCTTAATATTGTTTCAACGGAAGATTATTCAGTGAAGACAAACACAAGTCCAACCCACTCAATGCGGGGAGCTGGCTGGGATAGCATTATGCAGGTGTTAGCATTCTTCGAACTTTGCTGATATGAGCACTAGTTGTCACGTAGGCACCTTACACTTCCTTTTCCAAAATTCAAAAACAAATCATGGCTTCTTCACAACACACAGCCTCGGAGCCCGTGGGGGGGGGGGCATAAATGCCCCACCTTCCGCCCCTCTCTCGATGAGGACTCGAGCTGCCTGGAACCACTGTCTGACTCACTTCTTCATTTCTGCAACATTCGCAGCCTTTCCTCTAACTTTCACTCTGTTGAGCACCACCTCTCCCTCCTCTAATCCTCACCTTCTTTACCTAACTGAGACTCAGCTGTCTGAGGCAACTGACAGCAATCCCTTTTCTGTATCTTTGTACTTTCTCTATACTCATTTGGAAGCCAAAGGTGGCTGTTGTCTATATATAAGCAACAACTTATCTTGCTCTCGTGTTCCTGAACTCGATTCTTCTGAATTCTCTGCACTCTGGCTTCGGCTTTCCTGTCATTCTCTGACTATTATATCTGTGCTGCTTACTTATCCCCTAATTCTACTATCAAAAATTCTTTGACTATCTTACTTCTATGATGGAACACATTCTATCCATTTCTCCTCGCTCTGAAATCTCCATTCTAGGAGATTTCAATGTTCACCACCACCTTTGGCTCTCCTCTCCTTTCACTGATCCACCTGGTAAACAAGCCTACATCTTTTCTATCCTTAATGACCTAGAGCAGCTTGTACAGCACTCTACCCGTATCCCTGACAGCCTTGGAGAGAGCTCCAACATACTTGGTCTCTTCCTTACAACTAATCCTTCTGCTAACACTGTTAATCTTTTCTCTCCGTTGGGCACCTCTGAACACAACCTTATTACCTTAACCTGCCCTATCGCTCTGGTACAGCCTGTGGGCCCTCCAAAGAAACGTCGGCTGTGGCACTTTGAAGCTGCGGATTGGGAGGCCCTCAAGCAGTACTTCTTTGATTTTCCCTGGAATGACTCTTGCTTCCATGGCCGGGAGCCATCTGAATGTGCCTTGCGCACTACGGAGGTTATTCTCTCGGGCATGGAAGCATACATTCCTTTCTCATATCCACTGACTAATGCAAGAAAGCCTTGGTTTAATCACACTTGTTCTAATGCTGTCCGCAACAAGGAGAGGGCCTATAAAAGGTACCGGAGTCAACCCACCCCTGAATCACATCTTTTTTGTTTCTGCCTGGAATCTTGCTGAGTCTGTTCTTCGCTCTGCTAAAAATAATTTCATCTGTACCGTACTAAATGCTCCAACTCGAATTCTTCCCATTCCTTCTGGCATCTTGCCAAAAACCTTTCTAACAACTTTACCTCATCATCCTTCCCTCCTCTTTTCTACTCTGATGGTTCTATAGCCATTTCTTCTACTGATGAAGCAGATATCTTTGCTCAGACTTTCTCCTCCAGTTCCACCTTAGACGATTCCTGTGCTGTTCCTCCATCACTTACCCCTTCTGGCTTCCTCATGGCTGACATTAAAAATTCTTCAGCTGATGTATTTTTTGCCATCACGGGCACGGGCCTTAATACTAACAAGGCATATGGGCCTGATGGAATCCCTCCTGTTGTCCTTCTGAGCTTACACTCTACCTAGGCAAACTCTTTCACCTTTGTCTATCAACTTGTACCTTTCTTTTTTGCTGGAAGTTTGCTCTCATTCAACCAGCCCCAAAGAAGGGTGACCATTCCCAACCTTCTAACTATCGTCCAATTGCATTAATATCCTGTATCTCAAAAGTTTTTGAGTCAATTCTTAATAGAAAAATTTTAAGGCATCTTTCCTATCACAACCTTCTTTCTGATCATCAGTATGGGTTGTGCCAGGGACGCTTCACTGGCGATCTTCTCACCTATCTTTCAGACTCCTGGTCATCCTCCTTTCGGGGCTTTGGCGAAATCTTTGCCATTGCACTTGACATCTCAAAGGCTTTCGATCGAGTCTGGCATAAATCTTGAATTTCCAAACTGCCCTCTTACGGTTTCTATCCTTCTACTGTATCTGTGCCTTCATTGATGGCTTCTTTTCTGGTCGTTCTATAGCCGCTGATGTAGACGTCCATCTTTCTTCTCCTAGATCTATCAATAGTGGTGTTCCTCAGGGCTCTGTCCTATCACCCACTCTCTTCCTTTTATTCATCAATGACCATCTAAAGCTGAACATCTAACCCTATCCACTCGTATACTGATGAGTCCACCCTTCACCTTTCCATTCGGTTCCCACAACGTTCATCCCAGCAGTTACTGCAGAAAGCAAAGGATGAGGCTACGCCACACCTAAGGTCTGACTTAGTTCGTATCTCTGACTGGGGTAAATATAACCTTGTTGTTTTTAATGCATCAACGACTCAATTCTCACACCTATGAACCAGACAAAATCATCCACAGGTGTACCGACGAATGTTTAATAATATTCAAGTTAATCCTGCATCATCATTGAACATGCTTGGGGTTTCTTTCTGTAGGGACTTATCTTGGAAAGATCATATTACATCTCTTGAAAAATCTGCTTCCATGGGCTTAGGTGTGCTAAGCCGACTCTGCACATTTCTTCCCCCTGCGCAAATGTTGACTCTATAGACGGGTTTTATCCGCCCCTGTGTAGAGTACAACTCTCATGTGTGGGGAGGTTCCCCACATACAGCTCTTCTCAATAGGGTAAAGTCAAAGGCTTTTTGTCACATTAACTCTCCTTCTCTTACTGGCTCCCTTCAACCTTTGTCTCATCGCCACACTGTTGCCTCTTTACCTCTTTTCTATCGCTACTTCAATGGTCACTGCTCCTCTGAACTGTTTACTTGCATTCCTTCACTTCTATGACGGGCACATAGCACCCATCTAGCAGCAAACTCTCAGCCCTTTTCTGTCCAACTCTCCAATGTAGGAGTTAACCGTTCCTCCCAGTCCTTCTTTTATGAAACATGTCAACTCTGGAACTGTCTCCCTCTGTCTGTATTTCCTGTTTGCTATGATCTCCAGTCTTTCAAACGCAGCATGTCCAGGCATCTCGAAATGATAGGATATTGTATTAGGCTCTCTCTTGAATTTTGTTTTTCTCTTGGAAGGAACAGTTCTTGCGGACTCGTGGCCTTTGATTCCTTCTTCCTAGAATAAAAAGAATAAAAATACATGTTAACTTTTACACTTATAAACTGTTAGTTCTAGTTTGCAAGTTTAGGAGATTATCAACGTATGGTTACAGTATAAATGTATGGTTACATAGTATGGGGTTACAGGGTATGGTTACAAAGTACGATTACAATACTCCCCTGTATAATCAAAATCGTGTCTTGTGACACAGTTAGTCATTATCATACAAAGTGTTTATTTAGGAAGAATATGTGAGGGAAGTGAGTTAACTAGGTTTTTAAATACTTGCAGTGATAATCATTATGCGGTATAATATTCCTATTTAAGTATTTGGATGAAAAAAAAAAACACTTTTTACAAAATATGGCTATGTGAGTGAAGTAGGAAATCCAGTACTGTAATATATAAATGGAAAAGTAATATGTATATAGTGGAGATACTATTTCTAGTAATATATAGATTAGCACTGTTCATCACTCAACAGTCGAAGTTTATTTTTACAGATATTATAATCATACATGGAATAGTGATTATTCAACAGTGGAGCACACAAGGATTTTCTGGATATGTTCACATTTTTTTTTTTTTTTTTTTGTCTTCGCTTTTCCCACTTTTGAGTATTGTTCTTTGTCATTTTCACTCTATTTAGGCTACTGTTCATTTCCTTTTCTGTGTTATTATTTTGATAATTTCTTGTGCCCTTGTTCAAATTTTTTTATCTGTCATCGATTTCCCATATATCACTTTATATCAATTACATTTGGGGGTCGTCATTGTACCTTTCAACTTGTCATTTTACTTTCCACATTTATCGTATGATTCTTTTGGCACTTTTTTGCAGTCATATGAGGGGATACTAAGTATGGCCAACTTCAATTGCCTGTGGTGTTTTTTTTTTTTTTTTTTTTTGTTATGCAAGAAAGAAGGAACCAAATGCCAGGAGCCAGCAAACCATTCCTTCCAAGAGAGAGAGAGAGAGAGAGAGAGAGAGAGAGAGAGAGAGAGAGAGAGAGAGAGAGAGAGAGAGAAATTCAAGATCCATTAATTTCGAGATGCCTGGACACACTGCGTATGAAAGACTAGAGATCATAGGAAGTAGGAGATAAAAACAGAGAGAGACAGTTCCAGAGTTGACCTGTTGCATAAATGAAGGACTGAGAGGAACGGTTAACTCTTGCATTATAGAGCTGGACAGAAAAGGGATGAGAGTTTGCTGCTAGACGCGTGCTACGCACCCATTGTAAAGGTGGAGGGATGCAAGTAGACACTTCAGAAGACCAATGACCACTGAAATAGTGATAGAAAAGAGATAAAGATGCAACAGTGCGACGAAGAGACAGAGGTTGAAGGGAGCCAGTAACAGGAGGACAGTCACTATAATGAAACGAAAAGCCTTTGACTCCACCCTATTGAGAAGAGCTGTATGTGAGGACCCATTCCACACACGAGAGTTGTACTCTACACAGGGGCGAATATAACTCGTGTATAAGGTCAACAACTGTGCAGGGATAAAGAAGGTGCAGAGTCAGCTTACCACACCAAATCTCTTGGAAGCAGATTTTTACAAGAGATGCAATATGATCTTTCCAAGATAAGTTCCGAGTGATTGAAACCCCAAGCATGTTCAAGGATTATGCAGGATTAAGCTGAGTGTTATTAAACATTAGTGGGTACTCCTGTGTAAGATTGTGTCGGGTTGATAGGGGTAAAAACTGAGTTTTTGGTGCATTAAAAACAAGATTATTTTACCCTAGTCAGAGATACAAGCCAAGTCAGACATTCGGTGTGCCATAGCCTCATCACTTGTTTGTTGGACTAACTGCTGAGAGGCACGTTGCGAGAACCGAATGGCAAGGTGAAGGGTGGAATCATCAGTGTATGAGAGGATAGGGTTAGATGTACAGCTTAGAAGGTCATTGATGAATAAAAGGAAGAGAGTAGGTGATAGGACAGAGCCCTCAGGAACACCACTGTTGATAGATCTAATAGAAGAATGATGGCTGTCTAAAACAGCAGCTACAGAACGACCAGAAAGGAAGCTATAAATGAAGGCAGAGATAGAAGGATAGAAACCATAAGAGGGCAGTTTGGAAATTAAAGATTTATGCCAGACTCGATCGAAAGCCTTTGAGATGTCAAGTGCAATGGCAAAGCTTTTGCCAAAGTCCCGAAAGGAGGATGATCAAGAGTCTGAAATGTAGGTGAGAAGATCGCCAGTAGAGATTGTACTATACTTGTTGCTATGCGGATTTCATGTAGTCTGCGTCCCATTTTCCATACACAACAATGCACTGCACAATTTGTCAGATTGAATCCAAGAAAAATGATAGGCACTGGGGGAAACACAAAGACTGGATGTACCCATGAATGACTGAAGGCCATGGAAAACTTTTCCATAACAAAATCACTCTGGTTGAGAAAGTCCTACATATGCAAGTTTGCAGAGGTGATGGATAGATTATCAAAAGGGAGGCTAGAAGTCATGTTGATGGGCTGAAAGATTTCATATGGGTGATTACGTACAGGCTGATGATAATGAGTGGCATAAGTAATCACAGATTCTGATTTAAATGTACAATAGTCAGGCACCTTATAGAGACCACTAGCAGGCATTGAACAAACAGACATTCCAGGACACACAATACTAACAGAGACTGGGACAGAGAAGAAGTAGTGAATGTACTGTAGTTTATACGAGCATGGTGCACTGGGAATTGAAGAGCTGGAATAAAGGAGCAGGCCGAGTGTACAGGATGGTTGCGAACCAGTGCAGACTCGCAGGGTGCGGCACTACTAGGAAAAATAGCCAAAAGGTAGGCAGCAGAAAGACGAGAAGCAGGTCTAACCCGACCCGTCCCGACCGATTTTCATCACTGACCCCCCCAATCCCGACCAATTTTGGATTTTTTTTTTTTTTGGCTCAAACTTCTGCTTTTGGTGAGAAACATCGATATTCATAGAGAAATCACTCACCTGAGGTTTAAAATACTCTAAACAGGTAGCAGTACTATGTTTTCTATCAGGGTGGCTCCAAAGAAAACGAGTTCTATAGGAAGGTAACTATTCCACACCACTCATAAATGGTATTTATTTATTTGCAACCAATTCATATGCAGTATGAGAGTATATTGGGTTTCACACAGTAATATAGGCAATATAAGCATTGTTTCACTCACCAAACACATCAACATACCAGTGCCTGACCTTTTTTGGTGACATTACCTGATCATCATTTCTGACTGTTTCTACCTCTAATATGTAAACTTTGTCCCCCACATTGTCATCGATTGGGGAATCACTCTGGCCTTGAATTTCGTACCATGGCACGACATGTCTTTACTGGCCAGGTCACTGGTAACAGGTGAATTGCCGAGACAATGGCGTGTGGGGGGAGGGGAGGTCACGCGGGGTAATGTATTGACCCTGCCTGGCATCTTGTAGTGGAAAGTGTCCCATGTATACATACCAAAATCAAACGTGAAATTTGAAAATTTTGCAAATTAGGGACCTTGCATTTGCTGTGTGTATATATATGTCAACGGGAGTTACAGTAACAAAATGTGTGAACGTATATATACGTCAAAGGGTGTCGGCGGGTTAAGGAAAGAACACTTGTCGAGATCACTAGAGGATGTGAAAGCAATGGAGATTCGATCATGGGATAGGAGGAAATACTCTGAGAAAACAGAGGCCTGCAATAAGGAATTATTGAACAAGAAGGGAAAAGGAATAAAATGGAATAGATCGAATGTGGTGGTAGAACGAAGAGGAATATGAACAACATTGTCCTTAGCGAGGAAGGTGGCCTCAAGCACTGGACAGTAGAATTCTAGAGAGGAGAATGAAAGCACTGGAGACAAGTCAAAAGCAGAGCAAGCCCATTCCAATAGATAACGAAGATCAGAGATAGGTACTAAATATGCAGTGACATGACCACCAGCAGAATCTACTACAGTGGACTACAAACTAAAGTAGTGACTTGTGATTGAAGAGAGTCTAGGGAGAGATACAGGTTGTCCATGTGTAGTTTGACATATAGAAGCTCTGAGACAATGTTAATTTTTTAAATTTGCTTCTTTAGAATTCCTGTGAAGTTGTTTAAAGTGTATGTAACATCATTTAAGTGGTTTGTGATCATCTGTAGCATAATGAGTTGGACCTTTATTACTAGACTTTGAGACTCAAGGGCACCGGCTAACTAAGCAAGGTCGGACTTGAAATCGGAGAGGTCATTTGTTGCTGCAACTCCAAAAAGGCACTTAAAATATCTCCCCCAAGGTCAAAGAAACCATGCTTTACACGTGAACGATCTACAGGTGCCTGGCTGGAAAATGTGTCTCTAAGTGAGAGAACTTTGTTAGAACATACTCAAGTTTCTAACAAATTGGTAAATTAAGAGGGTACCAGAACGTATCCCCATTGTGATTCCCCACAATGGTCGATAGGAGGGTCGATATAGGAGAGTTGGTGTGCATAGTGAGGCAGGGCGATGGCTACATCAGACCCTATTAGGGTCAGCACTTTCAGCAGGTAGACCTCAAACATCTTACCTATATAATAAGTTCTATTTAATGGCAATGATTGTCAGGATGTGAATAGGCAAGAAATAGGTTTGTGTGGAGGATGCAGTTTAGATCGATATTCATTGGCTAAGGGGGGGAGGGAAGGTGTGTTAAGAGGGTTCAGATGGAGGAAGAGGAGAACTAGGAGAAGTAGATATTGTTTAAGTGATTCCTCCAAAACCAGGCCTCTAGGTGCACACATAAGATTGTCTGCATGCATCCACTTGGTGTCCCTAGCTGACAATTCCTGTATTTCAGATTTGTTACCCTGTCCAGTTATCATGTGGTGTTGGACCATAAATTTGTCATCCAGTTTAGAGGTGCGGGTAAATGACCGAGCAAATACCAGATCTCCAATATTGATACTGATAGGTAAGGTAGATTTATGCTGGCGTTGCAACATGCTCTGCTGAGATAAAGCCAGATATATGAAGAACTGATCTTTTTTCTGGAAATTTTACTTTTGCTTTTACATATTCATCCAAATTACAGAGGGAACCAGGCCTTGACGATAACATGGCATAGGGGACGTCTTTATGGAACCCATATGACGAAGAGGGGAGATTCGCCAGTAGAAGCATTGATGGAACTATTTTAGGGGCTGCAATCAGAGGTTTCCATTCATCCCAGGAGGCACTTTGTGATCCTAGATGTCTTAAACAGTCTAAAACCTTCCGGTTATGGCACTCTATGAGGCCATGGGAAGTTGGATGGTTGGGAATTTCATTACATTCATTGATGTTGTACTGCTTACAAATTTCTACAAGGAGGCTGTTGTTAAACCCTGTGCCATTATCTGTAACAATAGTAGACGGGATAGTAAATGGGCAAATGTCATGGTATAAAAGCATGTACAACACTCTGCGGTCTTATCTGGGAGAGCCACGAGGGCACAGCAGCATAAGAAGTGATCGACTGCTACGAATAAATACTCTGTGCCAGATTCTGTAAGTGGTAATTTAACCCCTCCATGGCCGAAGGCCCGGAATTTTCAGTGCACGCCAGGCCGACGCCGGGGCCATTTTTTTGAAGTTTCAAAAATTGATTTTTTTTCTTGCCATATTGAAGGGAAAGTTCAGATGCACCTAGCAGTGCAAATCCCAGCTTCCTAGACGCATTTTGTGGCTCGTAATGGAGCGCGGAAGTTGCAGAAATATCGGCAACTGATATCCGCTGCCCAGGGGCACTGCCGCAACGCAACTGGGCAGGTGTTGTTATTTTTTTTTTACCTCCCAAAACAATGCGAATGGTGCTGAAATGTGCATATATGAGATATGATGATATCGAATGATTTCAGTACATAATCCGTTAGGAATGGCTGGAAAAAAAAATGTTATGAATACTTTTTCACCTTTTTTATATAAAACATGTTTATGGTAGTTTCGAGTTATTTTTTCGTTATTGTTGTGCTCATGCTTGGAAAAGGGAGCGAAAGTGTTGAATTTTTGGTCCTAAATGAGAAAATTGCACGTCCTCCATGGCTAGACTCTGCCACGGGAGAATAAAGCAGAGGGTCAGATCCGATTAGCAACACGAAAGTTGAGTCACAACTTCGAGCTCCCACACCACGAGCATGGCTAAAAATAGAATCGTAATGCAGTTTCAGGCCTAAGAATAAGTCTAATTATTACGAATACAGATACAAAGCAGAAATAAATACGTTTATAGACGGAGGAAAACGTATTATTTCCGTAATAACATGTTCATCTTTATGATTTTATGTTCATCTTTCTCATTTTACCTTATTTTCGCAATATATATTCCTGACTCGTAAACAGGGTGGTTGTGTGTCTTTTGCAAGGGAGGAAAAAGATTGTATTTTCTGTCTGGGTCGAGATAATGGGTGTAACTATGTGTTCTTAGGCATGGCCACGAGCGAAAAAATCGTACATACACTCGTCACGGCAGCAGGTGGTGAACTGAGATGATATGTGAGAGGGTGAAGTCAAGGTCAGTCTCATGCCCCAGATTTTCGTTCACTTCCCGAAGGTTTTCACTGTTTTCTACAAGTTGCACTGCATCTAGTGATCCAAACCATTACAGCAAACCTGAGCAAATAGGTAAAGATATCAAGAAAAAATGTATTTTTCACTTATCATGTCTTTTTTGTATGTGCCTGTATTATTTCATAATCGTAAATAGGTTGTTGTGTTTGTTTTGCAAGAGAGGACAAAGATTATATGTTCTGCCTGGGTCGAGATAATGGGTGTAGTTGTGCTTGTTTAGGCATGGCCAGGAGCAAAAAAATCGAAAATCCACTCATCACAGCAGCAGGCTCTGAATTGTTTAATGAGATGTATGGGAGTGTAGTGCAAATCAGTGTGAAGACGTTCAGAACGTTCGTTCACTTCGCAAAAATTTTTGCAGTTTTTTAATGGCCACACTCAAACAACGCCGGCGGCCATTTATCGGCTAAACATCATTTGACGCCCGCTGCCACGGAGGGGTTAAGGAGATTGATAAAGATAGTTTCCCATGGGCTTGATGGAACTGTATATTGCAAGAGCGGTGCAGGTGATCAGGTTGATACTTTGTGGCGATTACAGGAAATACAAGAGCCACAGTGCACTTTAACGTCGTAACTTATAGTGGACCAATAGTATCTGAGACGTGTTTGTCTCAGACATAGATCTTTACCGGAATGAGTTGAATGAGGAATGTTATTAACTATCTGAAGTACCGCAGGTACTAGGTTGTTAGGGACAATGAGTCTGTGTTCTTCTCTGTTGGGTATGTCCTTTCCTGTAAGTAATGTTTTCCTGTGCAAGATACCATTGTATATCATGAACTCATCTATTCGCACGGGCAGAGAAAGCTTGAATTGTCTTTTGAGTCTAGAAAATAAATTACCTTGGACCATACTGGGTGACAATTTTGAACGATCTCACAGGTTAAGGTGGTGCTAGGAGTTTCTTTTGGCTGATATGATGAGACTGCCGCCGCTACATGGCATGAAAGTTCGTCTGCAACTACATTTGATTTCCCTGGGATGTTCTGATAGGTTGGCATAAAGTCTTGGATGATGACTGACCATCAAGCCAGCCAACCTGTAACGGTCCTTCCCTTGAACAAATAACAAAGATGGAGGTGGTCTTTCTGGATATGCAGTAGGTAACCATATAACATATCTCTGAAATGTTTCAGGGACCAGACCACTGCCAGGGCTTCCAAATCCATAGAACTGTAATTACGTTCTGCGGGGCTGAGGGAGCGACTAGCATACACTATTACACGTTTTCTGGATGCCTGATCTAGTTGCATCAATACTGCACCAAATCTTACCCCTGACACATTTGGGCACAAAAGGAAGGGTTTAGCATTATCAGTGAAGGGCAAAACTGGGGCATTTACAAGGGCTACTTTCAGTGCCTCTAAGGCTTGTGACTGATCTTTAGTCCACACGAAAGGTGCATTTTTCTTTAGTAATTGAGCCATAGGAGCAGCGATCTGTGCATACTCTTCAAAAAATCACCAGTAGTAACCACTCAGTCCAAGAAAACTCCTTACATCATCTGTACTGGTAGGTTCGTAGGTTCTGGGTAGTTGATGACCGCCATAATCTTATCATCCATGGTATGAACACCCGCAGCATCAACTACATGGCCAAGGAATTTAATTTTGTTTCTTAGGAATTCATACTTTATGAGGTTAATATTTTGAGCAGCCATCTGAATGTGATCAAATAATTGTTGATGCTTGGGAAAATGTTCAGGAATAGACTTGCTCACTACAATAATATCATCCAAGTAGGCAAAACGAGAGTGGCACATCATGCCACTCAAGATGGAATGGATGGGTCTCATCAACATTGAAGGGGCATTCCTTAATCCAAAAGGAAGCCTCTTAACCCCTAACTGCCGGCTGATGTCTATAGCAGTCACGATTTTGGGTGCGGAGCAATGCCGGTTGATGTGTACAGCTGCAAGCATCTTCCCACTACCTTTTGAACTTTAACTTATCCTTACTCATCGACGGGACCACCTAGAGACATGGGGATACTTTCATTTGAAAGAGGAAGAGTTGGTGATTCTTATGTATCTTTATTTTTTTTCTCTAGCTGTTATATTTTGGCAGATATTAAGGTTTGAAGTGAAGGTATTTTTTTTTGCATCAGGGATATCCCTTGTAGGGAGGAGCGTGCAACGTCAGAAACCCCCCTGGCTTGTAGGGGTTAACCTGAAAATGTCCAGAAGGGGTACTAAATCTGTTACAGGGCAAAACGACTCTGTCATTTCTACTTGCCAGTAGCCATTGAGTAGGTGAAGGGATGTAAAGACCACTTTGTTCTGAAAATCAGTTAAAACTGGCAATGGAAAACGATCGGGTACAGTGACAGAGTTTACTTGATGATGGTCCACTACTGATCTAAATTGTCCACCCTTCTTTGGAACTATGAAAAGTGAACTATTCCATGGACAGACCGAGTGCTCAGTAACTCCTGATCTAACATGTTTTGTACTATCTTGTCTGTTTCTTTTCTCAAACTGTGGGGTAATCGATATGCTCGTAAATTGGCTGAGTTCTTGGCACAATTTATATGTAATGTTGCACTAGATATGTCCTACCCATAGGTTCCCCGGGTAAGGCTTCTACATCTCAATAAGTCTGTAAAAGATTGACTAATTGTTCCATATGCTGTGGGAAGTTGCTGGAAGATACTTGTGAAACTAGGTCAGGTGAGAGAGCCATAAGAGATCCCTTAGAGTTGGTGATATACACAGCAGATGCTTCACTATCATCATCCTTAGTAGATATGGAGAATGGTACATCCTGGCACACCCTTATGGTTGATGGGTAAACCAGGAATTCCCAATCTTTATACCACTTTAAACCCAAGGCGTCCCATTGACGTATGGATACAACACCACTTTTGTCACAGTGACACCTGATGATGTACCCATACGTTTTGCAATTGCAAGGTCCATCATTTGCACAATTTTCAAGTTTTGCAGGTGATTTTTGGTAGGCTATGTGGGAAACCTACCTCTAACAGCGGGGATACTGCCTGGCCCCTCCTGACCCCGCTCACCCCCGCACGCCATTTTCTCATCAACCCACTGTTAGCAGTGACCTGGCCAGTAAAGACATGTCGCGCTACGGTCTCTCTGATGATGAAATGCAGGGCGAAAGTGATTCCCGAGGTGGAGGACAAAGGAAGAAACAAGCCAGAGGAAGAAACAAGCTGAACATAAGAACATAAGAAGAGAGGATAACTGCAGTAGGCCGGTTGGCCCATGCTAGGCAGCTCCTAGAAGAGTAACTGAACTACTAGAATGAGATAAGGATAGCAAAGAAGAAGGCTCTCCCCCGCCCTTCAAACCCTCCAGCCAAAGCCAGCAGGAAAAAGTCAGAAAGAACACCACGCCATATAGAAAAACTGGCGTGGACAATTTACAGGAAAGTGTGAAAGGAGAATAGAGACTATCACAGTGTAACTTGATAAGGAAAAATTATGAATTAGTATTGGTTATAAGATTATCTTTTTTCTATATCCACCCCTTATTAGTCATATGCTTATCTAGCCTATGCTTGAAACTCTCAATGGAAGAGGCAGCAACTACTTTACCAGGTAGCTTATTCCATTCGTCTACTACTCTATTACCAAACCAATTTCTGCCTATTTCCTTACTGAAACGGAATTTTTCTAGTTTGAAACCATTATTTCTAGTTCTATCCTGTATGCTCACTTTAAGTACCTTGCTAATATCGCCCTTATTTATACCCTTCATCCACTTAAACACCTCAATTAAGTCTCCCCTTACTCTACGCCTCTCTAGTGAATGCAGACTTAGTCTTTTCAGTCTGTCTTCATATGACAGGTTCCAGACGTCATGTATCATTTTTGTCATTCTTCTCTGTACATTTTCTAACGAATTAATATCCATTCTATAGTAAGGACACCAATATTGTACTGTGTAGTCTAAATGTGGCCTTACTAATGCTAGATAAAGTTTCAGTATTACTTTAGATGATCTATTGCTCACGCTTCTCGAAATAAATCCTAGGACCCTATTTGCTTTATTTCTCGCATTAATACACTGTTGCCTTGGTTTAAGGTCGTTAATAATCATAACTCCTAGATCTCTCTCGCATTCCAATTTGCTAATTTCTTTGTTATCTAAGCTGTATTTAGTATCTCCAATGGTCTTGCCTACATTAAGTACTTTACATTTTTCAACGTTAAATTCCATTTGCCAAGTTTTAGACCATTTGGACAATGTATCGAGGTCTTTTTGTAAGTTATGGCAATCGTCAGTCGAGTTAATGATACACCCTATTTTTGTATCGTCGGCAAATTTGCTGATGCTGCTATTGACTCCTAAGTCTAGATCATTTATATATATGATAAATAATAAGGGACCGAGTACTGAACCCTGTGGTACACCGCTAGTTACTAATCCCCAGTCCGACTTGATTCCATTTATTAATACTCTCTTCTTTTGTCCTTTCAGCCAGGATTCTATCCATTTTAAGATATCGCCGTCTATACCATGTGCTCGAACCTTTCTAACTAAACTTTCGTGTGAGACCCTATCAAAAGCTTTACTAAAGTCCAGATAAATAACATCATAAGCTTTATCGCTATCTACTGCCTCATAGACCTCCGAGTAGAATGACAACAAGTTTGTGAGGCAGGATCGTCCTTGCCTGAATCCGTGCTGACTTTCGTTTATAAGATTAAATCTTTCTAAGTGTTTTCTAATCTTATTTGCCAAAATTGACTCTAACATTTTTCCTACTATTGACGTTTGACTTATCGGACGATAATTCGACGCAGCTGATTTATCACCCTTTTTCAAGATGGGCACTACGTTTGCGGTCTTCCACGCCTCGGGAACTTCTCCTGAACTTAAAGAGTCATTAAATAATGTTAAAAGTGGCTGACATAATTCTTCTTTGGTTTCTTTTATAATTTTTGCATATATATCGTCCGGACCTGGCGATTTTTGATGTTTTAACTTATTAATTTCTTTCAATACGTCCTCCTTACTAATGGTTATTTTACTAAGAATATTTTCCGTATTCTCATCGTAAATATTTGCTGCTTGAGGGACCAGGTCTAGATTTTCCTTGGTGAATACTAATATGAAGTGATGAGGCAGTAACGTTGTAGAGGAAGGTGCGGTATGTTGATGTGTTTGGTGAGTGAAACAACGCTTTTATCACCTACATTATTGTGTGAAAACCAATATACTCTTGTACTACATATAAATTCGTACCAAATAAATAAATATCCACCTATTCTGAGTGGTTTGGAATAGTTTCCCCTCCCACAAAATACGTCTTCTCTGGAGCAGTGCCCACAGATAATGGTAGCAGGTATTCAGAAGGAGACCTGTATAACACACTTACGAGCTCAGCTGATTACTTTTTTTTTTGGTATTTTCCAATGTTTCTCATAAAAAATGGAGGTTTTAGCCCCCCCCCCAAAAAAAAAAAAATGAAAATTTGCCGGGACTTTGTGGGTTAAGCTTCAGTGGAGCATCTGTGACATTAAACAAGTAGAGATAACATAAACTAATCTCCAACACGGTGCATAATGCTGACTGGTAAGTTAAGCCATTCACACAACACGTCTCTGTTAATGTTAGTACATCCAATTCCTTTTTTCGCACCTACAACACAAAAAAAGACTTTGGTAAACTCGTGAGGCAACAAAATGTTGCACTGTTTTGTTACCGTACACCGTGTCTCTGCGCTTTGTAAAACGTCATTCAGACTACTTGAGGTAGTTGAATGAGACATGTTTGAGTCGGCTGTTTTGTCACTGTTAGATTGGTTGTCATTAGCCACTACTGAATGCTCATTTATAATCGTATTTATCAGGTCAGTGACTAACCTCTCTCCTATATCCCAGCTACACCTGTTACCTTCCCCACCTGCGTCCTGCCTATTGCCCCACTCACAGTAGCAGCATCAATCAAAGGAAAAGGGCCTAACACTGGATCTGCATGCTCCAAACCTTCCCTGTCCCAGTCAAACTCCTCATTCGACCACCAGCTGTAATGCTCTCTCTATAAATCTTTCATATCCCCAATGTTCACCACAATCCATCCTTCGTCATTCTTCACACACTGCTCACCTAAGATATCCCTATTCTCCCTCATAATTTGATTTACCACCTTAAATAATTATCATACTTTTCCTTTCCACACGATATAGGATATAAAGTAAAAGTATCTGGAACTAAGACTTCGCCCCGTAAACCTCTTTTCTAGCCCAGCGCTTGGCAACCAAGTATCTATCTGTTACCACCTATCTTCCATTCCCGGAAAAGCCTTCTTTTCTCCTTAAATGCAGGATCTACACCCTTATCCCATCCTCAAGTTAATTTATGACTTGGTGGGCCTCTTGTCCATCCACATAATGAGTAAGTAACTCACAAGAGGTTGCACTTGAGGACTTTGTACTGTTCATAACATTCCTGTCAACATCTTCCTGTTCAGCCACCACTTTCATCTCCTATAAAAGTACATATATATATATATATATATTCAGAGAGTGTTGGACTGTTTGGTGAATGAAGGTCGCAAGGTGGGTTTGGTTATTAATTGTGGAAAAACTGAAATAATCAATATGAATATGGAAAATGCGCAGGAATGTGTAATTGGAGGTATGGTTGTAAAGCAAGTTGATAGGTTTAAATATTTAGGTACTTATTTAGCCAAGGATGGTTCTTTGAACTTTGAATTCGAGGAAAGGTTAAAGAAGGCTAATCAGGCAATGGGAATGCTTAAAAATATTTGGAATAATAACAATTTTTCTGTGCATACAAAAATCAAACTTTATAAGGTAATGGTTAGGAGTATCTTAATTTATGGACACGAGTCTTGGTACAGCACAGTGACTATGGAAAATAAATTATTGGTGTTTGAAAAAAAAAAAAAAAAAAAGCACTTAGAAGAATATTAGGAGTTAAGTGGTGGGAAAGGATACCAAACAGTAGAATTAGAGAAATAACGGGAGTGCAGCCGGTCGATGAATATGTTAGGTTCTCACGATGGAAGTGGCTAGGACATGTGTATAGGAGACAGGGAATAGTACGAGGTACACCAGGGTGGGTGGCACTTGGTAGGAGAGGTAGAGGAAGGCCAAAAGAGACGTGGGTGAGGACAATGAGACGGGAAGCTGGAGATGAGTGTTGGGGAGATCTTGAGGAGTTAGCACAAGATAGGATGTGGTGGTGTGAGTTCATCGAGGCCCTATGCATCCCCGAGGGTGCCACAGGAAATGATTGATTGATTGATTGATTGATAAATATATATATATATATATATATATATATATATATATATATATATATATTATGTTTGTGTGTCTATTAGCATTTTTTACAGCTAATTTCCAAAGGAGCTGATATAATAAGAATGTTTTTCAGAAAAACTAACAAACACATTTTGAACTTGTTTAAAACAAGTCACTGTTGGGCCATTTCACTATTTATTTCCCATAGGACCCAAAATTTGACAAAATAACCCCTAAATTCAAAACTTGCTTGTTACAGATTTCTTGACAGGGAGTCTTCCTTGTCATCCACCATTTCATCCTCATTTTCCTTTCCCCTATTCTATACCATATACGCTACCAAACGTATTTCATCTTCCTACTCATGCCAGTCATTCAGGGCTTTTCTTACGGCATCCTCCACCACCTCCTTTTTTGTTATGCTATTCCTATTCTCAAACTGTAAATATCCTTTATTGACCCCTTCATACATATGACGAGTTTATCGTCATTAAGGTCTGGCTGCGACAATACACATTGAGGCTTTTGGCATCATTAAAGCATATAAACTTGCGTCAGAGGAAAAGTTTTCGGCTGATCGGCGTCATTTTAGGAGGCTTCATAACTTCCCTGCTCCTCATCAAAAGTAATGAATTGGCAACTGTGGGTCCCGATGCCAACAAGAGAGCAGGCAGGTTATTCGGTACCAAATGAGCTGTGAGTGGGGAAGGTACTGCGCGGTTCTGTCCCTTTAAATTTCCACTCTTACCCCTATCCCGACTGTGCAACATATTTCATTATACCAGTAGTGCTTGGATACAGTGTTTGGGCACTGCTATGATTAGATTTGGTGTTTGCAATAGGAAATTTGGTGTTTGTGAAGCATTCCTGGTCGTTATCAGCCGTTGGCCCAATGAAGATTGTGCTACTGTTTCTAATGAACTACACTGCTACTGCCCTGCACCAATTGTGAGTATTCAGCTATAAAAAATAGTGACAGTGCATCATGTGAATATAGTGTGCATATCTAGTATACAAAGAATTGGTGAAATAAGTGCAGTAGTTTAGAGGAAGGCAGGAAACCGCCCTACAGTCATGACACGGTGTGGGTACAACGTAGTTTTTTTGCATTTTTCTCGAAAACTATGAGGCCTAGGATCACCATTGTGGGCTCAAATGAAAGCCAATGAAATTCTGGATAGGATGATAAAATGAAAACATAACGGTGGCGAAAAAGGTATATTGCTAGAGCTCCCCGAATAAAAAAAAATCTGTTGTCTGTCGGAAATGGGTTTTACTTTTTCATTTATTACTCGAACACCATACCTAGTATCAAACTGGGACATCGGCATTCGAAAGTTTATAAAATTCATTTTCCAATGTTGGTATAACATGTAGAGATTGATTAGTAAACATTCGACTTATGATGTTGCGAAGTGAGATGTATGCCCCTGAATGTTTATTCACATAGCCCTAATGTATGTACAGCACTTTTTTTTTTTCGTATATTAGAAACATCGACGAATAGGAATATGTGGTTTTATGGCAAAATAAATATGTTTGGGTGGTGAAATTAAGCCGAGAATAGCCTACACATTTTTGGAGCGCCAGCAGGTGGGGGGGAAGGGGAGAAAAGCCAGTGCGTCATATCCCAGAAAACTTATTAACTTATCTATGCACGAAAGGGTTAAGTTCTCTCTCTTTCGCTCTCTCTCTCTCTCTCTCTCTCTCTCTCTCTCTCTCTCATGGCTACACCATCTAACAATACACGATCAGCCTTGGCATCCTTACCTCACTAATTCTGTCCTTGCTCTGAAGCCATTTTCTGTTCCTCGTTCATGAATATAGATAAAAAATGAAGTATAATAATTGCAGGGTTTCTACGTTGCACTTTTTCAATTTCTTACCAACACAAGAAAAACAAAACACTCAACAAACACAGCAGCACCATAGAGAGTATAATTCACATTAAATGTCTTTCTTTTCAGAATCACGTTTGAATCATATGGGATACTCTACAAAGAAACCTTTTTGCGTTCAACATCAGAAATCCTTCAAGAACTTGGTCGCCTGATGTACTTGGGAGTGTCTACAGCGGAAGGCCTCAGAGACTCCTTTGTTATGAGGTGAGTGTATTTATTTACTTATTTATTAAATTATTTGGTTTCCTATTCATGCATTATGACAAATCACTGATATAGAGCCTTTATTTGATGCTCATTTTGTAACGTCAACTGGTAACTGGTGGACCGATAGCTTTGCATACAGATGAATGTACTGGCACATTATTGATACCTAGATTATATTACCTTTTTGTACCTTACCCTCGTACATTTTAAACATGGTGGCATTATATTCTAACGAAAGTATGACGGTTAATTTTGAGTGTTTGGCTTAATGTGTGTGGTCGATTTTGCCAATATGCTAGGGGATGAATCATGCAGACATTTACTTGCCACTACAAGAAGTGACTGTTTATCAAGTACGTTAATTCCAGATCAAGCGGATGTTGAGCATGGCCTGATAAATGAAGGCGAATTACAAATCGGAGATTCATATGTACTGTATGTGTTACAGTACGCCATTGTACTTTTTTTTTACGTTAACTTTGCTTAAAAGTGACATTTCTCCTCCTTCAATGCTTAGTTCCAGAAACAGACTGATACTTGGATATGGTACTAGCCACAAAAAAGTGCTGTGGAAAGTATGTAGAACCATAGTATTGTCTCTCTGCCCCTGAGCTACGAAAAATAAGCTGCAGAAGGACGAAAATCTGGCCCAAGTTAGTGTAAAACGAGTGTAGTTTGTATTACTGTGACATCCTTTGTAACAGATATAGAGCAGATATAGAGCATTAGTTAGGTATATTATCCGCGTCTGTGTATGAATCAAACTTCATTGTATCTCTTTTCTGCCAGTCCTTAATCTGCAAGGGGCAACTAATCAATTTTTTTTTTTTTTTTTTTAAGGAGCTTACAATGACCAGTGTTAGGTGGCAACTCACACTTCTCCACTACATCATATCCATTAGATATTATTTTCCCCAGAACTGACTAAAATCATGTATATGAAGAAACGATATAATGACAGAAGTTACAACAATACAGATCTCTCTCTCTCTCTCTCTCTCTCTCTCAGGCAGGCTCACGTCAACAGCCTGACCTACCTCAAGTTCATCATTGCCCAGAACTTCACCAGTGCGGACGGATCTCGATCAGTGTACATAGGCAGAGAGAGGGTCCTGGCTGCTGCTTACGCTTGGCCACTGCCCCATGATGCTCCATATAAACATCTTTTTGACAAGTACATTATGGCTATAAGGGAGGTGAGTTGAGTTTACACCAATATCATCTATTTATCCATAATATATTACCTATTTGAATATACGTCCATCCATCATTCCTCAATCCACCCATCAACACCAAATTTTGTCACAGTCTGGACCCCCAACATGTGTACCCGAGAGAGAGATTTATCGCATCAGCAAGAAATGGGGGCAGGGGTCGGGAGAAAAACGTCTATAGTACAGTAGTGAACTTATTTGGATATCTCAGCCGATTTTGAAGTTACAAGAAAGTTAGACACCAATTTGGGAATTGTATAAATACTGTATCCTCTATTATTTTGATTTCATAGACAACCCGTAATTCCCAAAAGTTTTTCCGTAAATCGAGGAAACAATTTCTTTTTTTTTTTCATAGGGCAGATTAACATAACAGCCAGCTGTGCAAGAAGTAACGGTCTAAGATTGCTAGAGTAGCGCAGAGGTATTCCGATGATTGCTGAGAGAAACCATGTTTTACCTTTTCAAAGCAAAATTAATAATACCTTCTGTTTGGCTTTTTTATGGTGAAACGTTTGACTGAATCCGAATCAAACGAATACAATAGCCTGATCGACGAAAGAAGCTCTGAATGTCCGATTTCAGATTCGAATTGGAGTGCACCAAGAGATTTGGTGAAAGTAATTTTTATGAGCGAGCAAAAACCAAAGTCAGCATTTGAATACTTTTACTACAAGTGCGCAGCTTAGCAAGTTGTTGTTTTTCTGAAGTCAACTGCAGTAAAATGTCAGGTAAGCAAATTAAGCATTCATAACATTTCATCAGCTATTGAAATCAAGTATCAGTTGCTTAAATGGTGACTGGACTTGGTTGCTCGCTCACTCGAACACGTTCCACACTTTTAGTGCAGACATCTATTATGTTATATTCAACCTTACATCATCATCATTAGCAACAATTTCAACCTGTTAAGTGCACTTAGTGAGCACGTGATAAGCGAGCGAGCACCATGCTATGACAATATTCTCCTGATTCATAATTATAGGCAGAATCTCCATTTATTCAATTGTTAGTTTTGATGCTAAAAAACATTGTTACAACAGAAAATTTTTCTGTATTTGATTTCATAATTAAGGCATTCATCGATTAGAGCCAAACATTCCCTTGGAAAACTCGAGATTCCAAGGGGTTCCAATGCCTTAATGGGTGAGTTTTTAGATGATATAATTTATTTAAATGATTGTATCACAAGCAGAAAGAATTTCACCCTTATTTCACATAGGAGTGAAGTTATTTGCTTCTGCTTACAGTGACGGTCGGGTTATGCCGGGTCTGGCTGGGCAGCTCATTTTTATATTTAACTTAGAGTAAAATAATATCACTTGCATGCCTCCCTCACTCTCTAGTAGTTACCAGAAATATGATCAACCATTATACTATACATCACTATTTCATCGCAATAATGAACATGACCAGTATCATCAGCCATTGTACAGCACAATGCATGGTTAGTTGAATGGTGGTCGGATGCAGCGACTCCCTGACAAGAGTGACAGGATTCACTTGAAGTATTAAAAAAATAAACATTATATCATAATACTATCACTTTGGGAGGTAATCATTTTCCGTGGAAATTTCTTTAAATGATTTGAATGTTAATTGGTGCCATATTTTTTTGCTGGAATTTCAAATAATGTCATATTATTACTTGCTACCATAATCTTTTTTAACTGTTGACAACTTTGTTACTACCTACCATCATTTTTTGTTAAAAAGCTAAAATTGATCAAAATGATAGTTGGTAGGCTACTATCAACTTTTGCTATAATGTTGAATATTGATCAGATAACAGGTTACCAAAAATTTTTATTAAAGTTTTTAAACTCGTTAGAATGTTAATTGATACCATCAGTGTTGCAATATTTCTACTTCTGTCAAATTCTTGCTCTTACCATAATTTTATGGGAAAAATTTAATATATACCAAGTTGTTGCTTTCTACAATATTGTATTTTTTTAAATTCAAATATTAACCAAAATGCTACTTGCTGCTGTTAATAATTGTTAAAATTTTTAATATTTTGATCAAACGAAGGCTTTCACGTGTTGCAATGCTGAATTGCACCTGAAGGTGAAAGGGAAAGCACTGTAATATTAAAAATCTGCAGTTTTTGCTTTGGTCCTCACGTGCAATGCAGCATTGCACCTTGTGGATGCCTTCAGTTGATTCATTATATATATATATATATATATATATATATATATATATATATATATATATATTAATAGATAATGAATAAAGGAAGGAAAAACAAAGGGGAAAAAAATAAGTCCATATGCCTAAAGGCATCCTCCATTCATAAAATATTTATAACAACTGGACTTGAAATGAAGTGAATCAAATATTTGTGGGAAACAACTCCCAGGAAGCGAATTCCAGAGAGTTGTAGTTCTGGGGATAAATGAATTTTGATAAGCAGAGATTTTGCATTACGGGGGAGATAGTGTGAATTCATGGGCGCTCCCAGCTGCCTGAGTATTTCGGGAGAAAATGTGAAGGGGAGGAACAATTGAAGCCAGTTCATCTGAACACTTACAGTAAAAATATCTATAAAATAATGCTAAAGAAGCAACATCTATACGTACTGATAATGGAGGAAGGTCTTGCCTGATGGCTGGATTATTGATTAATCTAATGGCTTTATTTTGAATTTTGTCCAACTGCCTCAGTGCAACAGCTCCACATCCACTCCACAGTGGTGAACCGTATTCGATCTGAGAACGCACATAACTTTTGTATATTGTGGCCATCTGCTCATCAGTGAAGAACTCGCGAACTTTGTACATAGGTCCCAATTTTTTGGAAGCATTTTTGGCACGGGATTTAACATAAGCTGTCCAGCTTAGGTTGAGGTTTAGAGTAACACCTAGGATATCAATTGTAGTGGATATGGGAATATTGACATCATTTAAAATTATGTGAGAGTCTGAGGGATTCTTTCTGTTGAAGAAATTAATGTATTTAGTTTTCTGAGCATTAAATGAGACCAGATTTGTTTATCCCCATTGATTAATTTTAGAAAGGTCCTGGGTCAGAGCAATAGCTGTGTTTATTTGGGAATTTATGATATCAAATTGTGTAAAGGAGGTACTAAATGTGAAAGAACTATGAAGGGTCGAGTCATCAGCATAAGAGTGTATTGGGTTGTGAGTGACAGATAGGCCATTTATATGAATGAGAAAGAGGGTTGGCGCCAAAACTGATCCCTGAGGTACACCAGCATTTATGGAACGAAACTGAGAATAAATACCATCTACCATGACCCGTATTTTTCTATTATGAAGGTAAGAAGAAATTAGAGGAACCAGTGATGCAAGGCCATAGTGTGACATCTTAGACAATAAGGCCCGGTGCCATACTTTGTCAAATACTTTTGATATATCTAGTGCTATTGTGTGTGTTTCACCGTGTTGGTCTATTGTTTTGTTAAACTGATGGGTAAGAAGACAAAGAATATCTACAGTTGAACGTTCCTGTCTAAATCCATACTGTCGATCACTGATCAATTTATTGATGTCTAGATGCTTGACGAGGTGTTTGTTAATCAGTGTCTCAGAAACTTTACCAAGAATGGACGTTATTGCAATTGGTCTATAGTTTGATGGATCAGAAGTTGCCCCCTTTTAGGAACAGGATGGATATTTGCTTTTTTCCAAGGGGCTGGAAAAATTGAGGTACGGATGAATAAGAGGAAAAATTTTGATAATACAGGAGCCAACACCGAGGAGCAATTTTTAAGTACTACTGAAGGAATTTCACCTGGACCAGTGGCTTTGTCTGCTGATAGATTTTGTAATACGGCTTGTACATGTCTGGTGTGAATCATGAAAGGAGGTATTTAAGGGGAATCAAAATCAAATACAGGAATATTTGTTGAAAAATGTCAACAAGAAGGTTGGCTTTTCCGCGTGGGTCACTTGCTAGATTTCCATTGGGGGACCGTGAACGGTAGAATGGAAGAGGTGGTAGTGAAGTTAGTTTTGAATGAATTAAGGGTTGACCAGAATATTTTGTTATCACTTGGACTGTTTAGTAGTTTGTTAGCTTGTCTATATAGAAAGTTTGATTTAGAAAGACCGATAATAGTTTTGGCATGGTTTCTGATATTTCTATTATAGTTAAAGGCTTCTTTGGTTTTGGTCCTTGTATTAATGTTATAGGCTATTGTTTTATGTTCTGTTACTCTAGCACAATTGTGGTCAAACCATTTAGGAGAATTACATCTTTTTCTGTAACTATGATGGAGAATGAATGTTTCCATGCCGACTTTAATGAAATCCCATATGTGGCCCAATGTGGAATTTGCATCGTGGGAGAAGGAGGAGGTCCAAGGAACATCCATGAGAAAATTTTGAAGTCCCTCCCAGTCTGCCCTGTCATAGTGCCATTTAGTCATCACGACAGGCTCAGAGCAGGAGGGTGTGGTAGGTGTGAAATTGGTGGCTTGAATCAGACAATGATCCGAGGATCCGAGGGGGGGACTTCACTTTGGCATTATAATTACCTGAATTGGTTGTTAGAAACAAGTCCAATAGGTGGGGATTTTGATCGGGGTTGTCTGGTACACTGGTGGGTTGACTAACTAACTGGGTGAGATTAAATGAGTCTGCAAATAGCTCACATTCAAGACCAGTCATCAGTTCTGGGTGAATAAGTGAGCCATTCAACATTATGGACATTAAAATCACCCAAAATAGTAATTTCTGATGCAGTATTAATGTTGAGGACACTTAGTTGTGAAGACAGAGAGTCCAATAAACTCGGCTCTGAAGGGACATTAGGAGAACGATAAACACAACATAAATACTTAATTTTACCAAAAGAATTTAATTTGTATATGGAATAGTCGAAAAAAGGACAATTAAATATAGTAATCTCCTCCAGGGCAATTTCTGATTTAGCATGGCAACATATGCCTCCTTTGGGTCTGAAATTTTGAATCAAGATATAACCAGGAAAATTAAATCTAGCTAAATCAGAGGCGGAGCTTACTTGTGAGTCTGTCAGCAATAGCAGATCAGGGGATTCAAACTGGAGGAAATTTTTGAACAGAGTTGATGGAGTGAAGTCCCCAATATTGCAAAAGAAAATTTTACTGTACTGATGAGCAGATTTAGGGCGCCGCAACACTGGAGGTGGCACAGTCGCTTGATGACGACCGGGAGGCCCCTGTGCAGACAACCCAGCCCTGCCGGTGGTGATCACCCGAGAAACCATCGCACTGATTCCCAGTATAGCAGCAGCCATGGTTCTCTTTATGGGGGAGAGAACCGTGATGTGCAATAACAAGATCGGTGTTTTTTGGAGAGAGGATAGCTGGTTTAACCCCTTAACCGCGGGTATTGTTTTGGTCTGACTGTCCCTCTCCCGCGGGGTTTCAGCCAAATGTAAACAAACCTTTAAACCTTAATAACTCTGCACAGAATAAAGCTAGAGAAAAAAATAAGGTACCATTAGAAAGTACTAACCTTCAGCTTTCCATTGATGTAGGTTTCATGACTTTGTTGACTTTCACAGGACGGGCAGAGCCGTTAGAAGTGAGGGGTGTAAAATCACTGTTTTACGCCCCACACACCAGTACCAAATGCCAACCACTCTCTGATAATAGTAATATAAACATATATGAACACTGTACATACGATAAACACCCACTCTGTGTTCACTGAGGTAGGTAAAAGGCACTTCACTGCGGCTGTGCCTCACTTCACTGCGGCGTCACCCGCTCACTGACGCTGGCGATCTTTTCATTATTTCTAACTTCTAATATTATTTTACATATAATCTGGGCAATATACATTATATTTACACCGCACTTATTACTATATTGCATCACTGTCGCATCACAGAATTACACAAGTGCCGCAGATTCTCTTATTACAATATCACTTATTATACTGGCCAATATATACATTTTTTTCTAGGCAAAATATCCCTTATTACTACATTATCCATTATACAATTATTGGTAAAGCACGTCACTGTCGCATCACTGTATATCACTGTCACTTTCAGTAACTCTGCACAGAATAAATCTAGAGCGAAAAATAAGGTACCATTAGAAAGTACTAACCTTCGGCTTTGCAATGATGTAGGTTTCATGATTTCGTTGACTATCACTGGATGGGCAGTGCCATTAGAAGTGAGCGATCTAAAATCACTATTTTTCGCTCACACACCATTACCTTCGCCATACACCATTACCAAATGCCAACCTCATTCTGATAATAATACTATAAACATATATGAACACTGCACATACGATAAACACCCACTCTGTGTTCACTGAGGCAGGTAAAAGGCACTGTAATTACCCGCACTTCACTGCCACATCAGCGGTGTTGTAATCACTATTTTTCGCTCAAACACCATTACCAAATGCCAACCTCATTCTGATAATAATACTATAAACATATATGAACACTGCACATACGATAAACACCCACTCTGTGTTCACTGAGGCAGGTAAAAGGCACTGTAATTGCCTGCACTTCACTTCCACATCAGCAGTGTTGTCACTCACACAGCTGGACAGATACTGATGCGTGTTTGGTCCGGGTGGGGTGGGAGGCCCAGGGGGTGGGAGGTGGGGCCCCAGGGGGGAGGAGGGAGGTGGGGGTCGGCTGGAGTGAAAGAACTTAATAGCTACTCTCCTTGAAACAATTGGCGCACGGAAAACGCGGGTATTCACAATATTCACAAACATTCGAGAATGACACCCGCGGTTTGGTCCAGTTTTTGCAATGTCATTCTGGAATGACACCCGCGGTTAAAGGGTTAAGGTAATGTAATATATAGTGGATGTGTGTGCTGTGTAAAGAGGAAGCCTGATGCCCTCCGGTGTATAAGGCAGAAAGATGTGTAACCAGCTACCAAGGCCTAGGAGAGAAAATGGAATCCAGGCTATTCCTTGAGTCTCCCGTAACCTTGGCGGTAGTACTTCCCTGGGCGGGGCTGCCTACCTCTACTACTCAGGATCTGATTTGTAGTCAAGATGTTGTCCAAGAACAACAGTCTGACCCGACACTTGCTGCTGTGCGGAAGAAACAAAAGATTAAGTATTCAAGGGGAGGTCAAGCCAAGTTCCTTCGTAAACAAGGGCGGCTCTACTGTGAGTCATGAACATCCCAAGGTGAGGTTCGACTGCAGTTTGTCGTTCCTGCTAAGTATCGCCAAGCAGTGTTAGAATGGGGTCATTGTTCAGCCTCAGGAGATCACATGGGCAAAAAGAAAACCCAGGGCCGTATCCGTGCTGACTTTTCTGGCCAGGAATGGGACAGGAAATAGATAGCTTTGTGCATTCCTGCAATGTGTGTCTATGTACCACCAATCAGGGACATGTCATTCTTGTGCCATTTGAATCAACCCCCATAATCTCTGAGTCAGTTGAAAGAGAGGGCAGTGGTGATGTGGGTGCAGACCTGATGTCTCACCCACTAACTGATAACTAACACGGGCAACTGTTATACACTGGGTCCCATAAAATGGGCGTCCTCAGAGATTTATGTAATCCAAGGACTACGTTCGTTCCCAGTTATTAGTGTACCAGCAGACCTGACATCTCGCCCGTTGGCCATAGGATACATTATGTCCAGGGCCTCTGTACCGTAGGTTAAGGGGGAAGTTCAAGAACCCCGCAGAGGCAATCCGAGGCTGTGTTTGAATAACCTTGTGGAGTATCTCAAGCTGTGGGCCTCTCTGAGGATTCCCGGAGAATGCACATTATCCACATGAGTGTTCACTCCCACGTCGGGTGTTAAAATGTGACCTGCCCGAGACTGCGTAGGGATTCTCAGCTTGCCATTATTAATCATAAGTGTAGTGTTAGGTTTAACCAGCTGCAGGATGTAGTGAATAGAGTGGCAAGACATGATGTGTTAGTTTTCATTGGTGATTTTAATGCGATTGTTGGCAGTAGTAGGGATGGCTTTGAAGATTGTATGGGTAAGGAGGGTGTTGGTATAAGGAACGAAAATGGGGTGCAACTTGGAAGCTTTTGTTTGGCAAATGACCTTATAATTGGTGGAACTATCTTTGAGCACAGAAAAATACATAAGACTACTTGGATTTCACTATGTGGTAAATATTGTAACCAGATTGACCACATTGCAATTAGCAGAAGGCATAGGAGTTATTTGCAAGATGTTTGCGTAAGGAGGGGGGCAGATATAGCTAGTGATCATCAACTTGTTGTGTCAAAGATTAAAATAAAACTTAAGAGATACGTTAATAGTAATTGTACAGGAGGTAATAATTATGATTTTGATGAGCTGAGAAGTGATGAGAGCACGAGGGAAAAGTTTCGGTGGGAATGTAGGAACAGGTTTCTAGTCCTGCAGACTTTGATGGAATCTGAAGACAATGACATTAATCAAATGTGGAGAGAGGTAAAAGAGGTTTTGTATGAGAGTGCTAAGGTTACTATTAAGAAAAAGGGAAAAGCGAGAAGGAAAAAGTGGATGTCGGATGAAACATGGAATGCAATTCAGAAAAGGAAAGAGGCTAAGTTAAGAAGTGAAGAACAACATGTTGATGGCCAGGCAGTTGAAGTACTTAGAGCAAAGTACTGGAGTTTACATTATGAAGTAAAAAGACTCGTTAGACGTGATAAGAGGAGACTATATGATGAAAAGGCGACAGAGACAGAAATTAAATTAAGTACAATGACGGTCAGAGCACAAGAGCAGCGTATCAGGCCATAAAGGAGTTAACTGGGACTGAAAAGAGAAGGAAGGAAATACCTGTACGAGATAGAAATGGTAATTTGATGACTAAAGATCTGGATATAAAAGGAAGGAGGAAAGAGCACTTTGAATCTGTTCTAAATAGACCAATCCCAGCTGAAGAGGACATTTTGCCAGCCGAGAGAGATTTGCAGATAGAAACAGGGGATATAACTTTGGAAGAGGTAGCAAAATCTATAAAGGAGTTAAAGAATTTTAAGGCCCCAGGAGAGGATGGAATATTCCCTGAAATGCTTAAGGTGGAAAATGACGAGTTGATGAATGAGCTTTTGAAACTTTTTAATGTGGCTTGGGATAATGGTGGAATTCCAGAAGTGGAAAAATGGAGTGATTATAAAAATACCAAAAAAGGGAGATTTAAGTGTGTGTGGCAATTGGAGGGGGATAACTTTGACACCCGTAGTTGCAAAAGTCTTTTCCAAAATCTTATTGAACAGGATAGAGCCAGTAATTGATAAAATTTTAAGAGAAGAACAAGCGCGATTTAGAAAGGGTCGAGGTTGTAATGATCATATTTTTATTGTAAGGCATCTAATGCAACAAGCTAATGAGATGAAAATGACACTTAGCATGTGTTTTGTGGATTCTGAAAAGGCGTTTGATAGTGTTTCACGTGGAGCTATGGTGAAAATTATGAGATTCTATGGTATACCAGAATAGTTTGTAAATATTATTAAAAGCTTGCATGAAGGTACTTTTTGTAAGGTAATGGTGGGTGGTTCTTTGAGTGATCCATTTCAAGTTAGGTCAGGAGTGATTCAAGGAGGAGTTCTTTCGCCACTGTTGTTTGTTTTGGTTATGGATTATGTTATGAAAAAGGTTGTAAGGAGAACTGGTGCAGGAATTAACTGGAAAGAAAATAAGAAGCTGATGGATTTGGACTATGCTGATGATATTGTACTGATTGGCGGAAGTATTTACGAGATGCAGAGGGTGCTTGATTGTCTGGTGGAGGAAGGAGAAAAAGTGGGATTGGTAATAAATTGTGGAAAGACTGAAATTATTAATATGAACGTGGAGAACCAAATCGATTGTGTAATTGGGAATAATGTGGTGAAGAATGTAGAAAACTTTAAATATCTGGGAACGATTGTATCATCTAATGGATCATTAAACAATGAAATTGAGGAGAGGATTAGACAGGCTTGGCGAGCTGTTGGAATGTTGAAATCTGTTTGGAATAATAATATGCTTTCGGTACATACTAAAGTGAAAATTTACAAGTCCATGGTTAGACCAATTTTAATTTACGGGCATGAGTCATGGTACAGTACAATTGCAACAGATCAGAAAGTATTAGGATTTGAGAATAAAATACTGAGAAGGATTCTTGGGGTAAAGTGGCAAGACAGAGTTACAAATGAAAGAGTAAGGGATATTACGAGAGTGGAACCAGTTAATGAATATGTGAGACTGTCTCGCTGGAAGTGGCTGGGGCACATATACAGAAAAGAAGGTAGTTTAATACAGGATGTGCCAGAGTGGACTGCTAGAGGAAGAAGAGGTAGAGGTAGGCCGAGGGAAACCTGGTTGAGGAAGCAGGAGAGGAGTGTTGGTTGGACCTGACGGAGATGGCAAGAGACAAATATTGGTGGACAGAGTTCATTGAGGCCCTATGCATCCTGTGGGGTGCCACAGGAAATGATATATATTGATATGATATGACTGATATATATATATCATTCCTCTGAGATGTGTTATGTGTGTGTTAATCTGTGTGTGTGTGTGTGTGTGTGTGACACAATTTTTCTCCTCTTCAATGTCAAACAGGTTCTTTTCACTTCAAGTCAGGCTTACATCGAGTGTCACTAGGTACGGCCAGTTTCAACGTCCTGTTGTGGCTGTACTCTTCCTGTAGGAATCTAGATTTCAGAGTCTTTTCGCCATTTGTAACACAGCAATGGACTACACAAATAGTAATAAAAAATTCACTTAGACAAAAGAAACAACCACGGGGGAAACACACCAGAATGCACCCAAGAACAAGTAAAGGTCAATGAGAAATGATGCAGCAGAAAGGTTAATCACTGTTCATTGAGAAAATCTAACATACGTAATTTCTCGAATGTGACGTCTAAGAATTGTCAGAGGGAAGGTGGAAGGACACACCAATAGGTTGAAAGATTTCTTATATGTGCAGAACGAACTGCATATTGATGACGAATCATACACCACACAACGATTCTGACTTGATAGTGGAATAATAGGTGCTCTAAACAAGCCATTCTCCCAAACGAACAGGAACATCCCAGGACAGGTGTTACTGGCAGAGACTGGGACAAAGAAAAAAAACAAAGTATTCCCGCACATGACCAATGAAGAGTTATGTCCACCTGGAAATCATACCTGAAAGTCAGCATACAGGATGTAAATAGGAAGAATTGCGAGTATTGTCAATTGTTAGCAGATTTATATACAGTGAAAGGACTTCTAAGGAAACTGGCAAGAGAGTAGCGACGAGAAGTAGGTGGAAGAGAAATGCACTGGCTGAGATCATTAGAGGCTGTAAATGCAATGGAAACATGTTGTGAGATAGGAGGAAATATTCAAAGGAGACAGAGGCCTTGTAACAAGGACTTATTGAATGAGAAAGGAAAGGGGACGATGTGGATGAGCTCGAACGTGATAGAAGAACGAAGTGGAATGTGAACAACAATGGCATTAGGAAGGAAATTGCTCCAAGTACTGGTTAGTACAGTTCTAAAGCTGAGAATAGAACCACTGGAACAAGTCAGAGGTAGTTACTGAGACCATTCCAGCACAGAACTCTCATTAGCTCTGAGATAGACAATTTGATCCAGTATTACAAGACCACTATCAGCATCATCTAGAAGACGAAGGAAGCTGACCTGGGTAAGAAGAGAGTCTATGGATAGTTTAAAGCTATCAAGGTGCAGCATGACACATAGCAACTCAGTTGCAGTATTAATTTTTGAAATCTGCCCTTATAAAATGTCCAGATGATTAAACGTTTCTGTTATATTGTTGATGTGTGCAGTGATTTTCTGCAACATAGAGTGTTGAGCCAGGAGAACACTATTTTGAGATTCAAGGGCATTAGCCACATCAGCATGGTTCGATCTGAAATCAGAGAGTTCACGAGAAGTTGCTACGTCAGGCTGACCACCCAGGATTTCTTCACCAAGATCGAAGAGACTATGCTTCACACGTGAACGACCTATAGAGTGTCTGGCTAAGAAAAGTGTTACTTATGTTAGAAAATGTAGTGCAAACATAGTCAAACTTCCAAACAACAGGTATGTAGAAAGGGTACCAGAAAGCACCACAATGGTTGACAGAAGGGACTGCATTTCATTTAGCTGGTGCACAAAGGGGGCAGGGCGATGGCTACGGAGGCCAGCAGGTGTAGGTTGCAGCGCAAGGAGACCTCATCTTCTACTACGATGAGCTCGCCTCCTGGGCTGACCAACGCCCCTGGCCTAGCGACACCATCGTCAGTACCCATCCCGAACCCTGTGAGGTCAGCACTGGCAGCAATAGGCTCACAACATCTTTACCTATGTAATAAATCTAAGTTAAAGGAGATGATTGTGAAGAAGATACGGTTGTGTTGATAATTTGTTTTCAAGAAACTGAAGCTATGTGTTCAGAGTACAGTTTTGCGTGATAATAATTGAAAAAGAGGGGAAGGATGCTGTGACGTAGAATGAGAAAGGGTGTTTGAAAGGATGCCAATAGAAGGAACAGTAGAAGATGGAGTATCTCCAAGTGACTCTTCCAGCACCAGACCCTTCGGGGCATGCTTAAGATGATCTGCACACCCACACTTCGTACTACTAGTGGATAGTTTCTCTATTTCAAATTTGTTATCGCTACGAGTTATCACGCGGTGTGGGCCTGCAAATTTATCATTTAACTTAGAACTACGTGTATACAGATGGGCAAATGCCAGGTCTCCAACACTGATACTGAAAGGCGATGCAGACTTATGCTGGCGTTATATCGTATCCTCAGATAAGGCCAGGTTGGCTTTTACTCATTGATGTATTTGCTGAAAGTCTGTCATTTTTCCTTTCACATAACTATCCAAATGTGGATAGAAGTAAGACAGGTTTTGATAACGCCAATAGGGCAAGTTATCATCAACAATTCTTACAGAGTATATACTTAGAGAAAGAATGGAGGCTGTATTTCAGTGGATGAATTGATGGATCTATTGATAAAGGCTGCATCTTGGGTACCAACTCATCCCAACAGCTGCATTGAGAACCTACGTCCCTCAAGTACTCCAACACCTTTATATTTTGCCTTTCGACAAGGCCATTGGAAGCTGAATGGTTGGGGATGGCATAGCATTTATTGATGTTATATTGCTAGCAGACTCATTAAAGAAGACTGTTGTTAAAAACTGTGCCATTATCAGTAATAACAGCAGACTTGTAGTGAATGGACAAATGACGTTGCATCTACAAAGGCACGTGTCGAGATTTCGTGGTCTTGCTTGAAGAGTCACGAGGACATACTAAATGAGGAATGATCGACTGTCATGAGCAAATACTCTGTACCGGATTCCGTGAGAGGTAATTTAAAGAGGTCAATAGAAAAGGTTTCCCATGGACCTGATGGAACTGGATACTGCAAAAGTGGACGGCAGGTAATCCGGTTGACACTTTATGACTGTTACAGGAAACACAGGAATCACAGAGGACATTGATATCCTTCTCCATAGTAGGCCAATAAAATGAAAGGCATGCTTGTCTCAAACACCGATCTTTTCTCGGATGGGATGCACGAAGCGTGATGTGGATAATGTGGAGTACTGCATTTATTTAATCAGTAGGAACAATGAGCTGATGTACCTCTCTGTTAGTGTAATTCTTCTCCTGTAAGGATGGCTTCCATTAAAATATCACTGTCTAACGTGAGATCATCTACTGGCACTGGCAAAGTACAGCTATGGTAAAGAGGTGGCCTGTGGTCGTAATCATAGACCCAAGTTCAAATCCCCGCTGGGGCAACCACAGTTTAAAGGATTTGAATTTCAAGTGTAAAGCAGACTTTCCTGATCAACAAGAAGACCCACCAACATATCGTAAACAATACTCCCGCTAATATACCAATACACCAGTCAAGTATGATACAGCCCTAGCACGTATTCAATATGGACAGTGGGTGGAGAGACGAAATGTGTTGATTGTAGAGGTACGTATGATATTTAGGAGGACTACTGGGCCTTGAGAGCAGGCTGTGAAGCCTATGCCCACAGTCGAGCATATATATATATATATATATATATATATATATATATATATATATATATATATATATATATATATATATATATATATATATATATATATATATAGCGACTCATGATTCTACAAAATAAATTACCTTGGACCACAGAGGGCCTGCGTGCTGATAATTAGGTAAACTGCATTTGAGGTCACGGTGGTGTAAGAAACATCACTGAGTTGAATCATGGTGAGTCTCCCACGGTTACGTGACGTGAAAGAGGATCTGCAATTGCTTTTGATTTACCAGGTGCGTATTAGAAGGTTGGGTTAAGTCTTGGATAGTAACAGACCATCATGGTAGACGACCTGTAACATTTCTTTCCTTGAATAAATCACAAAGTGGTAGATGATCTATTTGGATATGCACTTGATATCCGTATATTATATCTCTGAAATACTTGAGAGACCAAACAACTGCTAATGCCTACCTAATGCAGTAACACTGTAGTTATGTTCTGCATCGTTTAGGACATGACTAGCATACAGTTGATCTAAGGCTGGAATTTCCTTCTCTTAGATTTTCTAGTGTATTCAGTGTTCGAACAGTAGTGCTGCAAGCACCAGCAGCAGTGTGCCATCATGTTGGCATTCCATGTCCCTAGATACCTGTGCTCCATCGCCTTGTACAAGAAAGAAACCTTTCTTATAGTCAGGGAATGCCAGGATTCTCTGGGACATGTGACTGCAAAAAGTGCACCGTCACTCAGTGTTTCAAAAGTCTCTCAACTGATGTCAGGAGAGTTTAGCCCAAACAAAAGGTTCATATTTTCTGCTTTCAGTAATTTTCCAAGAAAGCGATTTGTACGTACCTTGAATAAATTGCCTATAATAACCACTTAGACCAAGGATTTCATGAATTCCTCATTCTTCATGAGCAGTACTGGTAGGTTCAGGGGGCGCCCATTATCCACCCATCTGTGTTTTTCAGCAACAACCATCGAGAGGCCAAGCCAAATATATTTCCCGTAAAACAGTTGCAATTTACAGTGAGCTGGTAACCTTTAGACCTACCGTATCAAGGCGATCAAAAACATTGTAACTTGGCATAATGATCAGTGGATGGCGGAGGGTTACTGCCCACTCCCCGGAATGATGTCATCCAGATAAGCATAAAGGGAATGACGAATCATTCCAGTGAATACAGACCATGAATGACCATGAATACTTATGTGAGCATTTCTAGAACCAAAAGAGAGTCTCTTATATTGATAGTGTCCAGAAGGGGTGCTGAAGGGGTGCAAATGATGAGGTGAAAGAGAGAGACTTATCCATTTCTACTTACTAGTAGCCAAGGTTTGCCAGGTAAGGCAACAACATCTCCAAAGGTCTGCAAAAGATTTATTAATTTCCTCTCTAGGTGGAAAATCGCCCGGATGCACTGTAGAAGATGTGAGAATGAGTCAGCTGAAGGAGTCGTAGTATGATTCCTTATTGAAGAGTATACAGCAGGTAAATCATGGATCATTCTTAGCATTTTGAAAGAATGGTGTATCCTGGCACACCTTGCGGCCGATGGGTATACCAGGAAGTCCCAATCTTTGTACCACGTTTAATCTTTCGTGGACCATTTGTGACATTCAGTAAATAGAGATAACACAAATTGTCCCCCAACACGATACACAGTGATGACTCATATGTCAAACCATTCACATAACACGTAGGTAAGGTTTGTGCTTCTACTCCTTCTTTCACACCTGAGATAGATGAGACAGACTTTCCTGAATTCGTGTGGCAACAAATTATGCGACCCATCTGTTAGTGCTAGATTCACCCTCTTCATGTTGCAGAGTGTCTATATGCCAGACTATTTGAGGTAATTAGATGGGACGTAGATAGATTGATTATCATTGTGTCAAAGCTGTTAGAGGCGATGTCATGAGATGAGGTAGTGAATGCTCGCCTTTACTCTCAACTGGTAGTGGTGGAGGTACAGAATCAGACCAAGTGATTATATTTACTTGGAGAAAGTAGAAGGGTGTAAGGTAATCCATGCCAGATACAGAAAGTTCCTGTTCTTTAATACCAGCACAAGGTTCAATAGAATGTTGAGGCATGGTGTCTGCATCAATTAAAACATCTGTAGGATAACAGAGGTTGCTTGTGACAAGAATCTCAGCTGCAAAAGAGACTAATAATTCTTCAGGATCTGTCTGTAGATTTCCCTTGCCCTTCACGTGAAATTCTTCTCCATCAACACCCCAAAGATGAATGCCAGCCGGTTCAAGGATCCGGACCCGTTTAATCTTTTCTAATGCTGGATAAGAAATAGGAGGACACTGATATTAAGTTCACAATGGACCCAGAGTCCATGAAGAATAATGTAGGTACTCCTTCAGGAAGACCTAAAATAACTATACCAAAGTGAGTTGAAGGGTCAATTTAGCGAATGGGGAGCTCAGGATCTTCTGCTGTTTTGGGGGAGGGGCCCGAGAATGCGCTCCTCTTCCCCAGAACGATGTTGTCTTGCAAGATAAGGTTACTCATTAATGAAGTTGTCAGAGGCTGAAAGATTCTTTGTGGTATTTATACGGAGAATGGGACCGTGATGGTGTCAGATTGTCACCAATTCTTCAGGCCTTGTTTAAGAGAGTGAAAGTTACTCGATTTACAGTGTCCAGAGACATTACAATTCCAACACTAAACTGACGATTGCTGGTCTTGATACACAGTCGTATGGTCACTCCCACCTGTATTCCACTGGCGTCGAAAGTAAGAGCAGCATTATTGGAAGTATTCATGGAATGCAGTCGGCCACGAACTCGAGGTGTGAGAGGTCTGCACAGCCTTTGTAAGTCAGTCTGTGGTTTGAAAGTGACACTGGTGTGAGTACCTTCCTGAAGAATGATGTCTGTCTAGTTTTTCAGCCATCTTTTGTGACAGTACAAGTAATTAATCTCCTGGGTTGAATCCAACTTATAAGGCAGTCTCTAATCGGCATTTATCAAACCAGTTTATGTGTCCATGACAACCAATCAAAAGACAAAAATTTTTTAAGTTCATAACATGATTCCCACTGGTGTTATGGAGGTACCCATGGGGTATCTTGCAAAAGCTGGCCTATTTCAGAAATGGTAGCATTTACAGCAGTTGCTGTTACATACAATGTTGCATCTTTTGTTGGAATTTAATATTAGCTCTCATGTTTTGAAGGAGGATGGAGAAAACAATGAGGGATCCTGCTTAAGTATGAAAAAAAATATTAACTCTACAAAATTAATCAAATGTTCTGCAACAGTCAAACCTGATCTTAACCCAACACCCATTCACGTTTTACCTTGATCTAAGGGGCTTTGAGATGAGATCTTTATTGATTCGGTAGCGAGTTGCCGATTGTTAACATCTGTTTTGACTTCGCTGAGGCAACCGAAGATTGAAACTTTACTGTTGTTGCCAGTTAATTTTGGGTGGTTTTGGTCATCCAAGAAGGACTGTGGAGTGGATGCCCAGTTGCCATCAATGTTTGTCTTTGAAAAGACAAGAGTGTGGGAGTAGTCACTATAGCCTACTGAGTGGAAAATGAGACAGAAGCAGTAGTGAGAGAGTATGTGATAATGTTGCTGCAGTGGAATATTGGTAATGGTAACTGAAAGATTATCATGAAAATAAGGAGACAAAAAAACTAGAGTGTCACTCTGGGAGAAGGAATATCTGGATTATAATTGTATGGATTATCAAAAAAAACGGTAGTAGTAGTAGTAGTAGTGGGAGGAGGAGGAGGAGCTGTAGAGATCTATCTATCTATCTATCTATATACCTAGGCTGCTTCCCCAAGGAAAGGGAGGTAGCCGAGACAGGACGACACACTCCCCATTTACTCATCCATTCAAACACATTCATTCGCATCTTAGCCCCAAAGGGGAGAACGGACAGATCTCACTGCACCACACCGCACAAGGGTCAACTGTGCAATGAAATCAGTGACAGACGCAGCAGTGCCCGACAGCAGAACTACTTTACACCTGCCACATCATAACAGACCCATCCCCTTACCCGCACCTGACCTGACTAGCTGATCAGACCAAATGCAGGAGAATATCCCTCAGGGCTGCATCATCACTTATTCATTCACAATTTATCTCCATTTATTTCTGTCACGCACAGCCACTCTTCCTTGCTCAACAGACATCCGTCTCTGCATCCAAGCTCTCTTCACACTGTCCATCCATCCTATTCGTGGTCTTCCTCTCAGCCTCACACCTCTCACATCAGATCTACATTATCTTGATGTTCACCAATCGCTCATTATCCATTCTCTCCATATGCCCATACCATCGCAAAACCCTCTGCTCAACTCTACTAGCCATCTCCAAACAACTCCAGTTTCCTTCGCACTTCATCATTTCGCACCCGATCCATACGCGTCACTCCACACATACTCCTCAGACACCTCATCTCCATTACATTCAAACTTTTCCTCTCTGCTACACCCATATTCCATGTTTCAGACCCATATAACGCAGTTTGGTACCACAACACCCTCATACAGCCTTCTTTACATCCATTCTAAGAGAACGACATTTAAACACTTTTTTCATTCCTCCCAGCACCTTTCCTACTTCATTTATTCTAAACTTCACTTCTGCATCTATTCTTCCATCCACAGCAACATGTGACCCTAGATATTTAAAACAATCTACCTCCTCAACAACTCACCATTCAAAACTATATTCATCCCCCTACCATCTATCAACTGTACACTTCATCACTTTACTCTTATTCTCATTTACTTTCAATTTCCTTCTTTCACACACCTTTCCAAACTCCTCTACCAACTGTCTCAATCTCTCCTCTGAATCAGTCACCAGTGCAGTATCATCTGCAAACAGCAGCTGCTTCAGATTCCACTCTCCACCATCAACATTCACCAGACTCAGACCGCCTAAAACTCTTGCATTCACCTCCTTACAACACCATCCATGTAAATATTAAACAACCAAGGCGACATCACACATCCCTGTCGCAGCCCCACACTCTCACGGGAAACCAATCATTCACAGCATTTCCCACTCTTACACACGCTTTACTATGTACATAAAAACTTTTCACCCCTTTTAGTAACCTACCATCAAGTCCATACAATCCTTAAAACAGTCCACAAAGCCTCCCTATCAATTCTTCATACTCTTTCTCTAAATCCATAAATGCCCAAAACACATCCTTGCCTTTCACTAAATACTTTTCACACACTTGTCTCACAGCAAACACCTGATCAACGCATCCCCTCCCTCTCCTGAAGCCACACTGCTCATCACCAATCACTCCCTCTGTACCCTCTCTAACTCTCATAATTAACACTCTACCATACACCTTACCTGCAACACTCAACAGACTTATACCCCTAAAGCTAGTACAGTCATACTTATCACCCTTGCCTTTATACAACGGGACCACAAGCACTTGCCCAGTCAATTGGCACCATATCTTTCTCAAAGCACACATTCAACAATCTTACTAACCAGTCAACAATAGTCACTCCACCACCCTTCAGGCATTCCACAGCACACCCATCCATACCTGCAGCTTTCCCTGTTTTCATCTCCTTTACTGCCTTCTCCACTTCCTCCTTCGGCTGATCAAAGAATCATTCAACTCTCCCAACACATTTATTCCTTCCACCCTTCCATCCGCCAGAATCTCAGCCACCCTTTCCTCCCTACATTTAACAATCTTTCAAAATACTCTGCCCATCTTTTTTACTGCATCCATTTTAATTAACATCCTTCCATCCTCTGATTTTACTCGTTCTTCCTTCCCAGACTCTCCCTTTCGCGCCCTTTTCACCTCCTTCCAAAATATTTTCTTATTCTGTTGAAAATTCTCTGTCAGCCGCCTACCCCACCTCTCATCTGCTGGCACTTTAGCATCACGCACAGCCCTTCTCGCCTTATTCCTTTTCCTTATACCTTTCATATGGTCTCCACAAGTCCTTCCGATCTGACGAAGGCTCAACACTTCATATGCACGTCTCTTCTCAGCCACAGCCATACTGATTTTCCTCGCACCACCATTCACTTTTTTCTACACCACCACCCACACGTCTCACACCACACACCTCTTCTGCATGCCCCGTAAGAAAAGCAAAACAGCACTCTTAAACAACTGCCATTCCTCCTCCATACGCTGCCATTTTCCGATCTTTCACTGCGTTTGACTCATCTTTCAATTTCTCTTGATACTCTATCATTTTCTCTCTTTTATCCAACTCACTCACTTTGAAAACCTCCTTGCCATACCTAACCCTCCTAGCTCTCACCCATCTCTTACCTACTTTCAACTTGCCCTCCACCAGGTAGTGGTCAGACATACCTCCACCCTCCCCTCTCAGAACTCTCACATCCAACAATCTTCCTATTACATTCCTAGACACAACCACATAGTCCATCAAAGCTCTATCAACAACCCTTCCACCCTCCTGTCTCACCCATGTATACTTATAAATATCTTTCTTCTCAAACAGCGTATTTCCAATCACCATCTCTCGCTCAACACATATCCCTATCATTCGTTCCCCATTTTCATTTCTTCCAGGCACACCATGCATACCAACTACACCTTCAGCTGCTACATTTCCCACTCTAGCATTCAGATCTCCCATCATTACCACATTCACATTCGCTCCAAAACTCTGCAGACACTCATCAACATCATTCCAGAAAGACTCCCTCTGTTCTTCATCCCTTTCACTACCAGGCCCATATGCACTCACAAACACCCACAACTCACGTTCAAATTTCGCTTTCACCCACATCAGTCTCGATGACACCTCCTTCCATTCAGTCATACACTGCTGTACTTCCGGACTCACTAACAAGGCCACACCTTCTCTTGCCCTTCCTCTATCAACACCTGACAATTTTCCATTCACACTTCCAAACATAGACTCACCCTTCCCTTTCATCTTCGTTTCACTCAAAGCTAACACATCCAACTTTCTTCTCACAAACATTCTCCCAATCTCCTCCCTTTTAGCCTCAATCGCACTACATCCACACACATTCATAGACCCAATCTTCAGGGTACGGGGATAACTCCATCCCCCATCCCTTTCTTTTGCCTGTCTCTTTTTAGGAACTAAAAAACAGAGGAGGGGGTCCCTAATCCCCTCAACCCGCGCCTTTTAGTTGCCTTTTACGACACGCAGGGAATACGGTGGCAGTATTCTTCCTAACACAACCTGGCCGCAGAGTAGTAGTACCACCCCATACTGCGGCCAGATTGTGTCCCCCCGCCACAGGGGGGATACCTGCCAAAAACCTTTCTGTAAAACTATTTTTGTAATGAACTTGGTGGCACCAACACGATCGATGCAATCCTCGAGTTGCGGCAAGGGGTAAGTGTCCGTCTTTGTCAAGTTCACTCGACGGTAATCGATGCAGAATCTGGCCAGGCCATCCGGCTTCGGCTGCAGTGTCACAGGGGAACTCCAGGGACTAATGCAGGGAGAAATAAGCCCGTGATCCAGCATATACTTGAGCTCTTTGTGTAAGACACCAAGTCGTTGTGGGTTGACTCAGTAAGGTGGCAGCTTCACTGGAACAGCATCACCCACATCTACGTTGTGTTGAATCCAGTCGGTCAGCCCAGCGTCGTGACTGAACACTTCTTTATATGTGGAGAAGATGGTTAACAGCTGCAATGACTGGTCCTGAGGCAGATGAGACAGTTTGAACTTTAAGATGGACTCTGCCTTGCCATTCTCCAGCCAGCCATAAACAGGGATGTTGCAGTCCTACTCCAACACGTCGTCATCATCATTCTCTCCCGCAGCAGCGTCAGTCAAGACAAAATGAACTGGAGCTGGAGACCCAGGGGCACAGTGATATGGCTTCATGTTGATATGACAGTTGGTGTTTATTCTTATCATCAGGGATCTC
>NC_136978.1:36353457-36530891 GCF_032717465.1 Coenobita brevimanus
TTATTTTCCATAGTCATATGTGCTGTACCAAGACTCGTGTCCATAAATTAAGATACTCCTAACCATTACCTTATAAAGTTTGATTTTTGTATGCACAGAGAAATTGTTATTATTCCAAATATTTTTAAGCATTCCCATTGCCTGATTAGCCTTCTTTAACCTTTCCTCGAATTCAAAGTTCAAAGAACCATCCTTGGCTAAATAAGTACCTAAATATTTAAACCTATCAACTTGCTTTACAACCATACCTCCAATTACACATTCCTGCGCATTTTCCATATTCATATTGATTATTTCAGTTTTTCCACAATTAATAACCAAACCCACCTTGCGACCTTCACTCACCAAACAGTCCAACACTCTCTGCATCTCTTCTGGCCCATCACAAATCAAAACTATATCATCTGCATAATCTAAATCCAAAAGTTTCCTGTTCTCTCCCCAAAGTATACCTGCACCGGTTTCTGTTCCAACGCGTTTCATAATGTAATCAATGACCAATATAAATAGTAAAGGCGATAGAACACCACCTTGAATTACTCCGGACTTGACTTCAAACGAATCACTCAGACAACCATCAACCATCACTTTACAAAATGTGTCCTCATGCATGTTCATAATGACCCTCACAAACTCCTCTGGTATTCCATAATGTCTCATGATCTTCCCCATAGTCTCTCTCGAAACACTATCAAAAGCCTTTTCAAAATCAACAAAACAAAGACTTAACGGTACTCTCATTTCATTAACTTGCTGCATCAAATGCCTAACTATAAAGATCTGATCATTGCAACCACGTCCCTTTCTAAAACCAGCCTGTTCATCCCTCAGAATACCCTCAACCACCGGCTCCAACCTATTTAACAACACTCTACTGAAAACTTTCAAAGCTATCGGTGACAAAGAGATTCCCCTCCAATTACCACATTCACTCAGGTCTCCCTTCTTGGAACTTTAACAATTACACCATTCTTCCAAACTGATGGTAGTAACCCCGTCACCCATATCTTATTGAATAGCTTGGTCAAGATCATTATTAATCTATCCCCCTCCACTTTAAACATTTCCGGAAATAAACCATCCTCCCCTGGTGCCTTATTATTCTTTAACTGTTTTACTGCTTTCTCCACTTCTGCAAGCCTCAACTCTCCTGTTTCTATATTTAAATCTTCCTGAGCAGACGGTATATCCTCTTCTGGTGGTATTGGTCTATTAAGAACTGTCTCAAAATGCTCTTTCCATCTATTTTTAATATCTCCATCTTTGGTCAATAAATTTCCTTCCCTGTCTCTAACTGGTATTTCCTTGCGTTTACCTGCATTACCACTCAGTTCTCTAATCGATTCATATGCTATTCTTTGACTCTGTCCATCATTTTTGTTTATTAAGATTTCAGTCTCTGCAACCTTTTCATCCACACATCTTCTTTTATCTCTCCTAGCTAACCTTCTTACTTCTGAATTCAAACTCCAGTACGCAGCTCTTGCTAATTCAATCTCTCGTTCATCAACGCATTGCATCTCACTCCTCAATTTAGCCTCACCTCTCTTTTTATCATATCCCACGTTTCCTCTGATATCCATTTCTTTCTCCTGAATCTATGTCTCCTTCCAATCGTACATTCAGCAGTCTCATGCAAAACTTTGTTCACATCCTCCCACATCTCATCTACACTTCTCTCCCCTCTTCCAACGTTTCCAACACCAAAAACCTATTTCTGCATTCTAATCTGAATTCCTCCTTTTCTTCTCCTTCCCTTCTAAGCTTAACAATATCGTATCTACCAACACCAGATTTTTCCTTCTTCTGATTTTTAAGTTTAAACCTTATTTTTGCAATGCTGAGTTGATGGTCACTACCAATATCCGCTCCCCGTTTAACATGAACATCTAGCAGAGAACTTCTATGCCTCCTACTGATAGCGATGTGATCAATCTGATTTTTATATTTTCCACACGGCGACACCCAAGTTGTCTTGTGTATATTGCAATGCTGAAAGAGTGTGCCCCCGATGACTAAGTCATTTGCTAGACAGAAGCTTCCAAACCTCACTCCGTTTTCACTCATCCTACTATATATATATATATATATATATATATATATATATATATATATATATATATATATCAAAATATATATATAGTGTATATCTTCCTATCTATCTTTCATATATATATATATGTCTTTCTATCTATCATCTATGCATCATATATATAACATATATATATAATATATATATATATGTGTGTGTGATTTAAGTGTGTGTATAACAATCGCGTCATCTATAGAAAACAAACCTTTCAGCCTTACAACCCAGCAACAATCATAATTACCTGAGGGTATCCTTTGCGTCTCTGCCCGGACCTGAGATATCCAGTCCTCAGGTGCGTACCATCCTCCAAATCCAACTTATCGACTCCAGTTTCTAGTTTCTGTCAGAGCACAAATATCAAGTCCGTTTTGAAAACCTTCACTAACTCATCGATTTCATGATTTAGCGTTCTCACATTCCAGTTACCAATTTTAATTGTATTTTGAGAGAGAGAGAGAGAGAGAGAGAGAGGTGTTGGGATCGGGAGAACGGGAGACCAACCTCGACACTCCCACACTTTACCTCGCCCCTTTCTCTGTTACGTTCCCTCCTATTTGGTGAAATTGAAAGCAATAAACTGCTTCTCCACTAGAATATAATGGATTGATGAATATAACAGAGCGGTAGGATTTTAGTATATTTATTTTACAAGTTGTTCCATCTTTTTCTTTGTACTTTTGGAGCTGTTTGCAATATCTTTGTTTAGTATTCCTATCCTAAAATACACCCTACATTTAACAAATTAATATTCCACTTCACATCCTTTCACCGCACATGCACATGCCATTTTCTACTGTAAAATGCATCACACCCGTCACTGTTCATAGAGAATGGAGCTCAGCAATGGTAGGCAGCCAGGAAGAGAATGAGCGCGGGTGAGCCACTGAACCTGGGTCTTTGGATGCTGATGACGTATTGCGCACCCCCTTACCAGTTTTGGCCCAGCAGTGACTATACCTGGTGTCTCTCTTTACCTTGGCATGGCCAGTCTGTCATGAAGGGAATGTCGCAATCACGAAGCCAGTTGGTGACAGATTTGACAGAGTGAGCAGATCACTAATGGGCACCTGAGAGTGAACAAAACTCTAAGCTGGCTGCAACAGGGGTTCTGCTGGACTGGCATGTGTTAGGACGTTGAAGAGTGGTGTCGGGCTTGTGATGTATTATGCCAAGAAGAGACCCAAGAAACATGGTTGTGCCCCTCTCCGGCTATACCAAGTGGGTGTATCATCGGAAAGAGTCACAGTGGACATTGCTGGAGCTCTGCCACTCACTGAAGGAGGAAACCGGTATATATGTGTTGCCATGGACTACATCACAAAGTGACAAGAAGCCTATGCCATCCCCGATCAAGAGGCTGCAATTGTTGCTCAGATGTTGGTCGACCAGTTTTTCTGTTATTTTTTGGATGCTACAAGAACTACATTCAGACCAGGGTAGAAACACTAAGTCTGCTGTGTTCCGTGAGTGCTGCAAGTTACTGGGGATCAAGAAGACCATGATGACGCCAGTAAGGTCACAGTCAGATAGGATGATGGAGAAATTCAACTGGACCCTAGGACTAGAACTGGCCAAGTACTGCACAGAGAGATAGATGGAATGGGACCAGAAATTTACCTGCGTTGCTGATGGCACATTGGTCTGCATCCAATGAGCCTACCAGCTACACCTCAGCAGAACTGATGCTGGGCTACGAGTTACACTCACCCATTGACTTCTTAACTGGAAGACCATGTAGAGCTGCCTATAGAAACTTCTAGCTATGCGAATCATCTTCAGGAAAGGCTGGCTGAGCACATCATGAAATGTGAGAAGCTCTAAAGTTTTCAGGCGAATTGATGAAGTGCAAGTATGATGCTAAGGCAAGTGAGGTGAGCATCAAGGATGATGACAAAGTTTGGTTATATAATCCTCAGTGGAAGATGGGACAGTCACCGAAGCTGCATAGCCCAGTGCGACGGCCTTACACTGTCTTGGACAGCCTATCAGATGTAATGCACCGGATATGAGGAGGCAGGAAGTCTCGCCCAAACCTGGTACACATGAATTGCCAGTGGCAGTGCCATGGGCCAGGACAGTACAGCTGGGACGTCTCCAAGGAATCGTGCTCTCCTGCAGCCAAGGATTTTGAGGAGCACCAAGGATATGAAGTACAAAGCAATGGTGAGAGTTTCCGAAGAGAAAAAGTGCATGAGGAAGAGTACCAAGACATTCCACAAGAAGTGGACTGTATGGAGGAGCAGGAACGTTATTGGAAGCGACATAGAAGACTTGATAAGTTGAAGGATTATTTTGTGTATAATTAAAAGTTTAGTTTGGAATAAAGATTATCTTTCTACACACTGTGTAGTTTTGGAGGGAAGACAAAACACTAGGGAGAGGGTAGTGCTGAGAAGCGGGATGTTTTGACTCTAGGGGTGGAAACATGTAACATAACCTTCATGCCTCACTGAAGAGCTGCAACACTTATCAAGTTTATGCATGTCTGATTGTATCCCCGATTCTCAAGATCCAATTACAAGTCACAATTGTGGCTGTGGCCAAACACAATGGCTTAGATAATATTTCATAAACAGAAACACCAACACCATCCTAAATACACATTGTTATAAAAACAAAACAATGCATGGAAGTGGCAATTATAATCCAGTACTTGAGCAATACAGACAAATAACAATCATACTTATATACTGTATACACACACAAAGCAAGTAAGTTTAAGTTTGTCCAGTTACTTAATACCAAAACAAAATATACCACTTCCTAATAGCAAAGAGAAGGAAGTACTCAATTCGGCCGATGCTTTGCCACAACTGACACTGCTGGTCTCCTTCACTCACAGCTACATGTACCAATGAATCAGTAAACCTATAAATAAAGCCATCCACTCCCTGGCTTCGAAGCTTCAGGCAAACAAAACTGGCAAAATAGAGAAATAACTATTCGGGACACTGAAACTCGTAACACGGGATTTGCTATTGGAAGGTTCTCAGTAATTTTCGTAATTTAGTTACATGTCAGAGTTGTCAGTTAGTCTGCTATTTGTGAGCTGAGGTATTTTGTAAAGTTATGCATTAAATTTTATGCCATTCTTCTCTATAATGTTTTTTTTTTATATTCTTTTTAAATTATATAATTGTATCTCATTTTGTATGCCACATAAATTTGAGTGTTATGAAGTGTAAGAAAACTCTGGATATATGGAAAGTATCAGGGTTGGTAACTGTTGCTTTTTCCATGAATGTAGTAGATCATTCTAGTATACAGGGGGCTTATATAAGGATGGGGAAGGGACTAGAAGAGTTTCAGTTTGGTTTGACTTTAGTTCAGTGTTTCAGTGTCAGTGCAGATTGTATAGCCCCGGCAATTGTGAAAACAGTGAAGTGAAGTTAGCAAGTATTTAGTGTAATTGTATGGAAAATACAGTCAGTGAAATTAAGAATCCAGTGTTCATTCACAGCGCTTGAGCTGATCTTGTTGCACACCGAGAGGATGACCATTTGTGAGCACTTTCCTATAAAATGTCCACGCCAGTTTTTCTATACTGCGTGGTGTTCTTTCTGACCTTTCCCAACAGCTAGTTGAGAATCTTCTTAGGTGTCATCGAACCCCGGAGCCACTGGCCTCAGCTGAGAAGTTTTGTGAGAGACTACATGACACGCTGACCAAGTGCCGACACCGTTGACCTCCAGAAGGGTTGGGGTGGTAGTTGAGTGGTGATAATAAGGAGTTGGTGGTAAATGAATCATAAAAGACTAATTAAAAATATGGCAACCACTGACCCATGGAGAGAAATGGGATAGAAATAGGTCGGGAGTTTGACAATGGATCTGTGAAAGACAAAATGGAACCGCACAAGACGAAACACCGACAAAAACTAAATTCCTCTTGAGGTACGTAGGAGCACCGCTGCACACCAGTTTATGTACCAGACACCAAAGATCCGGCCCGGCACATTCTTAGGAGTTGAGTAACTGCGATGTCTGTAGGGCATCCTCTCGATGTTTGGGATGGTTGGTTTGGAGGTTAAATAAAGTCTGGTATGTCAAAATAAACATTTCACTATATGAGAGAAGAGGGGGGTGAGTTGGGAGAATGGCAGTGAAATGGCAGGGGACAGAGCAACGTGGAGGCGATTTGTTTGTGGCCACCCCATGTGGAATTGAGGTGTCTAGCAATAGATAGAGAGACAGACTATTTAAATAATATGATACAATTATGTACAAGTGGTTACACATGCAAGTCTGAGTCTTAGAGAATTACGTGTTTCTATCCCCACTCCCCGGCTAGAACTGCCGATTCAAAGCTCACAGTATGGCATGAGAAAGAAACTGATGATGCAATGAAAGGTTCGATCCATCTATGATGACGCCATATGAGTCAAGCCATATGGTGGTATGTTACTATGTGATTCTTTAGATATTCTACAAGGAAGTCTACCATAAGTTATAATATATATATATATATATATATATATATATATGTATATATATATATATATATATATATAATATATATATATATATATATATATATATATATGTATATATATATACACTCCATGTAGGTATGGTAATATGAGATAATTAATACAGTAAATCCTTACATATGAAAACAAAAATGTGGATACTACTGGTACAAAGTAACAGTATGTAATTGGTACTTATGTCTGAGTTCTCCAGGAAGTAGTTAAGACACTTCCCAGTAGCAAGACATTCAAGTATTCCAACCACAGGATGGGGTCAGTGATCAGGTGACGGAAGCATGTGAGACCCTACATACACACACAGATACACCCACACACTTTAGCCGGAAGTCAGAGGGCGATGTAAGTTAAAAAAATAGGTGTTGGAAGATCAGAGAACTAGAGAGATCAATTGAGAGCGACAGTCAATAAGAGCAGGAGAGAGAGACAGAGACAGCCAGGGAAGAAGGAAAGACAGCTAGAGTAGGAGCTAAAGAGAGAGTTGGAAGGCAGCAGCTAGCACAAAATGCCCCTGACAAAAAACGGATCACGTCAAGGTCTTTAACTCTTCAGTCAAGCAACTGTTACACAGTAAAATGCCATTGACCTCAATCTGTCTATCATCTCACCTTCACATACATTACAAAGATGATAATGGGGCAGAGACAGCCTACCCTTGCATTCCCCTACAACACCAACATTTATTCTCTCTCTCCTCCAGGGTCTCTCTGATCGACCAGACAAGAAAATAAACCTCTCTCTGTATAATAAAAATATAAAGGCCACAGAATCCTAACATCTGGTTGCCTTTCACATGACTGCAGTTTGTTGTTCCGGCAAAATATCGCCAAGCAGTGTTCAGACTGGTCATTGTTCAGTGCTGGGAGGTCACATGCACCAAAAGAAGACCTTTGACTCTGTCCACACATACTTTTTCTGGCCAGGAAAGGGGCATGAAATAAGCAGGCATATGCATTCCTGTGATGTGTGCCATTGTACTAGTGATTGTGGACATGTCCGTCCTGTGCCGTTCAAACCCATGCCCATAATATCTGAGCCATTTGAGAGAGGAGACAGTGATATTGTGGGAACAGACCTGATGTCTCACTTATTGGTTCAGTAGGACATGTTTCTTCCCGGACCTGACTCTGTATGTGCATACTGGCAAGGGAAGTTGAGGATCTTGTAACATAAGGATCCTTCAATTTACCTGTATTAGTTGGAAATGAGTTACTTGAGAGGAGCATGTGGAGTGACGTGGAGGGACAGGTTGACGAATGAAGAAGTGAAGGAACGTTGTGGGGTAGATGTGGATGTGGTTGAAAAGATTAGGAGAAATACACTGAGGTGGTTTGGACATGTGGAGAGAATGGAGAATGAAAGACTGACTAAGAGGATGTATGTAGGTGAGGTGGAGGGAGGGAGAGGGAGGGGTAGACCGAGGATGAGGTGGAGGGATGGAGTAGAGAGGTATATGAGGGAGGGGGGGGTGAGTTGGGGGGAGGGGAATCAAATGGTGGGCGACAGAGTGACTTGGAGGCGTTTTGTCTGCGGCCACCCTTTGCTGGATTAGGGCGTCGGGCTATAGATAGATAGATAGATAGTTGGAAGTGTAGAGTAATAAGGATGTTTGAGCATATACAGGAATAAATCCCTCTGGATGGTACACAGACTAGGAGCATATGCACAGATAGCCCCAAGTTAATAATCACTACTCTCACTTTCGACCTGTGATGGGCTGTGGTTTACTGAGGGCCTTGTAAGTTAATTGGTACCCGTCAAGATCTTTTTTAAAGTACCAACAGTCCATGCTGGAAGAGGTGGATCAGCTGAACTGAAGCATGGTCTCACAGTGGACAGAAGGGGCTGGGGCCTGATTGACTGCTGTCTCCCTTGAAAGCTTCAGGCAAGGTTCTGGACCTCTGACCCTAATACCCACACTGTGCCTATTCATTAACCAGAGAACAAGTTGTTCTCTGGTTAATAGAGATATAGGGTTAAACCAGGGAACACTCATTCTGAGTGGTTTGTCATCCAAACAACTAGCCAACGTTCCCTGGTTAATAGTTTACCTGATACCAATTAAATGGCAACCTCACATGCATGAAGCTCTGGCTGGCACCCAAATCTGTCTGCCAAGGCATACCTTTTGTAGTATGTGTTGACTATTAAGGAGAGGGTAACTGTAGTTAATATGTTTTGTCACACTGACAATACTGATGCATCACCTTGATTGATTTCACATGTACAGTGATGGACATAGAGAACCAAGAGAATTACCAGGTCTCCTTAATCTTGTACCAGCATTCTCCTGTTGTGCAGTGATGTTACCCACAGTGGTTCAGTCTCCTTCATTTGAAATCACCCCACCAGTCCTTTCCCAACTACCGGTGCAGACAGTTCTTGTGTGCTCCATTTTCCTGAATTTCATGCATGAATTTAACACATTATTATGCCTTCCCAACGTGCAGTGACTGGATGCAGGAAAACACAGGCTAAAGGGTGCATCATAAATTTCCAATTTCCAAAAGACGAGAAATGGAGGATGAAATGGGTTACCTTACATAAATTATCCACCCACGATGCATGTCTATGTCCGCATGTTGAACTACATCCACCCACAATGTACGCCTGTTTCTGAATGTTGCATTATAATACAAGCCTGCATTTACTTCAAACGTCACTCATCATTTTATAAGCCTCTATAATCAACCTTAATTTTCTTTTGTAATGGTAAACTTTTAAAGCTAATTTTGACCTCTTTAGCTCTGGAAATTATTCAATAATTATACTGGCTGCTTATATCGCAAGCAGGTTTCAAATGTAATTATCTGCTAGCGGTAAAATGGGAAGAGCATTAGATTTACCACGCTCCTCAGTGTTACATTAACCAATAAGCAGCCTTAATTTAAACATTTCTTGGCTCCAGCTATCAGAGCTGAATGAACAGGGTATAATGCAATTATAGATTTCTAAACATTTGTGTAATTAACGGCAACAGTTGTGCAATCTGCATTCTTTTTGTATTTGACAAAGTGCATTGAGGTTGATTACACTCCAGTTTCTCCATGAACCCAGTCTTAAAAATGATTTTTAAAATTTTTTTTTGGGTATCCCATAAAACCTCGTCTCTGTTTTCTCACTTTATCCAACTGCCAATGACATTATAATCTGCAAGTGTGAAGACCTGTTAATTTTCAAGATCTTGCTTCCACTGACCAGTATTTTCATTCCGATTTTTTTTTTTTTTTTTTTTTTTGGATTTAAGGGTTTAGTTAGCTTGATTGCTTCAGTGAGTGAATTTACCTGCTTTATGATTCTTATAATATAAAAATTGACTATGATGTAGTTAATAAATTTATGGCTATTCTTTTAAGCTCAATTGATTATAAAATCGTGTATAAATTTTCCACGTTGTTTACTTACTTTTCATGCTCCTAGTTTGCACAAACTTTTCTTCATATTAATTATGACTGGTAGCTAAGCCAGTTCTTTCATACTAACTCATAATAAACCCATTTGCGCAACGTAGTAGACCCTAAAGCAAGAGCTTGATCTGGTAATCTAATTCCAGGGTTAGTTATTAATTGTCAGGGGTAAGGGCCATTCTTTCTCTCAGAGGCTGACAGTACTAATAATTCAGCATGAGTGATTTTTTCTGTGTGTGTGTCCGACTCTGGGCATAGGCTTTCACAACCTGTCTTCAAGACCTAGTAGTCCTCCTACGTACCACACACCTCTACATATCACCACTTCGGCGCTAACACCCACTGTCCATATTGAATACATGCTAGGGCTGCCTCATACAGGACTGGTGTACTGGTATTAGCGGGGGTATTTTTACGACATGTTGGTGGTTGCTAATAAGTTGTCTGGAAACGTTAAGCCCTTTCAATACCTGGGCGTGAATGTGGCCGTCTTTCACACCAGTGGTTGTGTTTGGCCGCAGAGACAATGAAAAAAGAATCCAGGGTCTGACATATTTTTGCATTCTGACGTGCGTAAATAGAGCTCTGTGAAGTTTGTCTTGTAAGGATGGCTCAGTCTGCTAGTGTGGACATGGTTGTGGCTGTGGGAGTGGCTTGTCGAAACAGATAGCGTAAAGGGGGTTCTGGGAAGTAGAGACTGAATACATGATGCAGGAAAGACATTGATAACGCTGAGTGAGCCGTCCATCAAACACACAAGAAATGCCAAGTAGAGCAGACTGTGAAAATGCACCCTCCCCCCCCCCGGGCCAAAACACACACACACACACACACACACACACACACACACACACACACACAAATGACTACTATACATGGCTTTGGAAATTGTGCAAGATGAAGGGGCAGAACAGAAAATGTCATATAATCTGAGGTATCAATTTCAGCTCATCAATTATTGTCCAAGGAATATGCTGATTTCTGTGTTGCATATAATGCTACCACACAGAGAGGTGTTTCCCTGTCAGTCTTCATATCTGTTGTGATTTTTTTTAAATGCAAGAGAGAAGGAAGCAAAGGCCAGGTGCCTGCAAGACTGTTCCTTCCAAGATATAACAAAAACAAGATAGCAGAGAGCCAAATTCAAGATCTGTTCATTTAGAGATGTCTGGACACACTGTGTATAGGCAAAACAGAGAGGGAGAGAGTTCCAGAGCTGACCTGTTTCATGCATGAAGGACTGGGAGTAACGGTTAACTCTTGCATTAGAAAGTTCGACAGGAAAGGGACGAGTTTTTTTTTTTTTTTTATGCTAGGAAGACGGAACCAAAGGCCAGGAGCCTGCAAACTATTCCTTCCAAGGAAAAAAAAAAAAAATACAAGAGAAAGCCAGATTCAAGATCCGATCATTTTGAGATCCTTGGACAGAGGGAAACAGTTCCAGAGTTGACCTATTGCATAAATGAAGGACTGGGTGTAATGGTTAACTCTTGCATTAGAGAGTTAAACAGAAAAGGGATGAGAGTTTGTTGCTAGATGGGTGCTGCACACTCACTGTAGTGGCGGAGGGATGCAAACAAACAGTGCAGAGGAGCTGTGACCATCGAGTTAGCGACAGAATGGAGATGCAACTGTGCAGCAGACAGAGGATGAAGGGAACCAGAAACAGGAGGAGAGTTAATGAGACGAAAAGCCCTTCACTCCACCTTATTGAGAACAGTTGTTGTTGTGTTGTTGTGATATTTGCCTCACAACATGGTGAGGACACGGGCAAACATAGAGCCCGTCAGGGAAGAAGCATAAAGTTGCTCTCAAAAGAGAGCATAGCGGTGACGAGACTAAGACGAAGCAGCAAGGGCAAGACAAGATCAGGGGTGGATCGGCAGTTATGAGAGCAGTCTGGTGGCTATATAGTTGACGAGGGCTGCACGTGGTGGATCGAACCCGATGCCCTCACGGATGGCGGCTTCCTCAGATGGAGAGCGGGAGTTGGAGATGTATGCCTCATGGATCTTCTGATACAGCGTCTGGTAGACGAGAGGCAATGTATCATCGTCGTTGATCGGATCCGTGAGCCAGAAGAGCAGCTCTTCTAGGTCCGCATCCGTGCGGGCATCGAGATCACGAGTGCCTGAGAGTGGTGGAAGGAGGGCCTCGATCCGGTGAGCAACGGTGGAAGAGTCGCTCCTGGCTTTTCCCCCTTTCTTCTTGGGTTTCTTCCTTTTCTCCTTAGGTGGAGGAGGAGAAGAAGGGCGAGCGATGGCGGCAGGCGGTGGTGAAGGTGGAAGAGGCTCCTCCACTTCGTCAGAAGCAGGTGGAGAAGGCAAGGAGGGCGGCTCTACTACATTCAGATGTACTGAAGGGACGGGAGACGAGACACGCTCCTCCTCAGCTCCTGACGAAGGGAGGTGAACCTCCACAACAGTCTCCCCATGCTCGATATCCATGGCCTGTGACGGTTCCGGGTCGGTGATCGGAGGTTCGATGGTGGTGGCGCCAGTCGTCCGGTTGAGAGGGGCATCCAAACACAGCCGTTTTCGCGGTGTCGTGCGAGGTGGTGGTGGCTGCTGTCGCCGGGCCTGACGCTCCTGACGAGGGGGGAGACGAGGATCGCGGGTGAAGCTTCGGGGAATAGCAAGGCGTGGAAGGCCGTTCTCCTCAAAGATCTGAGGAAGGAGAACAACCAGAACCACCTTGCTACCCCCACTAAAAGCCTCAGCCGTCGCGATACACATCGCAACGAGTGTGTTTGTGTTGCCAGCACTTCCAGGACCCCTTAGCTGACGTCTCTGGGCAGGGTGACGCCGCCGTGCATAGGCAGAGCCCTGCACAGCAACACCATCCGGCCCAGTGACGTCCTTAGCCTCGGGACCCTTGGAAGCCTGTACAACACGAAACTCCACCGTCTCTCCCTCGGCAAGTGAGCGCTGGAAATGCCGTGGATTTGGTGCAACGATCCCAGAAGCGTGTACGAAAACATCAGCGCCAGTGTCCCGGCGTTTGATGAAACCGTAACACGATCTCACGTTGAGCCAATTCACGGTTCCCTTGATGGTAGTGGCTCCTGACGGCACGGATCTGCTGTTGGGTGCCCCCCTCAACGGGTCGCAGGCACGAGCAGAGTCGCTGGAAGTCTCGGGCATAGTGACGACTGGCCAGGCCAAGCTATGCGAGAGGAGTGGAGAACAGTTGTATGTGGAGAGCCTCCCCACAAATGAGTGATGTACTCAACACAGGGACAAATAAAACTCGTGTATAAAGTCAACAATTATCCAGGGATAAAACAGGCATGTAGTCGGCTTAGCACACCTAATCACTTAGATGCGGAATTTATAGGAGAGGTAATATGATCTTTCCAAGATAAAACTCGAGACAATGAAACCCCAACTATATTTCAAGATGGTGTTGGATTGAGCCGGATATTGTTAAAAAATTAGAGGGTACTCATGTGGAAAATTTTGTCAGGTTGAAACATGTAAGAAATGAATTTTGTTGCACTGAAAACAACAAAATTACTTCTGTCCCAGTCATAAATATGAGCCAAGTCAGAAGTTAGGTATGTCACAGCCCTATCCCTTGTTTGTTGAAGTAACTGCTGAGACATGCTGCGGGAAGCGAGAGGAAAGGCGAAGGGTTGAGTAATCAGCGTATGAGTGGATAGGATAATATGTACAGCGTAGAAGGTCATTGATGAATAGCAGGAAGAGAATTTGTGACAGGACAGAGCCCAGAGGATCACCGTTATTGATAGCTCTAGGAAAAGAAGCACCACTATAGATAGTTGTAGAAGAAGAACGGTGGCTATCTACAACAGTAGCTACAGAACGACCAGAAAGGAAACTAGAGGTTAAGGCACAGATAAAAGAACAGAAACTGTAAGAGGGCAGTTTGGAAATTAAAGAATTCTGCCAGGCTCAATCGAAAGCCTATGAGTTGTCAAGTGCAATGGCAAGGCTTTCACCAAAGTCTCGAAAGGAGGATGACCAGGAGTTTGAAAGGTAGGTGAGAAGATCGCCATTAGAGCTTCCCTGACAGAACCCATACTGACAATGGGAAAGAAGGTTGTGATAGGATGGATGCTTTATTTATATATTTAATATTAAAAGTAAATTCAAAAACTTTTGAAATACATGATGTTAAAGCTATTGAGCGATAGTTAAAGGGCTGAGAATGGTCACCCTTCTTTGAGATAGACTGTATGAGAACAAACTTCCTGCCAGAAGGAATGGTTCAAATTGACATGCAAAGGCAAAAGACTTTACCTAAGCAAGGTGTAAGCATTGAATCACAGTTCTTGAGGACAACAGGAGGAACCCCAGTGAGGCCAGTGACGGCAGAAAATACACCAAGTGAAGAAATTTTAAAGTCAGCCAGGAGGGAGTCAGAGGGGGAAGCGATGGAGGAACATCACCGGAATCGTCCAAGTTGGAGCTGGAGGAGAAAATTTGAGCGAAGATTTCTGCTTTATCAGTAGAAGAAATAGCTACAGGGTGATCAGAGTAGAAAAGAAGAGGGAAGAATGATGAGGTAAAGATGGCAGAAAGGTTTTTGGCAAGGTGCCAGAAGGAACGGAAAGAATTTAGGTCGAGAGTTCAGAGCATTTAATATGAATGAAATTATTTTTTGCAGAGCGAAGAACAGATTCGGCATGATTCCAGACAGAAACATAAAAGAGATGAGATTCAAGGTGGGTTGGCTCCACTACCTTTTGTAGGCTTTCTCCTTGTTGTGGACAGCAGTAGAACAAGAGCGATTAAACCATTATTGTTTTTTTTTATTCACAGGATATAAGAAAGGAATTTATGCTGCTATGCCAGAGAGAATACCCTGCGTATTGAGGAAGGCGCACTCAGATGGCTGTCGCCCATGGAAGCAATAATCATTCCAGGGAAATTCAAGGAGGTACTGCCTGAGGGCCTCCCAATCAACAGCTACAAAGTGTCACAGCCGCCGCTTCATGGGAGAATCTACAGGCCCAACTGGAGCGATAGGACAGGTTAAGGTGATAAGGTTGTGATCGGACGAGCCAAAAGGAGAAAAAAGATTTAAAAGAATGTAGAGAAAATTTAAGTATTGATGTTGATGATGATGATGATGATGATGATGATGATGATGATGAAGACTGAGATGATGAAGATAAAGTTGGTGAGGATGGTATAGAGGAAGATAATAACGATGATAATGATGATTATGATGATGGTGGTGGTGGTACAGAGAAAGATGATGATGATAATGATGATAGTACAGAAGATGATGAAAATGATGATGACGACGACGACGACGACGATGATGATGATGATGATGATGATGATGATGATGATGATGATGTTTATGATGATGAAATAACAAATAAATATGAAGATAAAATTGTTGTTGGTGATGTTGATGAAAATATAATTGTTGTTGTTACTGTTGATGATAAAACTGTTGTTATTGTTGTTGGCTCTTGTTGTTGATGATGATAATGATGAAGGTACAGAAGAAGATTTATATTAAATTTGTTGTTGTTGTTGTTGATGATGAAGACACAGATGAAAATAAAATTGTTATTGTTGGTGGTGGTGGCTGTATTGAAGATGAAGAAGATAAAGTTGTTATTGACGGCGACGACAAAGATGATGATGGTGATGATACTCTGTCCGTGTCCAGGCTGTCCAAATGACCAGTGGAAAAAGGAGCTGTTGGCAGAAGTTGCTCGAGAAAGTCGAATCAGACCGCAAGAGGAAATGAGGAAAAAAGATATCCACGAAGCAACAACAGACAGCAACAGCAGAAAGTTTTGAAGCCTTACCTTCATGCACATGCAAGGTCTTCTGTTGCTCCTGTTGTTGGGTGTGGCTTTGGGAGTGTGGTCTTTGTGCTACAATTGTTGTTTAATCATTCAAAAGTGTTTACTGGCAAATCTGAATACTGGAGAAACACCACAGCACACCACACCATACCACAGAATTTAGAAGCCTGGCCTACACCCAAGTCCAAGGATGTCTGCTGCTTCTGTTGTTTGGTGCAGCCTTGGAATGCGTGTCATTTGTGGTGTTATGGCAAGCATTCAGAAGAGTCCCTTTCCCCATGAGAAAATATGTCAGTTTGAAGTCGTTTTCTTACTGGAATAAAACACTGTGAGTTTTAAACAGATAGAGAGACAGATAAAAAGACATATATAAGTATAGGTAAATATAGGTAGATGATTTTTTTTTTAACCGACTGATTTCACGTACATGCATACACACATGCATATACAGACTGATAAAACATAGATAGGTAGCTTGGTAATCAGATATTCCACCTATTTTACTACAGTATTTTCTTGTATGTTTTTGGTTTCATTTTCCTTCCGGACATAGTTGGGATAATAAAATGTTAAGTATATATATGTGGATGTTAAATACCTGGGTACTGAGAGAGAAGGGGTATTAATGATCCACCTACGCTGACTAGAATACAGCCCTTCATGTCATTAAGGTCTGTTAAGTTGACAATTATCGTTTCACTCCTGTTTCTGCATTTTTTTTTTTTTACTAATGTGTATGAGGGACAAAAAAGGAAATACGATGCATGAAAATAGGCAGAAGAAATTGAGAACTGTATTTTACCGTCATTTATCTTTATAACAAAGACAAATAAATGATCAATATTATATATTGTACCCCCTGGGGGTATGGGGGTTTCAAGAATACTTCCCCAGTATCCCTGCTTGTCGTACGAGGCGACTAAAAGGGTTGGTGGTGGGTTAGTGCCCCCCCCCCCACCCCGTAAAAAGAACTAACTAAAAAAGCAAATAAAGCGCCTCGGACCCGGACGGACCATACGTTGACGACTAAGGAACGGACAAAGGACATTCTTAGGGTGGGAACGTGGAATGTGAGAGGAGTGAATGATAAAGTAAAAGAGAGAAAGATTGTTCAGGTGCTTGAGGATGCAAAAGTGGATATATGTGGATTGACTGAAACTAAATGGTAAGGTGAAAGGGTGAGAGAATGGGAATATGGTTTAGGTATATGTGCGGGAGTCAATGAGAATGAGAGGGCAAGAGAGGAAGTATGTCTGATGATAAACAAAAAGTGGAAGGAGAATATAAGAGAGTATGGAACAGTGGGTGCAAGGATTGTATGGGTGAGGATGAAAGTAGGTATACAAGCGTGGGCGATTGTATGTATGCCCCGACAGAGGATCGAGTGGCAAGATTGAAAGATGAGTTTTGGGCGAGAGTAGAAGCATGTATGGACAAGTTTGAGAGGAGAGAGTGCTGTTGATTGCACACATGAATGGCAAAGTTGGAAATGTACGAGTGGATGGAGTGGTTGGTCATAGGGGTGTGCCAGCTGACGTAGATGGGAATGGAAGTGCTTTGATGGACATCTGTTCTTGTAAGGGGTTGGCAATAGCCAACACCTACTTTCGACATAAGATAATCCACCGGTATACATGGAGAGTAATGAGGATGGATGGTGAACTTGTTGAACGAAAGGCAATGATAGACTACGTGTGTGTGGCTGAGCAAATGAGAAGACAAGTGTTAGATGCAAGAGTGTGGAGAGGGTGGGGGAATGGAGTCTCGGACCATCACTTAGTGATGGCCAAGGTAGAGCTGCAAAGAAAATGGATGAGGAGACGAAGGGGAAGACAGGAGGAAGCAGCTCCTGTGAGATGAGTGGAGAAATTGCAAGATAGTGAGAAAATGATGCAGTATAAGAGCATAGTGGAAGAAAGATTGGGAAGGTATGAGCTAGAGCAGATGGAAGGGGTGGAAGACGTATGTAAGATATTCACGGAAGAGATAGGCACAGCGTGTGCTGCGGTTTGTGGAGTGAGCAGGAGATGCAAGGGTGTGCAAGGGACAGCATGGTGGAATGATGAGGTGAAACGAGCTGTGGAACAAAAGAAGAAGGCATATAGTGAATGGTTAGCGAGTAGAGGTAGGGGAGAAGATGAGAGAGAGAAGAGAGAGGTATATGTGAGCAGGAGAAGGGAGGTTAAGAGACTGGTGAAGGAGAGTAAGAAGAAAGTGGATGAAGAGTTTGGGAGGAATCTGAGTGTGAAATGGAGGGAGAGTAAGAAATTGTTTTGGAAGGAGGTAAAGAAAGTAAGGAAGTGTGAAAGGGGAAATAGTAGGGGAGAGAAAGATAGGAATAATAGATTGTTGGTAGAGAAGAGAGAGAAATTGAGGAGATGGAGGGAGCATTTTGAGGATTAGTTGAATGTAGAGAGTGAGAGCAGTGCAAGTATAAGTGGTTGGGGAATGGCTGGGAGAAGAAGAGATGAGAAGAGGCAGGAAGAGATCAGTAGGGCGGAAGTAGTGGAAGCGATGAAGAAGATTAAGTTGGGAAAGGCCCCAGGAATTGATGGAGTGTGTAGTGAAATGCTTAGGTATGGGGGTGAGATTGTTGTGGAGTGGATATGGAAGTTGTGTAGATTGGCTTGGGAAGAGGGAAGGGTTCCAGAGGACTGGAAATCAGGTATAATTGTTCCTTTATACAAAGGAAAAGGAGAGAGAGAAGTATGTGGTAACCATAGGGGTATTTGCCTTCTTAGTGTGACTGGTAAAATATATGGTAGAATACTCATTGATAGGGTTAGGCATATGACATTGGAGCTAGTTGGAGAAGAACAAGGGGGATTTAGGAAGGGAAAAGGGTGTGTAGATCAGATATTTGTTCTAAGATGTTTAGTGGAGAAGTATCTAGAGAAGGGAAAGAAAGTGTATGCTGCCTTTATGGACTTGGAGAAAGCTTATGACAGAATAGATAGGCAAGGTATGTGGAAGGTATTAAGAATATATGGAGTGGAGGGGAAATTGTTGAGTGCTGTGAAGAGTATGTACGAGGGAGCTAGGGCTACGGTGCGAGTGGATGGTGAGCTGAGTGAGTTTTGTGATCTCAATGTGGGACTGAAACAGGGTTGTGTGATGTCTCCATGGCTGTTTAATATATACATGGATGGGGTTGTAAAGGAGGTGCAAGGTAGGGCAGTGGATGTGGGGGTGGCTCTAATGAATGAGGGTGAGATTTGGAAGCTTCCGGTGTTGCTGTTTGCTGATGATACAGTACTGTTGAGTGAAGATGAATGGGAGTTGCAAGGTTTGGTGAATGAATTTGGGACAGTGTGTAGGAGGAGAAATCTGAAAGATAATGTAAACAGAAGTAAAGTTATGGTGTTTGAGAGAAATGAAGTCACAGAGTGTGCAGTGAGGTTGGATGGTGAGGATATGGAGAATGTGAGTGCATTCAAGTACTTGGGTAGTGTGATGAGTAAGGATGGAACTTTGGGGGATGAAGTGCATGAAAGGGTACAGCAGGGAAGGAAGGTTGTTGGTACACTGAAAGCAGTGATGAGAAATAGGGAGGTGAGTATGGAAGTTAATAAGTCACTGCATGATAGTATTGTGATCCCTACCCTGACGTATGGAAGCGAGGCATGGACCTTGCAAGAGGGGAACAAGTCAAGAGTGAGAGCAGTGGAAATGAGTTACTTGCGAGGAGCATGTGGAGTGACGTGGAGGGACAGGTTGACGAATGAAGAAGTGAAGGAACGCTGTGGGGTGGATGTGGATGTGTTTGAGAAGATTCGGAGAAATACACTGAGGTGGTTTCGACATGTGAAGAGAATGGAGAATGAAAGACTAAGAGGGTGTTTGTAGGTGAGGTGGAGGGAGGGAGAGGGAGAGGTAGACCGAGGATGAGGTGGAGGGATGGAGTTGAGAGGTATATGAGGGAGGGGGGGGGTGAGTTGGGGGGAGGGTAGTCAAATGGTGGGTGACAGAGCGACTTGGAGGCGTTTTGTCTGCGGCCACCCTTTGTAGGATTAGGGGGTCGGGCTATAGATAGATAGATAGATAGACAAATGTGGTAAATTTCTGTTTAGGGAAACGTGTTATTAATTCATTCCCCTGGACTAAATGAGACAATAAAACGACTGATCTATTATTTCATTCAGTCTCTGCCATGATGTTTTTCTTTTTTTTATTATTCCGTCATATCCAGACGGTATTATTTAGGGTACCTTAGAAGACTATTTTCGACGCGAGTGGTTTGTTACAACCGTCATTAATACCTTACCTGCCAGAGAGCCTTACTATATGGAATAAAATCGCCTGGAGGCAGCTAAAGTGAACCACTCTCGAAAAGATAAAAATAAAAAAAATAAAGCGAGATAAAGATGTTATTGGAAAAAAAGTTTAAACAGGTGTAATTAATGTATATTGTTGTTGTTCTACTTGTTAGTCTTCTTGATGTTAATGTTGCTGATGTTGTTGATGTTTATGTTGCTGATGATGTTATTGTTTATGATTTTATCGTTGTTGATGTTGACGTTAATGTTTATTTTCCTGCTGATGTTATTGTTGATTATAATTACATTGTTGTTGTTGTTGTTGCTCTGGGACATAGGCTCATCTGGACGTAATCTGTCAGCGTCATTTTCAGTTTTGTAATCCGTCATTCTTCTTTCAGGGGATAGGGAACTAGGTCAGAGACGATTACACTATACTGCATGTAGACAGAAAATGAAAATCATGGACTCTCTCTCTCTCTCTCTCTCTCTCTCTCTCTCTCTCTCTCTCTCTCTCTCTCTCGGGAGACACGGATCATTCAGAAATGTTTAATTTAACTGGGTATATCTAGTGAAATGACGCTGTATCATCATCACCTACATTATCATTAGCAAAATATCAGGCACAGCATAACGTCGATGTGTGTGTGTGTGTGTGTGTGTGTGTGTGTGTGTGTGTGTGTGTGTGTGTGTGTGTGTGTGTGTGTGTGTGTGTGTGTGTGTTGGTAGGGGTGTGGGTGGGTGTTTATTGGTAGGTGATACTTTGATGTGTGTGTGGGGTGGGTGGGTGGGGGGGAGGAAGACCACGTGTCGCTGCCTATTGTATAAATAACAGGTCGCACGCAGCCAAGCTCAGTCTCAGGAGCAGCTGCAGAGGGGAACGTCGGGTTTTGGAAGAGACTCACACAGGAAGGTAAGTGTGTGTGTGTGTGTGTGTGTGTGTGTGTGCAATTACACTGATGCAAACAGGACATACTTTATTTCAAAGTCACCAATATTTCCATACCTCCATCCTGAATGCTGGATTGTAACAAAAGACTGACACGAGAAACATGACGCTAGTAACAAAGTTCGCTAGTAAGAAAGAAGTGCTGTGGGAAGGATACATTGCCACTGTATTGACTTTTTCTGCAAGTGACTTAGCTGAAATGTTCTTGAAAAGTTAAAAATCTGGTCCAAGTTAAAGTGAAAGGAATATAGCAAATATGCGCTATTACTTAACCTCACTTAACCTCACTAACTGACCAAACGATGACGACCCAGGACCGGACAAAGGACTTAGTAATGGGTAAATGGAATGTAAGAGGAGCGAATGATGAGGTGAAAGAGAGAGAGATTGTCCAGGTGCTTGAGGGTGCGAAATTAGATGTATGTGGAATAACTGAAACAAAATGGTGAGGAGAAAGTGTGAGAGAATGGGAGTATGGATGGGGTATACATGCAGGAGTGGGTGAGAATGAGAGGGCAAAGGAAGGAGTATGTATAGTTGTGAGTAAAAGATGGAAGAAGAGCATAAGACAGTATGGATCAGTTGGGTCAAGGACTGTGTGGGTAAAGTTGAAAGTTGGAATACAAATGTGGGCGATTGTGCGTGTGTATGCGCCAACACAAGATCGTGCTAGAAGAGTGAGAGAAGAGTTCTGGACAAATGTAGAAGTGTGCATGGAAAAGTTTGGAAGGAATGAGAGTGTTTTTGATCGGTGATATGAATGGTTAAGTTGGGAATGTGAAGGTGGATGGAATAGTTGGTGAGTGGGGTGTGCCTGCTGAGATAGATGAGAATGGGAGTGCGTTAGTGGACATTTGTGCTGGGAGGGGGTTGATGATAGCCAATACCTTCTTCAGGCATAAATTGATCCACAGGTATACATGGCGAGTGATGAGAAGGGTGGGTGGTGAACTGGATGAATGGAAGGCAATGATTGATTATCTGTGTGTGGATGAAAGGATGCGAAGATGTGTAATGGATGCAAGAGCTTATAGAGGTTGGGGGAGTGGACTTTCTGACTACTACTTGGTGGTGGCCAGAATTAGGATTCAAGTAAGATGGAGGAATAGAAGAAGGGAAAGACGAGAGGAAGGAGTAGTTGCAAGGAGAGTGGAAATTTTACAAGAGGATGAGAAAAAGGCAGAATATAAGAGAGAAGTGGAGGAACGATTGGGCAAATATGAAATGGAGCAGATGGGAGACGTGGAAGGTGTGTAGAGGATATTTACAGAAGAAATATGTGCAGCATGTGATGTGGTGTGTGGAAGGAGAAGACGGAGGGGGGTGCAAGGAACAGCGTGGTGGAATGAAGAGGTGAGACAGGCTGTGGCACAAAAGAAGAAAGCATACAATGAATGGATGAGAAATAGGGGCGTGGAAGAAGTTGAGAGGCGGAACAGAGAGTTATATGTAGAAAGAGAGAGAGAGGTGAAAAGATTAGTAAGAAAGAGTAAGAAGAGAGTGGATGAGGAATTTGGAAGGAATTTGAGTGTAAAGTGGAGGGTCTGTAAGAAAATGTTCTGGAAAGAGGTGAAAAGAGTAAGACAGGGTGGAAGTGAAGTTAGCAGGGGAATGAAAGATAAAAATGGTAGATTACTAGTGAAGGGAGAAAAAGTGAGCAGATGGAGAGAACACTTTAAGGAATTGTTGAACATAGAGGTTGGAAGTAATGCAAGTATAATGGCTGGGGAATGGCTGGGAGAAGGAGGGAGGTGAGAAGACAGGAAGAAATCAGTAGGATAGAAGTTGTGGAAGCAATGAAGAAAGTTAAATCGGAGAAAGCCCCAGGAATTGATAGAGTGTGTGGTGAAATGCTGAAGCATGGGGGAGAGATAGTTGTAGAATGGATGTGGAAGATGTGCAGATTGGCCTGGGAGGAAGGTAGAGTCCCGGAGGATTGGAAGTCTGGTAAAATTATTCCCTTGTACAAAGGAAAAGAGGAAAAAGAAGTGTGTGGTAATCATAGGGGCATTTGTCTTCTTAGTATAATAGGAAAAGTGTATGGTAGGATACTTATTGACAGAGTTAGAGAAAGAACAAAGAAATTAGTTGGAGAAGAACAGGGAGGCTTTAGGAAGGGAAGAGGTTGTGTAGATCAGATATTCTTAGATCTTTAGTGGAAAAGTTTCTAGAGAAGGGAAAGAAGTTGTATGCAGCTTTCATGGATTTGGAGAAAGCATATGACAGGGTGGATAGACAAGGATTGTGGAAAGTGTTAAGAACATATGGAGTAGATGGGAAGTTGTTGAATGCTGTGAAGAGTATGTACGATGGTGCGAAGGCTGCAGTGCGTGTGGATGGTGAAATAAGTGAATTTTTCTCTTTGAAAGTTGGGTTGAAACAGGGATGTGTCATGTCTCCATGGTTGTTCAATCTGTACATGGATGGGGTAATAAAAGAGGTACAAGGTAGGGTGGTGGATGTTGGAGTGGCCCTGGTGAGAGAGGATAGTGTTTGGAAACTCCCTGTACTGTCGTTTGCAGATGATACTGTGTTGTTGAGTGAAGACGAAGGGGAGCTGCAAGGCTTGGTGGATGAGTTTGGGAGAGTGTGTAAGAAACGGAATCTAAAGGTGAATGTATGGAAGAGTAAAGTGATGGTCTTTGAGAGAGGTGAAGTCAGTGAATGTACAGCGAGGTTGGATGGTGAGGAATTGGAAAATGTGAGTACGTTTAAGTACTTGGGTAGTGTGATGAGTAAGGATGGAGGTTTGGAGGGTGAAGTGCTTGAAAGGGTACAGCAGAGAAGAAAGGTTGCTGGTTCTTTGAAAGCAGTGATAAGAAACAGGGAAGTGAGCATGGAAGTGAAAAAATTACTACATGACAGTATTATGATATCAACTCAAACGTATGGAAGTGAAGCTTGGACATTGTTGGAAGGACACAAGTCAAGAGTGAGAGCAGTGGAAATGAGTTATTTAAGAGGAGCCTGTGGAGTCACATGGAGAGACACGCTGACGAATGAGGATATAAAGGAGCGTTGTGGTGTGGATGTGGATGTGATAGGAAGCGTTATGAGGAACACACTGAGGTGGTTTGGCCATGTAGAGAGGATGGAGGGTGAAAGACTGACGAAGAGAGTGTATGTGAGTGAGGTGGAGGGGGGGAAGAGGGAGGGGGAGACCGAGGATGAGATGGAGGGATGGGATGGAGAGGTATATGAGAGAGGGGAATGTGAGTTGGGAGCAGGGCAGTGAAATGGCAGGGGACAGGGCGACTTGGAGGCGATTTGTTTGTGGCCACCCCAAACGGGATTGAGGCGTCTGGCAATAGATAGATAGACTTAGTCCTTCACAGTTTGTTTACCAACGTGACTTGTTCATATTTGTTCACATTTTATTAATATATTCTTTGTCTGTATCACTGTTATATGATTAAAATGGAAGATAATATCAACGTTCCTTTTACTGAAAAAAAGGAAAATAGAAAAAAAATGATTAACAAAAGCTGTTATAAAACCACCATAGATGCCAAAAATACAGCTTATAGACCCATATTCTCGTCACTTGAGGAGCTTGATGACACGCGAAATATTTTTGGATACGTTTGGTTATTATAATTTTGTACGCTTTTTAAGCATGGTTTGTCGATACTGGAAGGAAGTATGTTACCTAGAAGTAAGCAGTAAGGTGTAATCAACAAACTAAATCGCTTAGGAAAAGATATTAGGGAACTTCCTTCACCAAAAGGATACCGGTCTTAGACGTTTTGCACTGATAACCTGTTTAATATTTTTCCATCTTTTCCATTTTTATCAATTTATTAATTTTTTGTTATCCCCAAACTGCTTTGCTCACCTTTCAAGAAACTATTAGAACTAGAGAAGTTAGATGTCATTTACTAACGCCATTAGTGCCACGGAAACTCCTAAGATGAAAAACTAGTCTTATGCCTAGAGTGAAAAAAGACAGCCTCATCCTCAATAACAGCTTCTAATCTTCACAGGTTTTTGCCGTTTTTAGATGATACTGTGAAATACAACTAAATAATTGTCCATAAACGCGAATTTTAGTGAAGACCTGGAACACTAAAATAACATTTATCATCACTTTTGCTATAAAGAAAAATTCTTAAGTTATCAAATCGTTTGGAGCAGCAAAAAGAAATATCATAATTATAATACATATTCCCGGCCTCACTGGACTGAAAATGGTTAACAGGATAATTCTACTCGGCAGTACTGACATCTGTGTGAATGCATCATGGAACATAAATAAATCATAGTAGTCTATATAATTACACATATTAATCAGGCACATTACAGCAAAAATACCGACAGTCATATTATCACCAACTTTCAAATAATGAAAGTCTTGTCGTAGAGCTCAGAAGAACAGATTGAATTATACCCTCACAATCTCTTTTTTTTTCTTCTTTAGCTTCAGAATCTGGTTTATCCCGTCCTTTTCGAGAGAAGATCCAGAAGCAGAATAAAATGCTTGCTTGTAGCAAGAATAAAACATTATATTTGCCACCGTGTATGAAAGTGATAGGGACATGCGGGGACAGGCTCATGGAAACACATCACTTTGCTGCAGGTAACATCTTCACATCTGTGTTAGTTATATCCGCTATGCTGATGGCCTCCTTCTGACAGGCTTATGGTAACTCTTCCATCCAGGTGTGAATTGGCTTTGCTCAACGCGTGGTGTTCCTGCCGAGGGAAAACTTTGGCCTCAATCTTTTGTTCAGAATGCCACTTAATATTGTCAGGAGCAGTCAGATGGGTCTTCTAGATAGACATAACAACAAACAGTTTCTCTTCTGACGCCAACAAATCACCTACATTCAAGACGTGGTGTATTAAAAAAAAAAAAAAAAAAAAAAAAAAAAGAGCACATGTCTTCATCAAAACTTTGCCCTCTGGTTTCCTTCCAAGAAACCGTCCAACCCTATCAAGTCCAGAAGTATTTCAGTGCCGCTAATGTTTCTCATGAGGTACAAAATTAATAAACAAGATCCTGTGTAGCGAGGCAGGAAACTAGTACTCTTCTTGACTCAATGGCTATGTGACGGACTGTGATCTCTTGGGGATCTGGTTTGATTCCTTCCTCTGACCACTTTTAATTTGCCATTCTTCGTTTCAGACATTTCATTCTGACTCGGATTTTGCTTATATGTTAGTGTTTGGGCTCCTTTTCTGTCCGTAATCACTTACTGGACACTGAAACTTAGATAGTTCTACCGAGGTCAGTCCTTCAAAAAGAAAAAAAAAGGCATATATTAGGACGAGCTGATGCGGAGTAACACTATAAGATAAAAAAATAGTGGAAAAAGCTTAGAAGAAAAACAATGCTCATGAGACAATGAATACGACTAATTTGGGGAAGTGCTGCTATACTTAATTCATAGAAAGAGACAGACAGACAGACAGACAGACAGATGTTATGTGTGAAGAGAATTAGGTATACTACATATCTAGAGGGTTGAGGACACCATGACATCATTTGGCATGGCTTGGAGTACTACCAGTGAATAAAAGAAAGAAATTGCGCCGAATTTCTACCTTTCTCAGCCTAACCTCCTCCCATTGTATTTGAAAGTTAAATAACTGACTTTTTTCCATCTAAATAAGAGTAGTACTTTGAATTTTGTAATGGAGCGTATACAGGATAGTTCATTGTGGTTTAAGATTGAAGGATGTGGCCATATTTCTACGTTCAAGCGATTGTGTAATTATTACCGCACCTTCTATAATTTTGTCCGGCAGAGTATCGGAATGAAGAGAAGACAGTTCTATAGCTGCGTGGTTATGGGTGATCGCTCGTTTAGCAAGTCCGACGTCGGTTAGACATGATGAACATGATAAAAACAAGGGAAAAAATCAACAGAAAACAATTCTTTACTACCATGAAAATAGAATAGGCCTAATACAGAAACCAAACTGGAGTAATAGCAATTGAATAAGTCAGGTCCTTCTCCTGCTTAAAGTAAAACGTACATTTACCAAATTTCATGATAGGTCATGGAGCTCATCTCTACGGTACTTGCAATTCAAGCATCATAAATTCTTATATTGGTAGTTTCAAAGGTCAGTCTTGAAAATTGTCATTGGTTGTCCCATACTGAAAGACGATTAAAGTCAGTTATGTTTTCTATAGTACTCCTCCGAAGATATATGACGTAACACCATTTTCTGAAGTTCAGGGGAACACATTAAGTCGGTTTTCTTTAATGAGAAAAAATTCACATAAATTATAATTTGGATTCAAACTCCTGAACCAGCCTCGTCACCACAACTTGCTCTCTCCCCCCGCCCCAGCACCACCTCACGCCATCCCAACAAGCAAAAAGTAACTACCAGTTAGACCAAGGACTGATCCTCATAAGAACAGCCCAATTTCAGCCAGTCTCCGAATGATCAACTAAAACTAGCTAACTACGTCTCCAGTCTCTCTCTCTCTCTCTCTCTCTCTCTCTCTCTCTCTCTCTCTCTCGAGTAGTAAACCTAGTTATTATCGGCTGAAGAGTCACACTATCGTGACCATGAAATAGCATACAAAACCCACACTGGCAGACGAAAAAAGATGTATTCCAAACAGTTTCGGCAACAGCTGTCGCCCTTTTCAGTGGATCTACGGACCAAGAGTGGTACATACAAATGCTGAGAAGCTGCTTATATGCAGGGTGAGGACACGTTTTCCCAACTACACCTGATGTGACCTCACCAGACTACTCTGTCCACGACCTGAAAGAGGGATTACAAAGGGCGGCAAGGACCTTGCCACGAATCCTCTCATCACTAGATCTAATTTATACATTCCTTCAGTATGGTTAAAATTATTATATCTCTCTATACATACAGCTTCCACTATCCTATGTTTCTTATAGTTAATACATTTGTACAATATTTGGCTAGAATTCCAGTCGATTCTATGGTCGTTTTCTGAAGAGTGAAGGTACACTGCGTTATTTATGTTGCCTATCTTACAAGTATATTTGTGTTCCTTAATGCGAATGTCCAAATCCCTTCCAGTTTCACCAATATAAACCAAATCACAGTCTCTACATAGAATTTTGTATACCCCTGCAGTTTCTTTACTAATGGGTTTATTCTTTGCTAACATTGATCTTAAGGTGGAATGCAATGTTTACATCCGAATCATGACTCACTGGCTTCACCAAGCTAAGATTTGACACATACGGAACTGTGATGTATGGCTTATTTTGCTGACATTGTGATGTTGGTCTAGGCAGCAACACGACCCCTTCCCTGATTCTGCACGGTTGTTACTGAAGATCGGCATTCGCAACGTGAAAAGAAAAATTGATGAAGCATACTACCATCTATGACGTTCGTTGAGTTTCCTCAAGCAACAACTGCCAAGTGATTTATTGCAAGCAATACGTGAAACAGCTGACAAGAAAATGTAACAGAGAAACTTATTTCACACGTATCCGATTGCAAGAAAAACTTAGCGATTTGTGTAAGAAAAGTCCGTGGAGCATGTGTATGTTACCGAATTCCATCGAAAATCTTTACGTATGTACTGAGTCGTGTCGAGGGGCAAGTGTTAAAATTAGGTTTGTCCTTTGCCTTCATACCAGGAAATGATGTAGCACTTGATTTTGTTTCTTCTACCCTTAAAAGCAAGCTGGACATCCCATGCCTTACTGGTTTAATAATTAGCAGTTTCATGGGAAATTTCAACCCTAACGACTCCATACCACGACGTTTTCGTTTGGCCCTTGAATGTCTCAAGAAAAATGATTCTAGTCTTATTACAAGAGCAGACAAAAGTAAATCTGTGGTCATTTTAGATAAACCTGATTATGTGGAAAAGATGAAGCACCTGTTGAGTGATGCTACTATTTATGAAAAACTTATGTCATCCTCTCTCACGAGGTAATCCACGGACTTTAATAAGAAAGTCAAAAGCCTTTTAAAGGATGTGCCAAACATTGATGCAGGTAAGTTCATTCAAATTAATCCAAAATTACCTTATAATTATGGTTTACCAAAGACCCATAAACCACAGATTCCTCTCCGTCCTATCATCTCACAATGTGGCTCATTCACTCACAAACTTTCAAAATTTCTAGCGAACAAATTAGCACCATTGGTTGGCACATTCTCTAAATCCCATGTCCAAAACTCTACTGATTGGTTGGCACATTCTCTAAATCCCATGTCCAAAACTCTACTGATTTTATTAAGTCTCAGTTTCTCCAGTCCCTATTGAAGATGTAATTAGTTTCTTGGAAGAAAAATTACCTAATTGTAACACTGATCTCAGCATGATGTCTTTCTCCAACTTATTAGGCTGTGTGGAGTGTAATGCATTTTCTTTTGGTGATCAGTTTTTCATGCAAAAGTTTGGTATGAGTATGGGCTCGCCCCTCTCTCCCATTCTTAGTAACCTGTACATGGAATATTTTGAATTCAACTTTCTTACCACCATATCTCCTCAGAATTTAATATGGTATAGGTATGTTGATGATGTGTTTTCATTTTGGCCAGACATATTCGCTAATTTGACGAATTCTTACAGAATTAAATGCATTGGTTTCCTCAATTAAAATTAAAGATGAATGGGAAAATAATGGTTCCCTTCCATTTTTAGATGTATTTGTGCACAGGGATGAACTTGGGACACTTAGCTTTTCTGTATACAGGAAACCAACCCAGTGCACTTTGTATATACTTTGTTATTCATATCACCACAGTGCCACTAAAATGTCAGTTATTTCTTTTGTGTTCCTTAGAGCACTCAGAATTAGTAGTCCCCAACCTCTGGATACGGAAAAAGCTAAGATATGGAAAATATTTTTAGATCTAAAATATCCCAGTTGGTTTATAAGGCAAGCGTATTTTAAAGCCAGAAAAGCCTTTTTTGTACTTAGACCAACATCACAATGTCAACAATATAAGCCATACATCACAGTTCCGTAAGTGTAAATCTTAGCTTGGTGAGGTCACTAAGTCATTATTCAGATGTGTAATCATTGCATTTAGATATACTTCCACCTTAAAATCAAAGATAGTAAAGAATAAACCCATTAGTAAAGAAACTGCAGGGGTATACAAAATTCCATGTAGAGACTGTGATTTAGTTTATATTGGTGAAACTGGAAGGGATTTGGACACTCGCATTAAGGAACACAAGTACGCTTGTAAGATAGGCAACATAAATAACGCAGTGTACCTTCACTCTTCAGAAAACGACCACAGAATCGACTGGAATTCTAGCCAAATATTGTACAAATGTAGTAACTATAAGAAACGTAGGATAGTGGAAGCTGTATGTATAGAGAGATATAATAATTTTAACCATACTGAAGGAATGTATAAATTAGATCCAGTGATAAGAGGATTAATGGCAAGGTCCTTGCCGCCCTTTGTAATCCCTCACTCAAGTCGTGGACAGTAGAGTCTGGTGAGGTCACATCGTGTGGTTGGAAAAACGTGTCCTCACCCTGCATATAAGCAGCTTCTCAGCATTTGTATGTACCACTCTTGGTCCGTAGATCCACTGAAGAGGGCGACAGCAGTCACCGAAACTGTTTGGAATACATCTTTTTTCGTCTGCCAGTGTGGGTTTTTGTATCCTAGTTATTATCGCTTTTTCTGATAATTTGGCTGTTACATTTACTTTTAAGGCAGTGTTCACCTTTTACTCATGCTACTTTTTAACTCATGTATATTTTCAGCACTAGGGCTGGCATGCTTAATCTGTGAATTATTATTATTATTCGCCAGGAGTGAAGTCAGTGAATGTACAGTGAGGTTGGATGAGGAACAAATGGACAATGTAAGTGCGTTTAAATACTTGGGTAGTGTGATGAGTAAGGATGCAAGTTTAGTGAGTGATGTGCTAAGGGTGCGCAGGGAAGAAAGGTTTCTGGTTCCTTGAAAGCAGTGATAAGAAACTGGGAAGTGAGCATGGAAGTGACAAAGTTACTACATGACAGTACAGTATTGTGATACCAACTCTAACGTATGGAAGTGAAGCTTGGACCTTGCTGGAGGGACACAAGTCAAGGGTAAGAGCAGTGGCAATGAATAATTTGAGAGTAGCATGTGGAGTCACATGGAGAGACAGACTGACAAATAAGGAAGTGAAGGAGGGTTGTGGTGTGGATGTGGATGTGATAGGAAGCGTTAGGAGAAACACACTGAGGTGGTTTGGCCATGTGGAGAAGATGGAGAGTGAGAGACTGACGAGAAGTGTATGTGAGTGAGGTGGAGATCAAGGATGAGATGGAGGGACGGAGTGGAGAGGTATATGAGAGAGAGGGATGTGAGCTGGGAGCAGGGCAATGAAATGGCGGAGGACAGGGCGACATGGAGACGATTTCTTTGTTGCCACCCTTTACGGGATTAAGGCGTCTGGCAATAGATAGATAGAGATTAGTAGTAGTAGTAGTAGTAGTAGTGGCGGTAGTACATATATAGATAGATAAAAAGATTGACAGGAAGACAGATAGATAGATAAATAGATATTCCACTTATTTTACCATAATAATCCCTTTATTGTTTTTTATATCATTTTCATTGCTAATATAGTTGGGATAATAAATGTAAAGTAAATAATGTTCTTAAATGCGTGGATATACCAGGAAAATTGTATTAATTAGCCGCCTACTCCAACTAGAACACAGTCCTTCATGTCAATAAATTTGGTTGGTGTCACGGGGGGATGTAAATTTAGAGAGTAAAATGCTGATATTACTCGAAAGTAAAAAAAAGGCATTGACTTGTGAAAATCAAGTAGTGAGTTTTATTTTATCTGGCTTACTTCGCCAGTTCTCTAGATGAGAATTTTATAAACTTTCTTAACAGTAACAGCGGAGACTAATCGCTCACGAGTGCTGACTGTTAGTACTGTTAGCCCCTGAGAAAGTATGATCTTTACCCCCTGACAATCAATAATTCAATCAATCAATCAATCATTTCCTGTGGCACCCTCGGGGATGCATAGGGCCTTGATGAACTCACACCACCACATCCTATCTTGTGCTAACTCCTCAAGATCTCCCCAACACTCATCTCCAGCTTCCCGTCTCATTGTCCTCATCCACGTCTCTTTTGGCCTTCCTCTACCTCCCCTACCAAGTGCCACCCACCCTGGTGTACCTCGTACTATTCCCTGTCTCCTATACACATGTCCTAGCCACTTCCATCGTGAGAACCTAACATATTCATCGACCGGCTGCACTCCCGTTATTTCTCTAATTCTACTATTTGGTATCCTTTCCCACCACTTAACTCCTAATATTCTTCTAAGTGCTTTTCTTTCACACACCAAGAATTTATTTTCCATAGTCACTGTGCTGTACCAAGACTCGTGTCCATAAATTAAGATACTCCTAACCATTACCTTATAAAGTCTGATTTTTGTATGCACAGAAAAATTTTTATTATTCCAAATATTTTTAAGCATTCCCATTGCCTGATTAGCCTTCTTTAACCTTTCCTCGAATTCAAAGTTCAAAGAACCATCCTTGGCTAAATAAGTACCTAAATATTTAAACCTATCAACTTGCTTTACAACCTTACCTCCAATTACATATTCCTGCGCATTTTCCATATTCATATTGATTATTTCAGTTTTTCCACAATTAATAACCAAACCCTCCTTGCGACCTTCACTCACCAAACAGTCCAACACTCTCTACATCTCTTCTGGCCCATCACAAATCAAAACTATATCATCTGCATAATCTAAATCCAAAAGTTTCCTGTTCTCTCCCCAAAGTATACCTGCACCGGTTTCTGTTCCAACGCGTTTCATAATGTAATCAATGACCAATATAAATAGTAAAGGCGATAGAACACCACCTTGAATTACTCCGGACTTGACTTCAAACGAATCACTCAGACAACCATCAACCATCACTTTACAAAATGTGTCCTCATGCATGTTCATAATGACCCTCACAAACTCCTCTGGTATTCCATAATGTCTCATGATCTTCCCCATAGTCTCTCTCGAAACACTATCAAATTATTATTAATTAATAATAATAATAATAATAATGAACAAGTTCTTGCTGATGCTTAACTCCTGGCTGGCACAACAGATTTAAATTTTGATACAAAAGAACTGGCCTAAATACCAGTTGTGATTAATAGGCCTATAGGAAGTTTGTGCTAACTGGGAGCAGCAAACTAAATTAAGCTCAATGTGGAGAAATGAAACACCATTAATACATGACATTAAGCTCAAAGAAAAGAACTGTAAATCTATTGATTACAATAAATAAATTTACGTTACATAATTCTCAAAAATGACTTCAAGAGAACAATTCCCTGTCGCAGGGGGACTAGTGAAAATTATCAAAGGAAATACACTCACTCACTCATTCAAAAGCTAATCAGACTTAAGGTTAAGAAAAGGAACGAAAATACTGGTCAGTGAAGGGAACGGAGCTGAAGCTACGAAAGACTAGGCGTCTGTCTGTTGCAACCAGGTGTTGCTATTCGCTGCTCATTGATCAGCCCATTGCAACAGCCCACCAATCTCGTTGGGAAAATACGGGGAATCTTTGAACTCTGGAGACTGTAGGCGCTATAGTCTGACAAATCTAAACATAGGGTTTGGGTGGAGTCACCCCCTCCCTACACTAATGCCATGTTTCCTAACCCTACGATGTATAACGCCTGTGGTTTATGTAGTAGGAATGATACATAAACATAACTCATACTAATATAACTGTAATGAAAGTGCTGACATGTATCAAGGAAGAATAAAACTATTCTGCATACTATATTATACGATAATAGAGAAACGTGGCATAAAAATTTGGCAGTGTTGCTCTAAAAATATTCTAATTATTATTTACTTCCCCAACACTTCTAACATTGCTAATTAATTTAGCAAGTATAATTGCAAGAAAATTTGAAGGGGTAAAAGTGGGAAGAGGCGATCCTTTCATAATTAAAATAAATATATCAAACAGCTCTGGGGTGGCAGCACTCACGCGACACGTGTTTGTGTGTACGCTATGGGAGGTCACCAACCCCCTACAGGATTTAGGCCTATTGGGGAAACCTCTATAAAAAAAAAACGCGCCGTGACTTTTACCTCAAGGGTGGTGCGGAAATAAAGTCAAAATTATAATCCATACATAAAAATGGAAGTAAAAAACCATGGATGACACATAACAAAATCTAGCGAGAGAGAGAGAGAGAGAGAGAGAGAGAGAGAGAGAGAGAGAGAGAGAGAGAAATAATAATAATAATAATAATAAAACTTTATTTCCACTAAACAGTGGGTATTCTTATACATTATACAGTAGTACAGCATACAGTATGAAAGTTCTATACACAATATAATACAAGTTGATACATATGGTGGAGAATAGTGACAGAGAGGTAAATGGTTTAAAAGGTGTGGGGACACTTAGGTTAAAAATAGATCAATTAAGGGATTTAGGAACGAAGGCAATGGGAAGGATTAAGACAGATGGGATTGTAAGATTAGGGAGTTTGAGCAATAGGGTAGAATGTATGCTCTCAATAAAAGTATAGCAATTATCAACGGCTAATTATTATACAGGTGTTGATGGTGGGGGTCTATATTTATAGGAGGTGTTGGTGGTGGAGGTATAGCGGGTGTTGTTGATGGGGGTGTTGTTGGGGGTAGGGGTATAGGGGGTGTTGGTGGCAGGGGTATAGGGGGTATTAGAAAAACGGAGATCACAAGAGGGAAACAGTGTCAAGGTCTTCGCTGATGGAGAGGTCAGCTCGGAAACGTGGCAACAGTGCAGGGAGGGGGTGACTCCACCAAAACCCTACGTTTAGATTTGTCAGACTATAGAAGACTTCCTCTCTCAGCTCTGGCACAACAAACCTCCTCCAGTAGCTGCTCGACACCGACTGACTCGTGTAAGCACGCTGGGCACGGCCCAGCGGTCGAGATGCAGTGTGAGAACAACAACCATACAAAAATTTTCGTTCAGAGAAACGCACTGTCTATACAGAAAGACAGTCACTTATGAAACAATGACAAGGGTTATGAAACTCATTACAATCTGAGTACAAAAGTGAAGCAGTTAACGGTCTGAGCAAAAGTTTATGCATTTCAATGAAATTCAGACGTTCCCTTATATAATACAAATACAATGTTGCGAATTAATTTGTGACAGTTGGGCTGACAGTTACTGCATCACAACTGTTTGTACTTTATTTAAATTACTGTGTACGAAGAACAAGAAAAAAATGAGATTCTTGAAAATAGGCAAAAGAAATGAATGAGAACTATACTAGTATTTTATTGTCATTATTATCTTTATAGCAAAGACAAATTAATTATCAAAATTATATGTTGCACAAGTATAGATAATTTTTTGGGGGGAGAAATGTTATCAATTCTTTCCCTAGACTAAATCAGGGAATAATACAAACGATCTATTACGTCATTTTGTCTCTCATGATTTTTTTCTTCATATTTACCCTATATCCTCATGGTTTTATTTACCCTGAGACCATTTTCGACACGAGTGGTTGGTTACAGCCTTCATTACCACCTTACCCGCCAGAGAGCTTCGCCATATGAAATAAAATCGCCTGGAGGCAGCAAAAATTAAACCCTCTCCTAAAACGTTAAAAAAAAAAAAAGCTAGGTAAAGGTGTTAATGGAGAGTAAAAGATATTAACAGGTGTAACTAATGTTGTTGTTGTTGTTGCTAATGTTGTTGTTATTAATGTTCTTGATCTTTATGTTGTCGATGTTAATATGCATGCTGCTGCTGATGTTATTGTTGTTGATGTTGTTATTGGTGTTGAGGTTATTGTTTTCATAGTTGTCATTGTTGCTGGTGTGGGATTCAGGCTCATCTGGACGTGATCCCGGTGGACTGCAGCTTCATTTTCATTTGTGTAATCCGTCACTCTTCTCTCAGGAGATAGAGAATTAGGTCACAGAAAGTTATAATATATTCCAAATAGAAAATGACGCTAATCGTGAACTATAATGCTCTCTCTCTCTCTCTCTCTCTCTCTCTCGGCAGACGCACGATATTCAGAAATGTTGATCCTAATTGGGTATATCTGGTAAAGTGACACTACATCATCACCATTACCTTCATTATGATCACAAAAATAACGGGCGCAGCATAACGTCGATGTGTGTGTGTGTGTGTGTGTGTGTGTGTGTGTGTCGCTGGCTGGAGGGAGGGAAGACCACGTGTCGCTGGCTACGTATAAATAACAGGTCGCACTCAGCACTGGGGCCAAAGCCCCTGGTCATTAAGGCCGCACATATATATATATACAGCCTCAATGACCAGGAGCTTTGGCCCCAATGGTAGATAGGCCAGAAAAAAAAAAAAAAAAAAAAAGACACTCAGGAGCATCTGCATCGGGGAGAGTTGGGGTTTGTTACAGACACGCACAGGAAAGTAAATGTGTGTGTGTGTGTGTGTAATTACGCTGATGCAAGTAGGACATACTTTTTATTTTAAAGTTGTCTATGATTCCATACCTCCATCTAGAATGCTGACTTGTAACAAAAGATTGACACGAGAAACATGACGCTAGAAACAAGGACGTGCTGTGAAATGGGTGCATGGCCACTGTATTGTCTTTTTCTACCTGTGACTTAGGTTAAGTATTCTGCAAAAGGAATTATAAATCTGGTTGAAGATAAAATGAAAGGAATATATCAAATACTTTCTATTACTTAGCCTCACTTACTCCTTCTCAGTTTATTTACCTGTGTGTCTCGTTCATATTCACCTTTATGTTATTAATACATTTTTTGTCTGTCACTATTACATAAACAATATGGAAGATAATATCAACGTGTTATGATTTAGAAAAAGAGAAATAGAAAGAAAAAAAAATATGGTATGGGAAAGCTGTTATAAGGCCACCTGAGATGAGAATACAGCTCTTAGTCCCGTATTCTCATCAATTGAGGAAGTTTCCTAACACCTCGTCCTTAGTTATATATTTTTGGATATGTCTCATTAAATAAATTTTGTAAGCTGTTTAACCCCTTAACCGCGGGGCGTCACTTTTGTGATTCTGTGTTATTTTGAATTATCCCGGGCTTTCAAGTGGTGGCTTGTATCATCTATCAGTACTGCCAATGTCCAACACTAGTCAGCACTCCAAATCTCATCTGTACTCCCATCCATTGTTGACATTTTAGCGATTTTCCCCCCTTCCTGACTCCCCTCCCTACCTGCCCTCCATTACCCTGTCCTCTCACCTCCCACGCCGCGCTGCGCTAAGCAAATCTCCCCCGGATTTTTCCACAGATTTCATCCATTGAAATAAGCCCTATGCCCTATACTTATACAAAATAATATATACCAAAAAAAAATAAGGTAAGTGATAGTGTTATACACCAGGAATTGGCTAATTATCACCTGACAACACCTCACGTGCATTCATTCGCTACATTACCACGGTAATTTTCCCTTTGAATTATGCCTTGTAATCTATGTCTGTAATAAAAATATATATCAGAAAGGAAGGGAGAAGCCTAAGTGACATTTACATTCACCTGGAACTACCTATTTCTTTGTGTATTGCCGAGATTTTCTACCAATAATTTATTAGCATGTAAGTTAGCAGCTGTCAGCCTCAGTGTCATTGTCAACCCTTGCCTTCTCAGATAAGCCGTGGCATTTAGTTCCTTGTCCTCCGCTGTGGTCAAAACATGTCGCACTCGCGCCCCGCCATTTCTGCCGCTTCTGCTCCCATTGCAAAGGGCCCCGTGACCTCTACACCCATAAAAAGTTGTGAGGGAAGCAGGAAAGGACTAAGTGACTCTGCAGTGGCACGTGAACTAGCAGAATTGTCTATGGTGATGATGGATAGTGATTTTGACCCTTCGGGTGAATCGTGTGATGAGCCGGGTGAGGAAATCGTGCCAGAAAGTGCTAGTACGAGTGCTTCAGTGTCAGAAGTTATCCCTAGCTCCAAGGGAAAGGAGCCGTTAGTGCAGCAAGGGAAGGAATTTGGGAAGGGAGTGAAAAGGCGGCGTGTTAGCCCCAGAACAATGGCACCATGTGACCCAGCCCACCATGAGTCCCGAGTTGATTCACCTCCCCGTTCCCCAAGCCCCACTTCACTCATTTCTTCCTCTTCCTCTGCTGAATTATCTCCGGAGTCTTCGTCGTCGGAGTCACCACCAGCATCAACAGTGAAGGCAGGCCGTAGAGGAAGAGGTAAATCCCGGACAAGTTAAAGTAGAGTTGGTACTAGAGTAAGGGCTGCTAGTGCTGTATGGCAACTCAGGGTCAGTGAGAGTGACCTTGAACGGGGTAAATCTCCCTCACAGCCACCCACCACCCTCACCCACCCTACACCGCCACGACAGGGAATCCTGAATGCCTTCGCGTGGACGGAAGGGTCCGATTTTGTGCCGGAATATTTAGTTTTTGATGAGAGCTCCTCAGGAGTACAGCCTGCCTTCACTCTTGACGATAATGCTGACTGTGTGGACTTCCTTTTGGCCTTCCTAGATGACGAAGTCATGCAGCACATATGTGATGAGACCAACAGGTATGAATCACAACGTGCTGAAAGTGGTACAGGTGCAGCCAAGATGCAACAGTGGTCCATGCTGGGAGTGCAGGAGCTGTATGTGTTCTTTGCCCTCATGCTTCTCATGCCACACTCAAAGAAGCATGAGTTGGAAGAATACTGGTCCATGGACCCCTTACTACCCTCACCCACCTTCAATAAGTACATGGCCAGAGATCGCTTCTGGAACATCATGGGAAACCTGCACTTTGCCGACAACGATGTACCTTCCCAAACCGACCCACTCTGGAAGATCCGGGAGATTCTGAGCAGAATGAAGGATAAGTTTATGTCATTCTTCCACCCCTTTCAGAAGGTTGTCATTGACGAATCCTTGGTTTTGTTCAGAGGACGTCTTCGGTTTGTACAGTACATTCCAAGCAAACACCATCGCTTTGGAATCAAGTTCTTTGTATTGTGCAACTGTAAGACGGGGTACATCCTTGACTTCGTCATTTATTCAGCCAGCACTGTCGATCTGGATAAAACACACCCCCTTGGCTTCTCAGGCTGTGTAGTGAAAGTGCTCCTTGAAAAGTATTTTGGTGGAAATCATGTGCTGTATACAGACAACTATTATCAGCACCGAAACTTGCCAAATACCTTTCAGAGCACGGCATTGGCTCCTGTGGCACTGTCAAAAGTAATCGTGCCCACTTCCCTAAATTCACAGAGGCAGGAACCTCGCAGCGAGGAGATGTGCACTTACGCAAGTCTGAGAAGATGCTGGCAATACGGTGGCATGACAAGAGGGTCGTGCACATGCTCACCAACGTACATAAGGGGGAAATGAGAGACAGTGGGAAGGTCGACCGTAGGACAGGCGAACCTGTGATGAAACCTGATGCTGTGTTAGACTACAATATCAACATGCGGCTGGTGGACATGTCCGACATGATGATTGGTGAGATCGACTGCCTCAGGAAGAATACTAGGTGGTAAAGGAAAGTTTTTCTGCATCTCATAGATATGACGATGCTGAACGCCTTCATCCTGTACAAGATGAAGGTCAAGCCACCCAAGTCCTTCTCTCTGAGGTTGTTCGCCAGGACTTGTGTCCAGCAGCTGCTGGAAAGATATGGTAGGGTGACAGCAGCAACTCCAAGGCGCCATCCAGTAACACTTCCCGACCGACTTGAGCAGAGGGCGTATATGGATCGGCACAGACTGGAGCTAATGCCTGCCACAGGTAAAAGGAAGGCTGCGATCCGCAGGTGTCAGGTGTGTGCACATACCACCCGACGCACACCTGAGCACAAACGCACCTCTTGGCAGTGCACTGAGTGCCAGGTTCCCCTCTGTGTTACCTGCTTCTTTGATTACCACAGCCAGAAGAAGTTCTAAAAGTGGAAGTGGGAAAGGAGAGTAATGTGGAAATAATGTGTAAATAATGTGTAAACAGCAAGTGATTGAACTGTGTATTATAGTTTTATCTTACTGAAAGTGACAGTGACTAACATAGTGTAAGTGAAATAGAAGGGTAAATATTGAAAATAGAATAGAAAATGTAAATAGTAATGTAAGTAATTAGTAATATAAGAATATGAGTACAAATACTTTATGTTATAACAGTGAAAGTGAATCCGTGGCTCTCTACGTATTTTACTGAATGAAAAATTGAAAGACTTCAGTGACAATAAACTAATACTACTGAAGGAAACTTATGGAGAAAAACTCCATATATATATATATATATATATAAGTGTGATATAGTAATAGAAATATAAATTGTGAGGGGTTTTATGAATAATAAATGACAGAGTACCAAGAGCGAACTAGCGCAAGTGCGAAGGTCATATGCGCTCGTAATTTCCATTGCTTTCACAGTGGGTTTTTTTTGGAGTATGGATCCCAAACTACTTGAAAATCATAGAGTAGTGTTTATAGTGTTAATATCTGGCGTGATAATCTTATTACGGGTTGTTGGGAACTGTAAAGTGGAGACTTCGTTACCCAAATTCAGAGGTCTCCACAAGTCCTACGGTAACCGACGAAGGCTCAACAAACATTACATGAGAAAGCTGAAGGTATGTGCCATAAGCGGATGTAATTTTAATATTCTAGGACTAATAACTGATTTTTGGCAAATATTTTTTGAGAATCTGTCGGAGCCCGAATAACCCCGCGGGACACGCAAATCATTGGTAAACATGCCCTTGGTGTAGGGGTTAAGCATAGTATGCCAATAAAGAAAGTATTTACATTATCCAAAAGAAGGAAGGAGTAATAAACTAGATCGGTGAGCAGAAGGTATTAGGGAGCTTCCTTAACTTACAAGAATACCGGCCTTACACTTATTTACATTGATAACCTCTGCAGTATGAATGCCTTGTCGCCTCTCTTCTTCCTTTTTCTTTTTATTAATTTATGTATTTTTCGTTATCTCTCAACGGCTTTGCTCAGCTTTGAAGAAACAATTAGAACTTGAGAGGCTAGATGTCATTTAATAAACTCTTCAGTACACACGAGACTCCTAAGATGAAAAACCAGTCTGATGCCTAGAGTGAAAAAAAAAAAAAAAAAAGACAGCCTCACCCTCATTAAAACTTGTTCTTTACAAACTTTTGCTGTTTTTAGGCAATACTGTGAAACAAAACCAAATAATTGCCCAAAAACGCGAATTTTAATGAAGACCTGGAACACAATAATAACATTTACTATTACCTTCGCTACAAAGGAAAATTCATAAGCTTTATTAAATTGTCTGGAACAGCAAAAAGAAACATCATAATTACAATAAATAATAAGTACAGAGGAAACGAGAGACGGAAGAGAGGAAGAGAGAGGTGAAAAGATTCAGAAGAGAGTAAGAAGAGAGTGGATAAGGAATTTGGAAGGAATCTCAGCGTAAAGTGGAGGGAATGTAAGAAAATTTTTTGGAAAGAGTTAGAGTTAGACGTGGTGATAAAGACGTTAGTAAGGGAGTGAATGATAAAACGGAAGGTTGATCGTGGAGAAGGGAGAAAATGTAAGCAGATGGAGAGAACACTTTACGGAACTGCTAAATACAGAGCATGAAAGCAATGCGAGTATAAGCGTCTGGAGAATGGCTGGCAGGAGGGAGATGAGAAGGGAGGAAGAGATAAGTAGGATGGAAGTAGTGAAGCAATGAAGGAAGTCAAATGGGGGAAGCCCCAGGAAATGACGGAGTGTTTGGTGAAAAGCTGCAGCAAGGGGATAGATACTGGTAGAACGGATAAGGAAGATGAGCAAATTGGCCTGGGAAGAAGGTAGAGTGATGGAGGATTGGAAGTCAGGTGTAATTATTCCCCTGTACAAAGGAAAAGATGAAAAAGAAGTTTGTGATAATCATAGGGGCATTTGTCTTCTGTATGTAATAGGAAAAGTATATAGTAGGATACTTATTGACAGAGTTATAAAAAAAACAAAAAACAGAGGATTTAGTTGGTGAAGAACAGAGACGTTTTAGGAAGGGAAGAGGTTGTGTAGACCAGATATTCATCCGTAGGTCTTTAGTGGAAGTTTCATAAGAGGGGTATGAAGTTGTATGCGGCCATCATGGATTTGGAGAAAGCATATGTCTGTGGATAGACAAGAAATGTGGAAAATATAAAGAATATATGGAGTAAATGGGAAGTTGCTGAATGCCGTGAAGAGGATGTATGAGGGTGCTAAGGCTGCAGTGCGTATGGATAGCGAACTGAGTGAAATATTCTTTCAGAATGTTGGATTGAAAATGGAATGAGTTATGTCACCATGGATATTCAATCTGTACATGGATGTGGTTATAAACGAGGTACAGTATGTCAGTGGATGTTGGAGGCGCGGATAAGAAGGGGCAGTGTTTGGAAACTTCCTGTGCTGTCTTTGCAGGCGATACTATATTGTTAAATGAAGAGGAAGTGGAACTGCAAGGCTTAGTGAATGAGTTTGGGACAGTGTGTAAGAAACAGAATCTAAAGCGGAAGGTACGGAGAAGGAAAGTTATGGTCTTCATGAGAAATGAAGTCAGTGAATGTACAGTGAGGATGGATGATGGGGAAATGCAAAATGTGAGTGCATGTAAGTACTTGGGTAGTGTGATAAGTAAGGGTGGAAGTTTGGAGGATGAAGTGCTAGAAAGGGTTAATAAAGGAATAAAGGTTGTTGGTTCTTTGAGAGCAGTGATAAAAGAGAAGGGAAGTCAGCATAGAAGTAAAAAAGTCGCTGCACGACAGTATTCTGATTCCAACTCTAATACTGATATGAATCTTAGACCTTGTCGGAACACAAATCAAGAGCGAGAGCAATGGATATGAGTTATCTGAGAAGAGCGTGTTTAGTTACGTTGAGATACAGACTGACAAAAGAGGAAGTAAAAGACTGTTGTGGTGTGAATGCGGATGTGCTAGAAAGCGTCAGGACAAGTACACTGAGGTGGTTTGCCCATGTGGAGAGGATGGAGAGCAAGTGATTAATGAGGAGAAAGTATGTGAGTGAGGTGGAAGGGGGTGGAGAGGGAGGGGGAGCCCGAGGATGAGATGCAGGTGAAGAGGTACATAAGAGAGATGGGTGAGAGCTGGGGGGAGAGCAGTGAAATGGCAGAGGACAGGACAACGTGGAGGTGATTTGTTTGTGGCCAATCATTATGGAACTGAAGCATCTAGCAATAGACAGTGAACATACCGGCCCTCGTCGGGAAAAAAAAAAAAAATGTTAACTGGATAATTCTACTTGGGCAGTACTGACATCTGCGTGAATGCATCATGCAATATAAATAAATCATAGTATATACCTACATCAACATCAACATTCAAATTCTCAAAGTCTTGTCATAGAGCTGAGAAAAACTGATTAAAATTTTCTTCGTAATCTCATTTTTTCTAATATCAGAATCTTGTTTACCTCATCCACTATGAAAGGAGATCCAGAAGCTGAATAAGTTATTTGCCTGCAGCAAGAAAAAAATACATCGGTCATCGTATATAAAAGTGATAGGATTCATGCAGGAACAGGATCATGCAAACACATCAGTTTGCTGCAGGTAACATCTTCACATCTGAGTTAGTTATTTCCCCTTAGCTGATGGCCTCCTCTTAACAGGCTTGTGGTAACACTTGTCTGCAGGTGTGGAATGACTCTGTTCTGCGGGTGATGTTACAGTTGCGGAAAAAAACTTTCGCCTGAAGCATTCTTTTTCATAAATCTACTTACTATTATCAGGAGCAGCAGGGTGCGTCTTCTCTATTGACAAAACAACAGACAGTTTCTTTCTTCACGTCAGCAGCAACATGTCATGTAAATTTAAGACGTGGTATATGAAAGCAATATGCAACATGTATTCATAAAGACTTTGCGCTCTAATCTGCTCCAAAGAAACCTTCCAACCCTAGGAAGTTCAGAAGTATTTCAGTTCCGCTAATGTTTGTAATGAGCTACAGATTTGTAAATATATAAAAACCTGTGTAGTGAAGTAGGCAAATAGTACTCTTGACTCAATGGCTACGTGACGGAGTGTGATCCTGCGGGACTCTGGTTTGATTCCCTTCCTTTGATCTCTGTTAAATTGCCATCCTTCGTTTGAGACATTACATTCTGACTCGGATTTTCCTTATACGTTATTGCTCGATCTCCTTTCCTTATAGTAATCACTTACAGTACACTGAAACTCAAACAGTGTTACCTCGAGGTCAGTCCATTAAAAAAAAAAAAAAAAAAAAAGATAAAACATTAGCACGAGTTGATACGGCATAACACTACAAGACAAACTAATGAATAAAAAAATAAAAAAACAGAAAAACAGTAACCATGAGACATAGTGAAGATAGCTAATTTGGTGATGTTCTGCTATACAGAATGCATGGAAAAGAGAGAGAGAGAGAGAGAGGGGGGGGGGTGTAATGGGTGAAGGGAATTACGTATACCACATATATTGAGGGATGAGGAAACCACGACGCCAGTTGGCATGGCTCGGAGCAGCAGCAGTAAGTTAAAAAAAAAAAAAAAAAAAAAAAAAACGCGCTAACTTTCTAACAGTCTAACCTCCTTCCATGAGATTTTATTAGTTAAATAACTTGACTTTTTTCGTTCTAAATAAGAAAGCAGTTTTAAATTACGTAATAGAGCGTATACATGACAGTTCATTATAGTTTAAGAGTGAAGAATGTGGCCAAATTTCTACTTTCAAACGTTTTAGTAATTATTACCGTACCTTCCAAATTTTTGTCTGGCAGAGAATCACAATGAAGCGAAGACTGTCCAATAGCAGCTTGGTTATGGGTGGTCGTACGTTGGTCGTGTTGATGTGGCTGGGTGGGGTGTCGGTGCGGTATATCGCTTTCAAGACGGGAGCCAGCGTGTCCTCCATCTACCGCTGGATCCACCAATGGCAGGACCAAACCTCATTTACAAGACTCTGCCAAGTCAAGCCGCGTATGATGAGTTCCCCGAGGACTGGTGCGATTAATACCCCGAGACCGATATGGCCACAGTTTCCCCAACATCACTGTTTTTTTACACCGAGAAGTGGGATTTTCAGATATATTTACGGCTGATTCACTGTAGTAACTTGCATATGTTTTTACAGGAAGAACTAGACAAGACAAAGGAAAATATTGCCCTCTTTTTTCTTGATTTACCTGCAGAAAAGAGTTTTAACCTGCTCTAACTTTCGTCTCTCAACTTAGATTTATTTATGAAGTTAGAACAAGACAGAGAAGATTCTATAGTGTCTTTGTCTTTCCTGCATATCAAAACCTGGGTTACGACACGGAATTCATCGTAAGGACGCTTGTGCATCCCGACCAGTCCTTCCTACCCAAGTGAGACAGTAACCCATCCAGACACTGTGCCTGCATTTCACAGTCAAATGAATAAAATGAGAGAATTGTATCTACATACCGTAACTGTGCTCGTTGTGAAGATGCTACAGTTTTACCTAAAGACGATCAAAATGGGTAGAAGTAGATGTATATTCACTAGGAAAAGAACTTCAACCTTTGGGTCTAATAAATGTCGCAGCCAGCCATTGCTTCACAGACACACATATTTAAATGTGCACTCCGTCTCCACCACACCATTGAGTCTTAGGTCCGTATTGTCGTTGGTTAAAGAAATTCCCTATCACCTCTTCCTTAGCAATTTATTCTGTTTATGCAGGAATGAATGTGTTCGTAGAGTTGAATGATTCTTTGATCACGATGGAGGAAGTGCAGGAGGCAGTAAATGAGGTGAAAACAGGGAAAGGTGCAAGTTTGGGTGGGTGTGCTGTGGCATGCCTGAAAAGTGGTGGAGCAACAATTGTTGAGTGGTTAGTAAGATTGTTGAATGTGAGTTTTGAAGTATAGCGCCAATTGACTGGGCAAGTGCTTGTATGGTTCCATTGTATAAAGGTAAGGGTGATAAGTATCAGTGTACTAACTTTAGGGTATAAGTCTCTTGAGTGTTGTAGCTAAGGTGTATGGTACATTGTTAATTTAGAGTTAGAGAGGGTACAGAGGGAGTGATTGGTGAGCAGCAGTGTGGCTTTAGGAGAGGGAGAGGATGCTTTGATCAAGTGTTTGCTGTGAGACAGGTGTGTGAATAGTATTTAGCGAAAGCTAAGGATGTGTTTTGGGCATTCATGGATTTAGAGAAAGCGTATGATAGAACTGATAGGGAGGCTTTATGGACTGTTTTAAGAGATTTGATGGTAGGTTGCTAAAAGGAGTGAAAAGTTTTTAATGTAAATAGTAGAGCGTGTGTAAGAGTGGGGAATATTGTGAGTGACTGGTTTCCCGTGAGAGTGGATTTGCAGCATGGATGTGTGATCTCGCCTTGGTTGTTTAATATTTATATGGATGGTATTATAAGGGATGTGAATGCAAGAGTGTTCGGTGGAGGTTTGAGTCTGGTGAATGCTAATGGTAGAGAGTGAACTCTAAATCAGCTGTTGTTTGCGGATGATACTGCACTGTTGGCTGATTCAGAGGGCAGACTGGGACTGTTGGTAGAGGAGTGTGGAAAGGTGTGTGAAAAGAGGAATTTGAGAGTAAATGAGAATAAGAATAAAGTGATGACGTGTACGAGCCTGGAAGGTGGTAGGAGGATTAATACTGTTTTCAATGGTGAGTTGCTTGAGGAGGTAGAGTATTTTAAGTGTTTAGGGTCACATGTTGCTCTAGATGGAAGAACAGACGCAGAAGTGAAGTTTAGAATGAACGAAGTTGGAAAGGTGCTGGGAGGAATGAAAATGTGTTTAGATGTCGTTCGCTTAGAATGGATGTAAAGAGAAGGCTTTACGAGGGTGTTGTGGTACCGACTGCGTTATATGGGGCTGAAACGTGGAATATGGGTGTAGCAGAAAGGAAAAGTTTGAATGTAATGGAGATGAGGTGTCTCAGGAGTATGTGTGGAATGACGCGTATGGATCAAGTGAAAAATGATGAAGAGCGATGGAGAACTGGAGTTGTGCGGGAGATGGCTGATCGAGTTGAGCAGAGGGTGCAGCAATGGTTTGGGCATATGGAGAGAATAGCTGGTGAGCGATTGGTGAAAGAGATAACTGGGTCGGATGTGAGAAGTGTAAGGCTGAGAGGAAGACCACGAATAGGATGGATGGACAGCGAGTGCTGCATGCGAGAGGGATGTTTGTTGTGCAATGAAGAGTGGCTGTGCGTGATAGGAATGACTGTAGTGAAATTGTGAATGAATAATTGATGATGCAGCCCTAAGAGGATATTCACCCGCATTTTGTCTGATCAGCTGATCATGTCAGGTGTGGGAAAAGGGATGGGTCTAATATGATGTGGCAGAGGTATATCAGCTCTGCTGTCGCGCCCTGCTGCGAATGTCGGTGATTGCACTGTGCAGTTGACCCTCGGGCGGTATGGTGCGGTGAGGATCTGTCCCTTCTTCCCTTAGGGCTAAGATGCAAATGAATGTGTGTGTGTGGATGAGTAAATTGGGAGTGTGTCGTCCTGTCTCGGCTACCTCCCTTTCCTTGGGAGATGCAGCCTAAGTATATAGATAGGTAATGTGAAGTGAGGAGATATTAGAAGGACTGACATGAAAAGCATGAGGAAAGTAAAATGTAATGAGCAAAATAAATCGTTGTAGAAGTGGTGTTTGAGAGTTTCACGCTGGATCCAGAATGGTGTTGCAAGTGTCTGGAAACCGGATATTTTTTTACTTGGGTTCCACTACGGTCAGTGGGTGTGAGAAGTAGACTCCATCCCTATGTCGTGGATAGGGAAGAGACAAAACTACCCATGTATTCCCAGCGTATCATGGGATATGACTAAAAGTGGGGGATTCAAGGAGCTGGATCCTTTTGTCTTTGGTAAGATCTGCTAGGACTGCAAGTTCAGTGAAAATTATCTTTAAGCTGTGCCTCCTTTGATCAATTGTAATGTGAAAGAGTGTATAGGTGGAAGGCTATATGTGTGAAAAACGTTCTATATGATTAAGGATATTTTCCTTAGCAGTTCATCCTTGAGTTTACCTTCGTGTGTGTAAAGAGAGAAAAGCCTCGTGAAGTTGGCAGGTCCGGATTTTAATGTTGATGATTTCCCAACACAGTCATGATGCTTTTACCTGTGATTTCTTATTTATGGTTTTCAGCAATATAATCTGCACGTAATGTAGCGTGAAAAAACACTGCCGCTCCTGAACTACATTAAAGCCAAGAAAATGAGTGTGTATTATGCTACGAAAAATTTGATCACTGATAATAATTACAGGGAAATCCAAGGTAATTGTGATTTCAAATGGTATTAAACGCTGTTCTTTTTAGCTTGTCCTAAAATTACCATCTCTTTCTGTTCTTAATACTGCCTTGTGATAAAAGATTAACACTACAATATGATGCCAGGGATGAGGACGTCATATGGAAAGATTGCAGAGCACTGGTGTTGTCTTTTGATGCCATTGAGCTACGTGAAATAAGTTGCGATATGAAGAAAATCTGGGTGAAATAAAGGTGAACGAACTCTTGCAGACTGACTGAAATTATCATATCCATTATCATCATCATCATCATCATCATCATCTAATGTTACTTTTTTAATTTTTTTATGTACATTTCCAGCATTAGGGTTGCCATGCTTAAACAATCCGTTAATTAATATCATTATTATTATTATTATTAATAGTAGTAGTAGTAGTGGTGGTAGTAGTAGTAGTACATATACCGATAGATAAGATGGTACGTAGATAGACAGATAAACAGATATTCAACTTATTTTACCATAATATTGTCTTGATTTTTTTTTATTTCTTTTTCATTGCTAATATAGTTGCGATAATAAATGTTAAGAAAATAATGATGTTAAATGCGTGGATATACTGGTAGGGAGGGAGTACTACTGAGCCACCTACCCAACCAGAACACAGTCCTTCATGTCACTGAATTCGGTTAATCTGACAATTAGCGTTTCACAGCTGTTCCTGCGTTATTTAAATTACTAAAGTGTATGAAGAACAAGAAAAAAATACAATGCATGAAAATATGCAAAATAAATTAATGAGAACTGTATTCGTTATTTTATTGTCATTATTATCTTTATAGCAGAGACAAATTAATGATCAAAATTATGTGTTGCACAAGTATAGTTAATTTTATTGGAGAAAAATGTTATAAATTCTTTCCCTGGACTAAATCAGGGAATAATACAAACCATTACGTCATTCTCTGTCATTTTTTTTTCATATTTTCCCCATATCCTCATGGTTTTATTTACCCTAAGAGACCATTTTCGACGCGAGTGGTTGGTTACAGCCTTCATTAACGCCTTATCTGCCAGGGAGCTTCGCCATATGGAATATAATCGCCTGGAGGCAGCAAAAATGAACTCTCCTAAAACGTAAAAAAAAAAAAAAAAAAAAAAAAAGGAATCGGCGAGGTAAAGGTGTCAATGGAAAGTAAAAGATTTGATCAGTTGTAATTAATGTTGATTGTTGTTGTTGTCGTTGTTGCTACTGATCCTCTTGTACATGTTCTTGACCTTTATGTTGTTGATGTTACTATGCATGTTGCTGCTGATGTTCTTGTTGTTGATGTTGTTATTGATGCTGATAGGCAGCTTGAGTGTTGCAGCTGCACGAGGCTTGCAGGATGGAGTGTTAATGCCAACTTTAGCATATGGATGTGAGACCATGGTGTGGCATGAAAAGTCAAGAGTAAAAGCAGTGGAGCTGGGACTGCTGAGAAATGTATGTTGGGTACAGAGGGTGGATAGGATAAGAAATAATGTGATTCGTGAAAGATGTGGAGTGAGGAAGTCGGTGGACTCCAGAGTCGAAGAGAGTTTGCTGAGATGGTATGGTTATGTGGAGAGAATGGATAACAACAGAGTGGTGAAAAAGGTATATTTGAGCGAACTTGAAGGAAGAAGGAGGCGAGGTAGGCCAAGGAGAAGGTGGAGAGATATTGTGGATGAGTGTGTGAGGAAGAGAGGTTTGGAAGCCGGTGAGGTTAGGAAACTGACAAGAGATCGAGCTGGCTGGATCAATGTTGTGAGGAGAAATGCATGATCAGGGATTTGGCACCCCCTTTTAACATGGCAGCGTCCAGATTAACTCAATCGGATACGTTAATGTGAAGCTACAGAACGTGATGAATGTTTTTGGCGTATCTGATAGAGCCAGGATTCCGGAGGCTTGAATGATGAGTGAATGGAAGCGTGGTCCATTGTATTGGGCAAACTGGGGCTGTCTGGGCATTGCTACTCCTCACGCTGCCCTTGGGTGGGAAAGAGTGTCCGGTTGATGATGATAATGATGATGATACCAATGTTGCTGTTGTGGGATTCAGGCTCATCTGGACGTGATCGGGGTTGACTGCGGCTTCATTTTCACTTGTGAAATCCGTCTTTCGTCTCTCAGGGGATAGGGAGTAGGTCAGTGACAATCATAATATGCCGTATGGAGACAGAAAATGGCGATAATCGTGGTCTCTCTCTCTCTCTCTGCAAAAGCACGATATTCGGCAATGTTAATTCTGACTGGGTATATCTGGTGAAGTGACACTATCAACATGACCTTCATCAGTAAAATGACAGGCGCAGCATAACCTCTATGTGTGTGTGTGTGTGTTCTTACCTAATTGTTTCTTTACAGGAATGAGTCAAGCTCGTACTGTCCCGTGTCATAAACCATATTTATCGTACATATCCTTAAATTTGTGAATTGTTTTGGCACACACTATTTCATTCGGTAGTGCATTCCACTGATCAATTGCTCTATTTGGGAAACGAAATTTCCTTACGTCTTTATCACATCTCTTTTTATGCAGTTTTTTGCAGTGTCCTCTTGCTGATGCTTCCCCACACGTTAAGTAATCATTTATGTCTATTTTCTCCTTCCCTGAGATTCATTTATATAGCATAATCATGTTACCTCTTTTCCTTCTCTCCTCTAGTGTTGGTAGATTCAGTTTATTTAGTCTTTCTTCGTAGCTTAGATCCCTTAAGCTTGGTACCCATCTTGTAGCGGCCCTTTGAACTTTATTAATCTTGTCTATGTGTTTCTTGAGATGAGGACTCCAGACTACTGATGCATACTCCAGGGATGGTCTAATGAATGATGTTATTATCTTTTTTAATATGTCTTCATTTATGTATGTAAACGCTATTCTCATATTGGCAAGCAGTGTATACATGTTCCGTACCTTCTCAATGATGTCGTCAGCCGGAGATAGTCTGTTATTGACAATGACACCTAGGTCCTTCTCTCTTTCTGATGTGTGTAGGGTTTTATATCCTAATGTATAATCCCAATCAGGTCTTTTTCCACTTTTACCAAACTTGATTACATGACACTTGTCCACATTGAATTCCATTTGCCATGTATTACTCCATTCATGAAGTTTATTTCATTCTTCTTGTAGCTCTTTACAAGAGTCTGTGTTAGTAATTCTCCTTTGTATTTTTGCATCATCTGCAAACATATTTAGATAGCTTTCATTTCCAGTGTTACTGTCTATATCATTTATATACACTAAAAACATGATTGGTGCCAGCACTGAGCCCTGTGGTACTCCACTAGTCACTTCTGTCCAATAAGTAATTTCCCCTTAGTACTGTTCTCATTTTTCTTTTCATGAAAAAATCTTGCATCCAACAATACAGTTTGCCTCGAATTCCTCCTTGATGGTACAGTTTCCATAAAAGTCTTTGGTGAGGTACTGTGTCAAATGCTTTCTGGAAATCTAAATAGATACTGTCCACACATCCTTCTCTTTCCTGTAATGTGTCTGTTACTCTGTCATAGTAGCTCAACAGATTAGTAACACATGATTTTCCTTTTCCGAAACCAAACTGTCTTTCTGTTTAATGTTATCATACTGTGTTCTTCTAGGTGATTTATCCAAGCTTTTCTCATAAGCTTTTCTAATATCTTACTTACAACACTGGTTAGTGATACTGGTCGGTAGTTAAGTGGATTTTGCCTATTCCCTTTCATGAATAAGGGAACAATGTTTGCTTTCTTCCAAATATCAGGTAGTTTACCTTGTCTCAAGGATTTCTTGAAAATTAAAAATAATGGTTTACTTAACTCCTTTGCACTTTCACGTATCACCCAACATGAAATTTCATCAGGACCATTTGCTTTTCCTTTGTCTAATTAACTTAGCTCCTCCTGTATTTTTTTTTTTTCTGATGTTTGTATATCTGGTAGTATGTGTGGACATGCATGTTCCACATAATCCCTCTCAAAATTTTTTTTCCTCTGTAGAAACTGATTGGAATTTCTTGTTTAGTGCTTCACAAATATCCTTCTCTTGTGTATAGGTGATTCCCTCGTCCGTAATGGATTGTATTTTATCTTTTACTTTGGTTTTGCTTCTGATGTAGCTGTAAAATAACTTTGGTTGATCACTGCTTTTATTTATGATATCCTCCTCAAACTGTTTTTGGGCTTCCCTCCTTATTCTTGTATAATCGTTTCTTGCCTGTTTGTAATTATTATATGCCCTTTCACTATTGTGTCTTTTGTATCTATTCCACAACAAATCTCTTTTTTCTTTTGAATTTTTACATTCTGTATTGAACCATTTCTTTATTTTCTTTTCTGCTTCTTTGTGCTGTGGGATGTACTTCTGGACTCCTATTTCATAAAGTTCACAGAATTTTTCATATATAGCTTTTAAATCTTGTCCTCTAAGCTCCTTTTCCCAAGCAATTTCTAAGAAGTACTTTTTTAGGTCATGATGCTTTCCCTTTTTATAGTTTAAGCTCTTTTTGTAACTTTCATTGCTTTTATCTGTGTCATATGCAATCCTGAAATTGCAATTTAGTACTGCATGGTCGCTTTTGCAGAATGGAGGGTGATATATTAAATTGTCAACATCGTTTTCTTGCCTTGAAAATATGAGATCTAAGCATTGAGGGTACATCGAGTCCTCTTTTTCTGGTGCTTTCCTTACATGTTCCGTAAAGAAATACTCTTGCACAAGATCCAGGAGCTTTTGGTCCCAACAGCTTCCTTGGCTTATTATATATAGAGTATTCCAATTTATATTTGTATTAAAATCTCCAGTTAGTATAATTCATTTCGATTTCTCTTCCAGTTTATGTAGTAATGCTCTTAAACTCTGAATTGTACTCTCTGTCAGGTCCTCATATTCCTCTCTTTCCCATGTGTTTGATTTGGTTGGCATGCATAAATTGGCTACAATTACTTTCCCTTCAGATGTATTTATCTCTACTGCAATCAGTTCTACTTGTGAGGGTATATCTAATTCTATTTCTTTGACTTTTAGATTTTTCTTAGTTAATATTGTAATTCCTCCTCTTTTTCTCCATATATTATATTCCTCTAAGTTTAGAATGTCATTCGATATCCATGGTGTTAATTTTGTTTCAGTTAGGCATATTATATGTGGTTCATTTTCTCTGACATAATCATTCATCTCTAATAATTTAGATACCATTCCATCCACATTTGTGTACATCAACTTAATCATCTTGTTTATATACTTATCATAATTTGGTTCTACTACCTTCCTCCTTTTTATTCCCTCCTGTTTATGTACCACTTTCGTACCTGCAATCCAATTACTTTGTAAAAAAAATGTATTCTTCTCCTTTGATCTTCCCTCATTTTTTTGTTTTTGCTTCCTCCCTCTTCTCTTTCAGTAATTCTAGTTCCTCTTGTGTTAGGCATCTTTTTATCCATACATTTTTGAACTCCTCTTTTTCCATATGATTCTTTGCATTTTTCAGTATCTCCTCCACGGTGTTTACACTCTGGAAGGTTACCTTTAGGGGTCTTGACTTGCTTTTCTCATATTTCCCTAACCTTTTGTGTTCCTCTGTGTCTTTACTACAGATTTCCTCGGGTACTTCTTTCAATATGCCCATTACATTTGTCATCTCCCTTTTGTCTCTTGAGATCTCGTTTTTTACTTCTTCCTCTTCTATACCAGTGACTACTATAGATTTTTTAAAATCTACTGAATCTCTGACTAACTTAGGATTGTTTTCGATTATTCTTTTCACTTCCTTTTTAATACTTTTTTCTTCCACCCTTGTGTGTGTGTGTGTGTGTGTGTGTGTGTGTGTGTTTATTGGGAGATGAGTTTGTGTGTGTGTGTGTTTATTGGGAGATGAGTTTGTGTGTGTGTGTGTTTATTGGCAGATGAGTTTGTGTGTGTGTGTTCTTACCTAATTGTATCTTTACAGGAATGAGTCAAGCTCGTACTGTCCCGTGTCTTAAACCAAAAATTATCGTACATATCCTTAAATTTGTGAATTGTTTTGGCACGCACTATTTCATTCGGTAGTGCATTCCATTGATCAATTGCTCTGTTTGGGAAACTGAATTTCCTTACGTCTTTATCACCTCTCTTCTTATGCAGTTTTTTCCAGTGACCTCTTGTTGATGCTTCCCCATATGTTAAGTGATCATTTATGTTTATTTTCTCCTTCCCTGATATACATTTATATAGCATTATCATGTCACCTCTTTTCCTTCTCTCCTGTAGTGTTGGTAGATTCAGTTTATTTAGTCTTTCTTCGTAGCTTAGGTCCCTTAAAGCTTGGTATCCATCTTGTAGCGGCCCTTCGAACTTTTTCAATCTTGTCTATGTGTTTTTTGAGATGAGGACTCCAGACTACTGATGCATACTCCAGGGTTGGTCAAATGAATGATGTTATTATCCTTCTTAGCATGTCTTCATTTATGTATGTGAATGCTATTCTCATATTTGCAAGCAGTGTATACATGTTCCGTACTTTCTCGCTGATGTGGTCAGCCGGAGATAGTCTGTTATTGATAATCACACCTAGGTCCTTCTCTCTTTCTGATGTGTATAGGGTTTTATTTCCTAACGTATAATCCCAATCAGGTCTTTTTCCACTTTTACCAAACTTGATTACATGACACTTGTCCACATTGAATTCCATTTGCCATGTATTACTCCATTCATGAAGTTTATTTAATTCTTCTTGTAGCTCTTTACAAGAGTCTGTGTTAGTAACTCTCCTTTGTATTTTTGCATCATCTGCAAACATATTCAGATAGCTTTCATTTCCAGTGTTACTGTTTATATCATTTATATACACTAAAAACATGATTGGTGCCAGCACTGAACCCTGTGGTACTCCACTAGTCACTTCTTTCCATGATGAGTAGTTTCCCCTTAGTACTGTTCTCATTTCTCTTTTTATGAGAAAATCTTGCGTCCAACAAAACAGTTTGCCTCGAATTCCTCCTTGATGGAACAGTTTCCATAAAAGTCTTTGGTGTGGTACTGTGTCAAATGGTTTCTTGAAATCTAAATAGATACTGTCCACCCATCCTTCTCTTTCCTGTATTGTGTTTGTTACTCTGTCAGAGTAGCTCAACAGATTAGTAACACATGATTTCCCTTTTCTGAAACGAAACTGTTTTTCTGTTATCATACTGTGTTCTTGTAGATGATTTACCCAAGCTTTTCTTATAAGCTTTTCTAATGCCTTGCTTACAACACTGGTTAGTGATACTGGTCGGTAGTTGAGTGGATTTTGTCTATTTCCTTTCTTGAATAAGGGGACAATATTTGCTTTCTTCCAAATATCAGGTAGTCTACCTTGACTCAAGGATTTCTTGAAAATTAAAAATAATGGTTTACTTAACTCCTTTTCAGATTCTCGTAGTACCCAACATGAAATTTCATCAAGACCACTTGCTTTTCCTCTGCCTAATTTACTTAACTCCTCCTGTATTACTTTTTCTGATATTTGTATATCTGGTAGTATGTGTGGACAAGCATGTTCCACATAGTCCCTCTCAAAATTTTTTCTTCTGTAAAAACTAATTGGAAATTCTTATTTAGCGCTTCACAAATATCTTTTTCTTGTGTATAGGTGATTCCCTCGTCTGTAATGGATTGTATTATATCTTTTACTTTGGTTTTGCTTCTGATGTAGCTGTAAAATAGCTTTGGTTGATCACTGCTTTTATTTATTATATCCTCCTCAAGCTGTTTTTGGGCTTCCCTCCTTATTCTTGTATAATCGTTTCTTGCCTGTTTGTAATTATTATACGCCCTGTGAGTGTGTGTGTGTGTGTGTGTGTGTGTGTGTGTGTGTGTGTGTGTGTGTGTGTGTGTGTGTGTGTGTGTGTGTGTGTGTGTGTGTGTGTGTGTGTGTGTGTGTGTGTGTTTATTGGCAGATGAGTTTGTGTGTGTGTGTGTGTGTGTGTGTGTGTGTGTCGCTGGGGGGGAGGGAGACCAGGTGTCGCTCTCAACTGCTTAAATACCAGGTCGCCCTCAGCCAGACTCACTCTCAGGAGCAGCTGCAGTGGAGAAAGTAGGGGTTTGGTAGAGACACACACAGAAAGTTGAGTGTGTGTGTGTGTGTGTGTGTGTGTGTGTGTGTGTGTGTGTGTGTGTGTGTAATTACACTGTTGCAACTAGGACATACTTCTTCTTAACATCCCCTATATTTCCTCCATCTTGAATGTTGACTTGTAACAAAAGATTGATACGAGAAACATCGCCTTAGTAACAAAGCAGTGCTGTGGCAAGGATACATAGCCACGGTGTTGTCTTTTTCTGCCAGTGACTTAGGTGAAATATTCTGCAAAAGAATTAAAATCTGGCGCAAGCTGAAGTGAAAGGATTATAGCAAATACGCGCTGTTACTTAACCTCACTTACTTACTCCTTTTCAGTTTATTTACCTGCGTGTCTCGTTCATATTCACCCATATGTTATTAGTACATTTTTCGTCTGTCAGTATTACATAAATAATATAGAAGGTAATGTCAATGTGTTATGTATTAGAAAAAGTGAAATAGAAACAAAAATATATGGTAAGGGAAAGCTGTTATAAAGCCACCTAAGATGACGAGAATACGGATCTTAGGCCCATATTCCCGTCTGTAAAGGAATCCTCCTGACACCTCGTCCTTAGTTGTTTATTTCGGGACACGTCTCGTTAATAGAATTGTGTACGCTTTTTTAAGCCTAGTATGCCGGTAATGAAAGTATTTACGTTACCAAGAAGAAGGAAGAAGGTGTAATATAAAAATTAAATCACTTAAGAAAAGGTATTAGGGAGCTTCTTTAACTTACGAGAACACCGACCTTGGACTTATTTACTTTAATAACCTCTGTAATATGAATGTCTCTTTTCCTTTCTTTATTCCTTTTTCTTTGTATTTATATATTTCCGTATTTTTCGTTATCTCTCAACAGTTTACTCAGCTTTGAAGAAACAATTAGAACTAGAGATGTTAGATAACCTTTACTAACCTCTTCAGCAATAGGGAAACTCCCAAGATGAAAAAGCAGTCTGATGCCTAGAGTGAAGAAAAGACAACCTCACCATTATTACAACTTCTCTTCTCCACACACTTTTGCTGTTTTTAGACCACGTAACATAAATAGATAAATAAAACCAAGTAATTTTCCAAAACGCGAGTTATAATAAAGAGCTAATACATTAATAACATTTACTATCACCTTCACTACAAAGGAAAATTCTTAACCTTTATTAAATCGTTTGGAACAATAAAAAGAAATATCATAATTACAATAAATAGTAGGTATGGAGGAAACTGAGACAGGGAAAGACAGTTATATGTAGAGAGGAAGACAGAGATGAAAAGATTAATGAGAGAGAGTAAGAGGAGAGTGGATAAGGAGTTTGGAAGGAATCCGAGTGTAAATGGAGGTACTGTAAGAAAATGTTTTGGAAATGTGAAGAGAGTCAGACGGAGTGATAAAGAAGTTAGCAGGAGAGTGAAGGATAAAAATGGTAGATTGATAGTGGAGAAGGAAGAAAAAATGAGCAGATGCAGAGAAAACTTTAAGGAACTGCTAAACATAAAGAATGAAAATAATGCGAGTATAAGCGGCTGGGGAATGTCTGGGAGAAGCAGGGAGATAATAAGGAAGGAAGAGATTGGACGGAAGTAATGGAAGCAATGAAGAAAGTCAAAATGGGGAAAGCCTCAGGAATTAATGGAGTGTGTGGTAAAATGCTGAAGCATGGGGAGATATGCTGGTAGAATGGATATGGAAAATGTGCAAAACGGCCTGGGAAGAAGGTCGAGCCCTGGAGGATTGGAATTCCTCTGTACAAAGGAAAAGACGAAAAAGACGTGTGTGGTAATCATAAGGGTATTTGTCTTCTTAGTGTAATGGGTAAAGTATATGGTAGGATACTTACTGACAGAGTTAGGGAAATAACAGAGGGAATAGTTGGTGAAGAACAGGGAGGTTTTAGGAAGGGAAGAGGTTGTGTGGATCAGATATTCGTCCATTGGTCATTAATGGAAAAGTTTCAAGAGAAGGGAAAGAAGTTGCATGTGGCCATCATGGATTTGGAGACAGCATATGGATAGACAAGAAATGTGGATAATATTAAGAATATATGGAATAAATGGGAAGTTGCTGAATGCCGTGAAGAGTATGTATGAGGGTGCTAAGGCTGCAGTGCATGTGGATGGCGAACTGAGTGAGTTATTCTTTCTGAATGTTGGATTCAAACAGAGATAAGTTATGTCTCCATGGTTGTTCAGTCTCTATATGGATGTGGTTATAAAAGAGGTACAATATGTCAGTGGATGTTGGAGCCGCCCTTATGAGAGAGGACAGTGTTTAGAAACTTCTTGTACTGTTGTTTGCTGACGATACTTTATTGTTAGGTGAAGAAGAAGAGGAGCTGCAAGGCTTAGTGAATGAATTTGGGAGAGAATGTAAGAAACGGAATCTAAAGGTTAAAGTAGAGAAGAGTAAAGTTATGGTATTCGTGAGAAATGAAGTCACTGAATGTACAGTGAGGCTGGATGATGAGGAATTGGAAAATGTTAGTGCATTTAAGTACTTGGGTAAAGTGATGAAAAAGGATGGAAGTTTGGAGGATGAAGTGCTAGAAAGGGTGCAACAAGGAAGAAAGGGTGCAACAAGGAAGAAAGGTTGTTGGATCTTTGACAGCAGTGAAAAAAAAAAAAAAAAAAAAAACGAGGAAAGAGAACAGGGAAGTAAAAAAGTCGCTGCATGACAGTATTTTGATTTCAACTCTTACGTATTGATGTGAAACTTGGACCTTGTTTGAAGGACGCTAATCAAGAGTGAGAACAGTGGACATGAGTTATTTGAGAGGAGCATGTGCTGTTACGTGGAGAGACAGACTGACAAATGAGGAAGTGAAGGAGCGTTGTGGTGTGGATGCGAATGTGGTAGAAAGCGTTAGGAGAAATAGACTGACGTGGTTTGGGCATGTGGCGAGGATGGAGATTAATGAGGAGAGAGTATGTGACTGAGTTGGATGGGGAAGAGAGGGAGGGGAGACCAAGGATGAGACGCAGCGATGGGTGGAGAGGTATATGAGAGGTGGGGATGAAAGCTGAGTGGAGGGCAGTGAAATGGCGTGGGAAAGGGCAACATGGAGGCGATTTCTTTGTGGCCACCCATTAAGGGATTGAAGCTTCTAGCAATAGATAATAAATATGCTGGCCCTCGTCAGAAAAAAAAAAAAATGGATAATTCTACGTGGGTAGTACTGATATCTAAGTGAATGCATTATGCATCATAAACAAAGTACAATATATACCTATATTTAATAACCAGGTATCATGCAGCAACAACAGTGACAGTCATATTATCACCAACATTCAAATAATGAGTCTTTTCGTAGGGCTGAGAGGAATTAATCAAATTTCATCTTCATTTTTTTTTTTTTTTAGCTTCAGAATCTTGTTTACCTCATCCACTACGAGAGGAGTTTCAGAAGGGGAAAAACAAAAAATTGTCTGTGGCAAGAATACATACATATATATATATATATATATATATATATATATATACATATATATATATATTTTCATTCATTGCCAGACGCCATGTATCCCAAACGGGGTGGCCAAGGGCTTAGAGTTAATTGTTTTACAGGGAGGGGCACTAATCCTCCACCAACCCCATTTGACACGTAGGGAGAACTCTCTCTCTCTCTCTCTCTCTGTATGTATATATATATATATATATATATATATATATATATATATATATATATATATATATATATATATATATATATATAATGTATAAACCACCTGCATGACCCACAGTAATAAATTATAAGAAAAACAGGAACTCATTCAAAAATTATTGCATTTACCCAGTACATATTACTGTTTAGCTAGAACAGTTAGCCATTACCATACTATCCACGGTGGCTGGTTGAGTTTGTGGAAAGGGACGGAAGTGAGATTCACGGGGATATTAATGATGGCGGCTTGCTCCCTCCGGGCTATTAGAGTCTTGGCAATCATGAACCCGCTGCGACCAAGGAGGAAGCCTGCTGGTATGGAGGGGTGGCGGCTGGTTTTGTCATCCACCATCTCCACATATAACTCGTCATTCTCGGGGTTGTTATCCATTACTATTACCGCAGAAGCGCCAGCATTTTCTGCAATTACTGTCTTACTCACGAACGAACTTGACCCACGTGCCACAAGAGCAACAGAACCTCTTAATTCTGCAGTGTTGTATGGCTTTGAGCAGCACTCCAGGGGGTCACACATCACTAACTGCACACCATTCAGCCTGCGCACAAATGGAACACCGAAGTCTTTGGCTTGCCGTAACCGGTAAGTGTAGCTTAGTTCCTCTGGATATAGCACTTCAAAGAATATATCATCTTCAATGAAGTCGTATATAGTGGCTTCATTCCATACTGCATTAGTAAACATTTTTTCTTTGGCGCATATATTTACAGGAAGAAAGGCCTGCAGAACGAGAAAGACGGCAGAAACTTTCCAAATCATGGTGAGGGAAGACTGGCAGAGGCCACACTGACATGCCATCTGATAATGTTTACCATGTCAGCTGATATTGCAACGAGAGGCAGCCATGGTTTGTTATGAGGTGCTTTCGGCGACCGTCAAAGTCGCAACGATATATATATATATATATATATATATATATATATATATATATATATATATATATATATATATATATTTGTCATCGTCTATAAAAGTGATAGGATTCATGCACGGACAGGTTCATGCAAACACATCAACTTGCTGCAGGTAAAATCTTCACATCTGAGTTAGTTGCATCCCCTTAGCAGCTTAGCTGATGGCGTCCTCGTGACAGGCTTACGGTAACACTTGTCTGCAGGTTTGGAATGACTCTACACTGCGCGTTGTTACAGTCGCGGGAAAACTTTGGCCTTAAGCTTTCTTGTTCATAAATCTACTTAATATTTTCAGAAGCAGCAGGATGGGTCTTCTCTATGAACACAACAACAGACAGTTTCTTTCTTCAAATCAGCAGCAACGTGTAATGTAAATTTATGACGTGGTGTATGAAAATAGTAAGCAACATGTGCTCATCAAGAATTTGCTCTCTAATCTATTCCAAAGAAACAATCCAACCCTAACAAGTTCAGAAGAATTTCAATGACGGAAATGTTTGTCATGAGCTACAAATAAGTAACTAAAAATGAGCCTACGTAGCGAAGTAGGCAAATAGTACTCCTCTTGACTCAGTGGCTACGTGACGAGGATCTGGTGGGGGTCTGATTTGACTGTCATCATCTGACCGCCATTAGTAGAGTCTGACTCGGATTTTGCTTATATGTTAGAGCTCGATCAACTTTCCTGTCAGTAATCATTTACTGGACACTGAAACTCAAACAGTGTTACCTCGAGGTCGGCCTTTCAAAAGACAGACGTATATTAGCACGAGTTGATGCAGAGTAACTCAACAAGATAAGCAAATGAATTAAAAAAAAAAAAAAATGAGAGAAAAACAGTGCCCATGACACATACTGAAGGTGGCTAATTTGGTGAGGTTCTGCTTCTTTTTTTTTATGTGAGGAAGAAGGAACCAAAGGCCATGAGCTGGCAATAAGAGTTCCTTCCAAGAGAAAAACAAAATACGAGAGAGAGCCAAATTTGAGATCCATTCATTTCGAGATGCCTGGACACACTGCATTTGAAAGACTGGAGATCATAGGCAGCAGGAAATACAGACAGAGGGAGAGAGTTCCAGAGTTGACCTGTTGCACAAATGAAGCACTGGGAGTAACGGTTAACTCTTGCATTAGAGAGTTGGACACAAAAGGGATGAGAGTTTGCTGCTAGACGGGTGCTATGCGCCCGTCGTAGAAGTGGAGGAATGCATGCAGACAGTTCAGAGGAGCAGTGACCACTCAAGTAGCGATAGAAAAGAGATAAAGATGCAACAGTGCGGTGAAGCGAAAGAGGTTGAAGGGAGTCAGTAAGAGGAGGAGAGTTAATGAGACGAAAAGCCTTTGACTCCACCCTATTGAGAAGAGCTGTGTGTGGGGAGCCTCCCCACACATGAGAGTTGTACTCCACACAGGGGCAGATAAAACCCCTGTATAGAGTCAACAATTGTGCAGGGGTAAAGAAAGAACGGAGTCGGCTTAGCACACCCAATCTCTTGGAAGCAGATTTTACAAGAGATGTAATATGAAATATCCAAGATAAGTCCCGAGTAAATGAAACCCCAAGGATGTTCAAGGATGATGCAGGATTAAGCTGAATATTATTAAACATCAGTGGGTATACCTGTGGAAGATTTTCACGGGTTGATAGGTGTAAGAACTGAGTCTTTCATGCATTTAAAACAAGATTATCTTTACCCCAGTCAGAGATATGAGCCAAGTCAGACATTAGGTGTGCCACAGCCTCATCCCCTGTTTGTTGAAGTAACTGCTGAGATGGGCGTTGTGGGAACCGAATGGAAAGGTGAAGGGTGGAGTCATCAGCGTATGAGTGGATAGGGTTAGATGTACAGCTTAGGTCATTGATGAATAGAAGGAAGAGAGTTGGTGATAGGACAGAGCCCTGAGGAACACCACTGTTGATAGATCTAGGTGAAGAACGATGGCCGTCTACAACAGCGGCTATAGATCGACCAGAAAGGAAGCTAGCGATGAAGGCACAGATAGAGGGATAGAAACCGTAAGAGGGTAGTTTGGAAATTAAAGCTTTAAGCCAGACTCGATCGAAAGCCTTTGAGATGTCAAGTGCAATGGCAAAGCTTTCGCCAAAGTCCCGAAAGGAGGATGACCAGGAGTCTGAAAGGTAGGTGAGAAGATCACCAGTGGAGCGTCTCTGACTGAACCCGTACTGACGATCAGAAAGAAGGTTGTGATAGGAAAGATGCCTTAAAATTTTTCTATTGAGAATTGACTCGAAAACTTTTGAAATACAGGATGTTAACCCCTTAACCGCGGGGCGTCACTTTCGTGACGCTTGGGAGCAAGGGATCATACCGCGGGGCGTCGCTTTTGTGATTCTGTGTTATTTTGAATTCACCCGGGCTTCCAAGTGAGGGCTTGTATCATCTATCAGTATTGCCAATGTCCAACACTAGTCAGCACTCCTAATCTCATCTGTACTCCCATCCATTGTTGACAATTTAGCCATTTCTCCCCGTTCTTGACTCCCCTCCCTACCCCCCCTCCATTACCCTATCCTCTCGCCTGCCCGGCCGTGCTATGCTAAGTAAATCTTCCCTGGAATTTTTCACTGAGTTCATCCATTGAAATAAGCCCTATGTCCTATTCTTATACCAAATAATATATACAAGAAAGAAATAAGGTAAGTGAGAGTGCCATACACCTGGAATTGGCTATTATCACCTGACAACACCTCACGTGCACTCGTTCGCTAATTTTCGCTGTTTTTTTCCCCTTGAAATATGTCGTATAATCTATTTTCGTAATAAATATACATGTAAGGAGGGAAGGGAGAAGCGTAAGTGATATTTACATTCACCTGGAACTACCTAATTTATAATGTATTGTCTAGATTTCCTGCCAATCATTTCAGTGCTAGACAAAGCTGTTTCAAGAGCTAACATTGGTAGCTCTGAATATCTCCTAAGTAGGCCTCTAATCTATTTTCGTAATAAATATACATGTAAGGAGGGAAGGGAGAAGCCTAAATGATATTTACATTCACCTGGGACTACCTAATTTATAATGTATTGTCTAGATTTCCTGCCAATCATTTCAATGCTAGACATAGCTGTTTCAAGAGCTAATATTGGTAACTCTGAATAACCCCTAAGCAGGCCTCCACCCCGGCCCTCCGTTATCAGTTTACTCTCATTTTCCGAAGCGAGGGTACGTATGTTTCTTCTTGCTGACTTCAAGGCCTTTTTTCACCCCCATGCAAAGGGCCCTGTGACCTTTACCCCCTACTAAACCTCGTGTGGAAAGAGGTAAAGGGCTGACAATTGATAAAAGAGTGACTACGATCTTTCTATTGAGTAAAACAGTGCAAGTGGAATTGTAAATAATGTGTAAATAATATGTAAACAGCAAGTGAAAGTAATGAATGTAAATATACGTGGACAATGGAAAATAGTTTTATAAGTTACTTCAAGTGACAGTGCATAACACAGTGTAAATAAAATAGAAATGTAAATAACGTAAATAAAATAGAGAACGTAAATAGAAATGTTAATGAGTAGTATTATAAGAATACGAGTATATACCCTAGGAGTAATGAAAGTGAAAGTTTCACTCTAGCATGTCTGAATGCTATGAGTTATGACAGTGAAGATGAAAGTGACATTCACTCTCAATGCCAGTATACAGGACGAGAAAGTGAATGCTACGTATTTTACTGAAAGAAATTGAATCCCTACAGTGACAATAAACTAATACTACTGAAGGAAACTTATGGATAAAGACTGTAGATATATATAAGTGTTATATAGTAATAGAAATATAAAGTGTGAGGGGTTTTATGAATAATAAATGACAGAGTACCAAGAGCGAACTAGTGCCAGTGCGACGATCAGACGTGCTCGTAATTTCCATTGCTTTCACAGTTTTTTTTTTTTTAGTATGGATCCCAAACTACTTGAAAATTGTAGAATAGTGTTTATAGTGTTTGTATCTGGCTGTGGTAATCACACTACGGGTTGTCGGGAAGTGTAAAGTGGAGACTTCGTTACCTTACTTCAGAGGTCTCCACAAGGCCTATGGTAACAGAGGAAGGCTCAACAATCATTCCAGGAGAAAGCTGAAGGTATGTGCCATAAGCATATGTAATTTTAATATTTTAGGACTAATAACTGATTTTTGGCAAATATTTTTTGAGAGTCTGTCGGAGCCCAAATAACCCCGCAGGACACGCAAGTCATTGGTAAACAAGCCCGCGGTGTAGGGGTTAAAGCAATTGGACGATAGTTGGAGGGTTGGGAGTGGTCACCCTTCTTTGGGACTGGCTGAATGAGAGCAAAATTCCAGCAAGACGGAAAGGTACAAGTTGACAGACAAAGGCGAAAGAGTTTTTGCTAGGCAGGGTGTAAGCACAGAAGCACAGTTCTTGAGAACAACAGGAGGGACTCCATCAGGCCCATATGCCTTGTTAGTATTAAGGCCAGTGATGGCAGAAAATACATCAGCTGAAGAAATTTTAATGTCAGCCATGAGGAAGTCAGAGGCAGGAAGTGATGGAGGAACAGCACCGGAATCATCTAAGGTAGAATTGGAGGAGAAAGTCTGTGCAAAGAGATCTGCTTTATCAGTAGAAGAAATAGCTGCAGAACCATCAGAGTAGAAAAGGGGAGGGAAGGATGATGAGGTAAAGTTGTTAGAAAGGTTTTTGGCATGGTGCTAGAAGGAGCGGGAAGAATTCAAGTTGGAGAGTTGAGAGCATTTAGTACAGATGAAATTATTTCTAGCAGAGTGAAGAACAGACTTAGCACGATTCCAGGCAGAAACGTAAAGATGATGTGATTCAGGGGAGGGTTGGCTCCGGTACCTTTTGTAGGCCCTCTCCTTGTTGTGGATAGCATTAGAACAAGCGTGATTAAACCAAGGTTTTCTTCCGTTGGTCAAAGGATATGAGAAAGGAATGTATGCTTCCATGCCCGAGAGAATAACCTCCATAATGCACAAGGCACACTCAGATGGCTCCCGGCCATGGAAGCAATAATAATTCCAGGGAAAATCAAAGAAGTACTGCCTGAGGGCCTCCCAATCCGCGGCTCCAAAATGCCACAGGCGACGTTTCCCTGGAGGGTCCACAGGCCTTACCAGAGTGATAGGACAGGTTAAGGTGATAAGGTTGTGATCGGAGGAGCCCAATGGAGAGAAAAGATTAACAGTGTAAGCAGAAGGATTAGTTGTAAGGAAGAGGTCAAGTATGTTGGAGCTCTCTCCAAGGCGGTCTGGGATACTGGTAGGGTGCTGTACAAGCTGCTCTATGTCATTAAGGATAGAAAAGATGTAGGCTTGTTCACCAGGTGGATCAGTGAAAGGAGAGGAGAGCCAAAGGCGGTGGTGAACATTGAAATCTCCTAGAATGGAGATTTCAGAGAAAGGAGAAATGGATAGAATGTGTTCCATCGTAGAAGTAAGATAGTCAAAGAATTTTTGATAGTCAGTAGAATTAGGGGATAAGTAAACAGCACAGATATATTTAGTCAGAGAATGACAGGAAAGCCGAAGCCAGAGTGTAGAGAATTCAGAAGAATTGAGTTCAGGAACACGAGAGGAAGATACTGCTATACAGTATAGAATGCATGGAGAGAGAGAGAGAGAGAGAGAGAGAGACACACACACACACACACACACACACACACACACACACACAGAGTGAGGGGTGCTATAAATGAAGGGAATTAGGTGTGCCACACATTTCGAGGGATGAGGAAACTACGACATCAGTTGGCATGGCTTGGAGCAGCAGCAGTGACTTTTAAAAAATCGTGCTGAATTTCTAATTTTCTCAGTCTAAGCTCATTCCATGGGATTTTATAAGTTGAATAACTGATATTTTCCTCTCTAAATAAAAAAGAAGTTTTAAATTATGTAATGGTGCTTGTTCATGACAGTTCACTGTAGTTTAAAAGTGAAGAATGTGGCCTTATTTCTACTTTGAAACGTTTCTGTAATAATTACCGCACTTTCTAAATTTTTGTCTGGCAGAGTATCACAATGAAGCGAAGATTGTCCAGTAGCAGCTTTTTTATTGGGTGATCGCATGTTGCTCGTGTTGATGTGGCTGGGTGTGGTGTCAGTGCGGTATATCTCTTTCAAGACGGGAGCCACCGTGTCCACCATCTACCGCTGAACTCATCAATGGCAGGATCAAACCTCATTTACAAAAAACTGTCACGTCAAGCCACGTAAGCCAAGTTCCCCGAGGACTGGTACACTTTACACCACGAAATTGATATGGCCACACTTTCCTCAGCTCCAATATTTTTTAGACCCAGGAGTAGGATTTTCAGACATATTTACGGCTGATTCACTGTCGTAACTTGCATATTCTTTTACAGGAATAAGTAGTCAAGACAAGGAAAGATTTGCCCCACTTTTTCTTGATCCACATGCAGAAAAGAGTTATTACTTGCTCTAATTTTCGTCTCTTAACTTTTATTTATTTATGAAGTTAGAACAAGACAGAGAGGATTCTATGGTCTCTTTGTCCTTCCTGCATATCAAAACCTGGGTTATGACGCGGAACTGATCTTAAGTGCGCTTGTGTATCCCGATCCAGTCCTTCCTACCCAAGTGAGACAATAACCCATCCCGACACTAAGCCTTCATTTCACAATCAAATGGATGAAATGAGAGAAATATATCTGCATACCATAACTGTACTCGTGAAGAAGCTACAGTTTTGCCTAAAGCCGGTCAAGATGGGCAGAAGTAGACGTATATTCACTGAGAAAAGAACTTCAGCCTTTGGGTCTAATAATTGCCACAGCCAGTCATTGCTTCACAGACACACATATTTAAATGTGCACTCCGTCTCCACCACACCATCGAGTCTTAGGTGCGTTTACTCGTCGATTAAGGAAATTCTCTAGCACCTTTTCTTTAGCTATTTATTCTTTGATGAAGGTGGTTAATATACTTTTCTACGCTGTTTATGTAAAGTGAGGATCTACATGAAACGCATGATGAAAGTAATAGTAAGCAGATTAAATCGTTTAAAAAAAGGTGTTAGGGAGCTTCCTTAATCGATGAGCATACGGGCTTTAGTTATAACTTCCCTGGATCCAGAGATATTCTCCCGCATTTGGTCTGATCAGCTATTTCAGGTCAGGTGCGGGTAAGGGGATGAGTCTGTTATGATGTGGCAGGGGTAAACCAGCTCTGCTGTCGGGCCCTGCTGCGGATGTCACTGATTGCATTGCGCAGTTGACCCTTGTGCAGTGTGGTGCGGTGAGGATCTGTCCGTTCTCCCCTTTGGGGCTAAGATGCGAATGAATGTGTTTGAATGGATGAGTAAATGGGGAGTGTGTCGTCCTGTCTCGGCTACCTCCCTTTCCTTGGGGGAAGCAGCCTAGGTATATAGAATAGATAGATAGGATCCAGGGTGGTGTGGTGTGTGTTTGAAAACCGTATATTTTTTTACTCGGGCTCCACTACGGTCAGTGGGTGTGAGAAGTGGATCCATCACTATGTCGTGGATAGGGAAAATACAAAACTACCCACATATTCCCAACATATCATGTGAGGTGACTAAAAGTGAGGGGTTCAAGCAGCTGGATCCTTTCGTCTTTTGTAAGATCTGCTAGGACTGCTAGTTTAGTGTAAATTATCTTTAAGCTGTTTCTCCTTTGTTCAGTTGTAATATGGAAGAGTGTGACAGTGGAAGGCTGTGTGTGTGAAAAACGTTCTGTAAGATTAAGGATATTTTCCTTACCAGTTCATCCTTCAATTTACCTTCGTGTGTGTAAACAGAGAAAAGTCTCGTTAAGGTGGCAGGTCCGGATTTTAATGTTGATGATTTCCCTACACACTCTTGATGCTTTTACCAGTGATTTCATATGATGGTTTTCAGCAATATAATTTGCACGTAACGTAGCGTGAAAAAACACTGCCGCTCTTGAACTATATTAAAGCCAAGACAATAAGTGTGTATAGTGCTACAAATAATTTGATCACTGATAATAATTACAGGAAAATCCAAGATAATTATGATTTTAAATGGTACTACACTCTTCACTTTAACTTGGTTTAAAAATGCCATTTCTCTCTGTTCTGAATACTGCCTTGTGATTAACCTGCGGCGTCCCGTCGACGTTCTTTAACGTCCACACGTTTTGTCACTGCCAATCCCGTCGACGTACATAAATGCAAAAAAATTGCAAGGTCCCTAATTTGCACAATTTTCAATTTTCGCGATTGATTTTTGGTACATATACACGTGACACCTTCCTCTACAAGATGCCAGGCAGGGACAATGCCTTACCCAGCATGACCTCCTCCCCCCCCCCTGCATGCCATTGTCTCAGCAATCCACCTGTTATCAGTGACCTGGCCAGTATAGCCATGTCATGCCACGGTACGAAATTCAGGGCCAGAGTGATTCCCCAATCAATGACAATGTGGAGGACAAACTTTACATAGCATTAGAGGAAGAAACAGTTAGAAATGATGATCAGGTAATGTGGCAAAAAAAGGTCAGGTATTAGTGAGTGAAACAATACTTATAATGCCTATATTACTGCTTGAAAACCAATATACTCTCGTACTACATATAAATTCGTACCAAGTAAATAAATAAATACCGTTTATGAGTGGTGTGAAATAGTTATCCTCCCATAGAACTCGTTTTCTTTGGTGCCAGCCTGACAGAAAACCCAGTAAGGTATGGAGGTTCTCCTACCTGTATCGAGTATTTTAAACCTCAGGTGAGCAATTTCTCTATGAATTTTCGATGTTTCTCACCAAAAGTGAAGGTTTGAGCCAAAAAAAAAAAATTCTAAAATGGTCGGGATTGGGGGTAGTCAGTGGTGGAAAAGTGGTCGGGATGGGGCGGGTTAAAGATTAACACTGGAATATGACACCAGTCATGAAAACGTTTTATGGAAAATGTAGAGCCTTAGTGTTGTCTTTTGCTGCCATTGAGCTATGTGAAATAAGTTGCACTATGAAAAAAAAAAAAAAAAATCTGCATCATATTAAGATGAATGAACTTATGCAGACTGACTGAAATTTTCATATCCATCATCATCATCATCATCATCATCATCATAATCATCATCATCATCCTGCCTCTTTCCTACCCTGATTTGGGGTGAGGAAGGATCCTGCAGGCCTACACCAAATCCTCCATATCTAGTATTTCTACCAAAATGTATGTAAAATTTGCTCTAATTTACCTATGTTCATTTGGTTAGCAGTGAAAGAAATACAAGAATCTTCGTAGTTATTCTTTTGTTTTGAATGGATCCTGGATCAATGGCTTACATGCATCAGGTAAATGAACTCAAATATAGGCCAGTATTCTCGTCATTGGCCGATGATCCATTACATCTTTTTCCTGGCGATATATTTAACTTATTACAAATTAATGTCCTCCTCTGTGTTACATAAATCCTTTGGATATCGCTGTACTACACATAAATAATGTAAAAATGATATTAACCTGCCGCGTCCCGTTGACGTATATATACGTCCGAACTTTTGTCACTGAGTCCTGCTGACATATATAAACGTGCTGCAATTGCAAGGTCTGTCATTTGCACATTTTTCAAATTTCGCGCATGATTTTTGGTACGTATACACGGGACACCTTTCTCTACAAGATGCCAGGCAGGGACAATGCCTTATCCCACATGACCTCCCCTCCCGCAAGCCATTGTCTTGGTAATTCACCTGTTACCAGTGTCCTGGCCAATAAAGACATGTCGTGCCATAGTACGAAATTCAAGGCCAGAGTGATTCCCCAATCGATGACGATGTGGAGGACAAAGTTTACGTAGCATTAAAAGAAGAAACAGTCAGAAATGATGAGCAGGTAATGTCGCCTAAAAAGGTCAGGTATATTGATGTGTTTGGTGAGTGAAACAATGCTTGTATTGCCTATATTACTGTGTGAAAACCAATATACTCTCGTACTACAAATAAATTAGTACCAAATAAATAAATAAATACCGTTTATGAGTGGTGTGGAATAGTTACCCTCCCATAGAACTTGTTTTCTTTGGAGCCAGCCTAATAGAAAACCCAGTAAGATAATGGGTACTGCTACCTGTATTCAGTATTTCAAACCTCAGGTGAGCGATTTCTCTATGAATTTTTTATGTTTCTCACCAAAAGCGGAGGTTTGAGCCAATAATTTTTTTTTCCAAAATTGGTCAGGATTTGGGGGAGTCAGTGGTGGAAAATTGGTCGCGATGGGGCAGGTTAACCAGCCATATCCCAAAATAAGTCACCAAGAAAGAGGTGTAAGGGGCCTCCACAATCGACGAAAATATGGGCGAAAGAGGTGAATAACATTTCCTTTCATCTCTCTCATACATTGGTGAAAACATATCAATAAACATTTATATTATTGTCGGATTTTACACATGTTGTTGTCTTTTTTTGGGGGGGAAGGAGCTAGGTTCTCTTGCAGCATCCTATCTCACTTAAGTAAATGACATCAAAATAATATATACTGTATATTCATTATTAACGCATTCAGTACAACTTCCAGACGATTTAATTGTGCCTAAAGACACCTCGTAATGAAGGTGTGAGAAGCAACCGTCTGTAGTCCCTTCACTATTTTTTTTTTTTTTTTGCTACAGACAACCCATCGTCAGGGCCAGAAATGTTAGAGAAAATAATTCAAGTTGTAGCCTGTGTCTCTCTCCCAGCCAACATGGTTACTTGTGGCAACGGATCATCTACATAGTGATATGTGTTGGCTGCATAAACCATGTTAGGGTAAACCTTGGTATAACCATCAAACATACCAATTAGCGCCAACAGTCTCTGGTTTATTCAGTGTCCTTAATAACTGTTAGGTAGACCATTAGGCATAGTTTATAACGAGACAAAATTATTCCTTTTATGACTGCACGGGTCATTAACACAGACTGACCACAGAAGGTCACTTATTTGTACATGCAATGCATTTCATGCCCTTCCTTGACCAAGGCCAGTATTCTTGTCGATTAAGGAAGCTCCTTAACACCTCTTCTAAACCGATTTATTTTGCTTATTACACCTTGCCATACTCTTATGTGTTATTGAAATCATTCAAATATAACAATACTCTGCATAAAGAACGTTCAAAAGAATATTAACCAGCCATATCCAAAAATGAATCGGTTAGGGAGAGGTGTTAGAGAACTCCCTTAACTGAGAAGAATGTGAGCCTAGGGTTTGTGCTGGAACCCAATGCATGGTGTGCCTCTGTGGAGCAGAGTGGAGGATTGCGGGGATGAAAGGGTGGCGTTACAGTCTATACCAGGAATTATTCTCTTTATCAGTTGAAAGAATATATAGCCTGCTGTATGTATTGATTGTGTGTGGGATGATAAGGATGTGGTCTTACTATAATTGAGTGTGTCACGGGGTTTTTGAAGAGTAATCAATATTAAAGAATAATATTCAATAATACTTGAGAACAAGGATGCAATGTTTACTTTATGCCGGCTTACTTCGCCGATTCTCTAAGAACGAGAATTTATAACCTTTCTCAACAGTACACAGCAGAGACTAATTACTCACACGTGCTGTTTATTAGTACTGTTGGCCTCTGGAGAAAGTGACTCCACCCCTGACAATCAATAACTAATGCTATTAATGATAAACAGGTTCTTGCTGCTGCATTAACTCCTGGTTGCACAACGGATTTTAAGCTTAATGCAAAAGGACTGGCCTAAGTACCAGTTATGAATAATCTATCTATCTATTGCCAGATGCCTCAATCCCGTTTGGGGTGGCCACAAACAAATCGCCTCCAAGTCGCCCTGTCCCCCGCCATTTCACTCCCCTGCTCCCAACTTACACCCCCCTCTCTCATATACCTCTCCACCCCATCCCTCCATTTCATCCTCGGCCTCCCTCCCCCTCCCTCTTCCCCCCTCCACCTCACTCACATACACTCTCTTCGTCAGTCTTTCACCCTCCATCCTCTCCACATGGCCAAACCACCTCAGTGTGTTCCTCATAACGCTTCCTATCACATCCACATCCACACCACAATGCTCCTTTATATCCTCATTCGTCAGCCTGTCTCCCCATGTGACTCCACAGGCTCCTCTTAAATAACTCATTTCCACTGCTCTTGCTCTTGACTTGAGTCCTTCCAACAACGTCCAAGCTTCACTTCCATACGTTAGAGCTGGTATCACAGTACTGTCATGTAGTAACTTTTTCACTTCCATGCTCACTTCCCTGTTTCTTATCACTGCTTTCAAAGAACCAGCAACCTTTCTTCCCTGCTGTACCCTTTCAAGCACTTCACCCTCTAAACCTCCATCCTTACTCATCACACTACCCAAGTACTTAAACGTACTCACATTTTCCAATTCCTCACCATCCAACCTCACTGTACATTCACTGACTTCACCTCTCTCAAAGACCATCACTTTACTCTTCCTTTAGATTCCGTTTCTTACACACTCTCCCAAACTCATCCACCAAGCCTTGCAGCTCCTCTTCGTCTTCACTCAACAACTCAGTATCATCTGCAAACAACAGTACAGGGAGTTTCCAAACACTATCCTCTCTCACTAGGGCCACTCCAACATCCACTACCCTACCTTGTACCTCTTTTATTACCCCATCCATGTACAGATTGAACAACCATGGAGACATGACACATCCCTGTTTCAACCCAACTTTCAAAGAGAAAAATTCACTTAGTTCACCATCCACACGCACTGCAGCCTTCGCACCATCGTACATACTCTTCACAGCATTCAACAACTTCCCATCTACTCCATATATTCTTAACACTCCACAATCCTTGTCTATCCACCCTGTCATATGCTTCCTCCAAATCCATGAAAGCTGCATACAACTTCTTTCCCTTCTCTAGAAACTTTTCCACTGAAGATCTAAGAATGAATATCTGATCTACACAACCCCTTCCCTTCCTAAAGCCTCCCTGTTCTTCTCCAACTAATTTCTCTGTTCTTTCTCTAACTCTGTCAATAAGTATCCTACCATACACTTTTCCTATTATACTAAGAAGACAAATGCCCCAATGATTACCACACACTTCTTTTTCCCCTTTTTCTTTGTACAAGGGAATAATTATACCTGACTTCCAATCCTCTGGGACTCTACCTTCCTCCCAGGTCAATCTGCACATCTTCCACATCCATTCTACTACTATCTCTCCTCCATGCTTCAGCATTTCACCACACACTCCATCAATTCCTGGGGCTTTCCCCGATTTAACTTTCTTCATTGCTTCCACAACTTCTATCCTACTGATTTCTTCCTGTCTTCTCACCTCCCTCCTTCTCCCAGCCATTCCCCAGCCACTTATACTCGCATTACTTCCATCCTCTATGTTGAACAATTCCTTAAAGTGTTCTCTCCATCTGCTCACTTTTTCTCCCTTCTCCACTAGTAATCTACCATTTTTATCTTTCACTCCCCTGCTAACTTCACTTCCACCCTGTCTTACTCTTTTCACCTCTTTCCATAACATTTTCTTACAGTCCCTCCACTTTACACTCAAATTCCTTCCAAATTCCTCATCCACTTTCTTCTTACTCTCTTTTACTAATCTTTTCACCTCTGTCTTTCTTTCTACATATAACTCTCTCTTCCACCTCTCAACTTCTTCCACGCCCCTATTTCTCATCCATTCATTGTATGCTTTCTTCTTTTGTGCCACAGCCTCTCTCACCTCTTCAGTCCACCACGCTGTTCCTTGCACCCCCCTCCGTCTTCTCTTCCTTCCACATACCACATCACATGCTGCACATACTTCTTCCGTAAATATCCTACACACACCTTCCACGTCTCCCATCTGCTCCAATTCATATTTGCCCAATCATTCCTCCACTTCTCTCTTATACTCTTCCTTTTTCTCATCATCTTGTAACATTTCCACTCTCCTTGCAACTACTCCTTCCTCTCGTCTTTCCCTTCTTCTATTCCTCCATCTTACTTGAATCCTAATTCTGGCCACCACCAAGTAGTGGTCAGAAAGTCCACTCCCCCAACCTCTATAAGCTCTTGCATCCATTACACATCTTCGCATCCTTTCATCCACACACACATAATCAATCATTGCCTTCCTTTCATTCAGTTCACCACCCACCCTTCTCATCACTCGCCATGTATACCTGTGGATCATTTTATGCCTGAAGAGGGTATTGGCTATCACCAACCCCCTCCCAGCACAAATGTTCACTAATGCACTGCCATTCTCATCTATCTCAGCAGGCACACCCCACTCACCAACTATTCCATCCACCTTCACATTCCCAACTTTACCATTCATATCACCAATCAAAAACACTCTCTCATTCCTTCCAAACTTTTCCATGCACACTTCTACATTTGTCCAGAACTCTTCTCTCACTCTTCTAGCACGATCTTACGTTGGTGCATACACACACACAATCGCCCACATTTGTATTCCAACTTTCAAATTTACCCACACAATCCTTGACCCAACTGATCCATACTGTCTTATGCTCTTCTTCCATCTTTTACGCACAACTATACATACTCCTTCCTTTGCCCTCTCATTCTCACGTACTCCTGCACATATACCCCATCCATACTCCCATTCTCTCACACTTTCTCCTCCCCATTTTGTTTCAGTTATTCCACATACATCCACTTTCACACCCTCAAGCACCTGGACAATCTCTCTCTCTTTCACCTCATCATTCGCTTCCCTTACATTCCACGTTCCAATAACCATGTCCTTTGTCCGGTCCTTGGTCGTCATCGTTTGGTCAGTCCTTGTCCGAGGCTTTATGTTTGTTTTTTTAGTTAGTTGTTTTCTGGGGAAGGGAGTTTACATTAAGCTCAAAGAAAAGAACTGAAAATTTAATAATTAGAATGAAACAAATTTACGTTACATGTTTCAAAATGAATTCAAAAATAAGGAGAACACACTCACTCGCTCACTCAAAAGCTAAACTCTTAAGCCTAGGAAAAACGAAATGAAAATGATGGTCAGTAAAGTGGGCTAAGCAGAAACTGGGCGTTGTTGCTGAGGAAGGACGCTGCCATGCTGAACCTCTCGCCGATTCGCGCTAGGTGGAGATTTCAGGAACCCGCTGAAGAACGACCTGGTCACGGGTCTTCAATCCTTACTGAATTCAAACAAGCAGGGCGAGGGCTGAGGCCAGCCGCTAACTGGTAACGGCTAGAAGTGAGCGAAACACGCCCATAATAATTCACTCAGCGGAGGTGCTGATGTCGCACACAAGGACGATCACATTTGAAACAGTGAAAAATGTTATGAAAACACTCCCGATTGGGTGAATGCGTGGCGGTTGACTAAGTGATACTTATTAGGAATTCACTAGAATTGGCAGTTTCCCACAAAGTTCAGTGTCACGAGTTTATTTAGATAGAAAATTGCGCCAACTCGTGACAGCGTGTACCCACTGGTGATCATTCCCACCATGAAGCCAGATGCTAACATGGCTGGCATCCTCTAGTATAACATAGGCATCTAATACTGGTTGAGAACTCTTTTGTCATTGTGACTCCCACTGACATATATAAATACACATCAATTGCAAGGTCTGTCATTTGCACATTTTTCAAATTTTGCGCATGATTTTTGGTACATATACACAGGACACCTTCCTCTCCAAGATGCCAGGCAGGGACAATGCCTTCCTCCACACGACCTCCCCCCTCCCCCGCACATCATTGTCTCGGCAATTCACCTGTTACCAATAACCTGGCCAGTAAAGACATATCGTGCCATGGTACGAAATGCAAGGCCAGAGTGATTCCCTAATCAATGACAATGTGGAGGACAAAATTTATGTAGCATTAGAGGAAGAATCAATCAGAAATGATGATCAGGTAATGTCTTCAAAAAAGGTCAGGTATGTTAATGTGTTTGGTGAGTGAAACAATGCTTATATTGCTTATATTACTGTGTGAAAACCAATATACTCTCGTACTACAAATAGATTCGTACCAAATAAATAAACAAATACCGTTTATGAGTGGTGTGGAATAGTTACCCTCCCATAGAACTCGTTTTCTTTGGAGCCAGTCTGATAGAAAACCCAGTAAGGTAAGGGATACTGCTACCTGTGTCCAGTATCTTAAACCTCAGGTGAGCGATTCTCTATGAATTTTCGACGTTTCTCACCAAAAGTGGAGGATTGAGCCCCCCATTTTTTTTTTTTTCCAAAATTGCTTAGGATTGAGGGGAGTCAGTGGAGGAAAATCAGTCAAGATGGGGCGGGTTATATACCATTGCTAATAAAGTTTACATAAGTATGTATGCAAGGATATTAAGGTCATTTTTTCACAGCACATTTAAAATTCTTTTCTTGTTACTTCCGGTGTTGTTGCAGTAGTTTGCTCATTGGTCAACATATAATCACTGATCAAGAATACCTTGATGTCTATTGCAAGAATTATTAACATGGTATATGAGCAAAAGTTTACATTATTTTCCAGGGCGTGACTACCATAACAAAATCAGGACATTGTAATCAACATGAAATACTTGTTATGACAACTAGTTGCGATCTCCTAACCCCCCAGTTCCTGCATCCACTACCGCATTCCAGCCTCCTCCACCTTCTCACCTCTCCCTTCTGACTTTGCCAGTCTTACCATTGGCCTCCCCACTCCCCCTATGCGGAAGGCTCTCTGGCATCACCCTCGAATTTCAGTCTTTTGCATCTACACGGGTTGGGTTTCAGTCATCTCGCAGTTGCACCAGAATGGCTGAATGTATGGGAAATCTGTTTACATATCCGAATGTGAAACAGCACTTGTGCCAACAGTGCAAAATTATAATCTTATATTTAAATTTTAAGTGTCCTAATTGTGTTAAAGATGACTAATTTTCAACAATTCATGATTTCCCTTGCACACCAGGAGTTGTTTCACTCACACCTGACAAGCTGAAAACTATTCATTTACTTACGATAGTTTTTGCATCATTTGTGCGATATTTGACTGTTCAAATGAAGGCCGTTTTCAGCCGCGCCTCCCAATGCAGGAAACTGACGAATAGCTGCCTCTACGCAGGACAACCCCCAACTGACATGTCCTGCAAAATATAAACCCAATGGGGACAATTATTAGGGGCCAAAGCACCCTTTTAGAAAACCTCAATGACATGAAACTGAAATAGACCCATCTGTAATCCAGCTACAACTGATCTGCCAAGTTTCATCGCAATCATTTTCCAGTTTCAGCTGCGCTACACAGACGGACAGGTACATGGCTAGAAATATAGCATTTTAGATTGTGAACTGCAGTAGTCAAACTCAATACCCTTCACCACAAGGCTCCTAAGTGAAGCCTTTTCAGAACATCTATTAAAACACACACACACACACACACACACACACACACACACACACACAGATGGCAAATGTAATGAGCTTACTGAAAGAAGTATCAGAGGAAATCTGTAGTAAAGACATAGAGGAACACAAAAGGTTAGGGAAATACGAGAAAAGCAAGACAAGACCTCTAAAGGTGACTTTCCAGAGTGTAAACACTGTGGAAGAGATACTAAAAACTGCAAAGAATCTTAAGGAAAAAGAGGAGTTCAAAAAAGTATGGATAAAAAGATGCCTAACACAAGAGGAACTGGAATTACTGAAAGAGAAAAGGGAGGAAGCAAAAACAAAAAATGAGGGAAGATCAGAAGAGGAGAAGAAGAAATTTTTTTACAAAGTAATAGGATTGCAGGTACGAAAGTGGTACACAAACAGGATGAAAGAAAAAGGAGGAAGGTAGTAGAACCATGTCATGACAAGTATATAAACAAGATGATAAAGTTGATGTACTCAAATGTGGATGGTATGGTATCTAAATTACTAGAGATGAATGATTATGTCAGAGAAAATGAACCACAAATAATATGCCTAACTGAAACAAAATTAATACCAAGGATATCAAATGACATACTAAACTTAGAGGAATACAATATATGGAGAAGAGACAGATATTTAAAAAAGGAGGAGGAATTATAATATTAACTAAGAAAAATCTAAAAGTCAAGGAAATAAAACTAGATATACCATCACAAGTAGAACTGATTGCAGTAGAGATTGACACATCTGAAGGTAAAGTAATTGTAGCCAATTTGTACATGCCACCCAGATCAAACACATGGGAAAGAGACGAATATGAGGACCTGGCAGAGAGTACAATTCAGAGTGTAAGATCATTGCTACATAAAATGGAAGAGAAATCGGAAAGAATTATACTAACTGGGGACTTCAATACAAATATAAATTGGAATACTCTAGATATAAATAGCCAAGAAAGCTGTTGGGACCAAAAGCTCCTGGATCTCGTACAAGAGTTTTTCTTAACGCAACATGTGAGGGAAATCACCAGAAAAAGAGGGCTTGATCTACCTTCAGTGCTAGATCTAATATTTACAAGGCAAGAAAATGATATTAACAGTTTAATATATCACCCTCCACTCGGCAAAAGCGATCATGCAGTACTAAATTATAACTTCAGGATAGCATATGACATAGTAAACAGCAATGATAGTTACAAAAAGAGCCTAAACAATAAAAAGGGAAATTATCAAGACCTAAAGAAGTATTTCTTAGAAGATGATTGGGAAAATGAGCTTCGAGGACAAGATTTAAATGCTGTATATAAAAAATTTTGTGAATTTTATGAAGTAGGAGTCCAGAAGTACATCCCACAGCACAAAGAAGCAGATAAGAAAATACAGAGATGGTTCAATACAGAATGTAAAAAATCAAAAGAAAGAAGAGATTTGTTGTGGAATAGATACAGAAGACACAATAGTGAAAGGGCATATAATAATTACACACAGGCAAGAAAGGACTATACAAGAATAAGGAGGGAAGCCCAAAAACAGTTTGAGGAGGATATAATAAATAAAAGTAGTGATCAACCAAAGCTGTTTTACAGCTATATCAGAAGCAAAACTAAAGTAAAAGATATAATACAATTCATTACGGACGAGGGAATCACTTATACACAAGAGAAAGATATTTGTGAAGCACTAAATAAGAATTTCCAATTAGTTTTTACAAAGAAAAAAATTTTGAGAGGGACTATGTGGAACACGCATGTCCACACATACTACCAGATATAGAAATAGCAGAAAAAGTAATACAGGAGGAGTTAAGTAGATTAGACAGAGGAAAAGCAAGTGGTCCTGATGAAATTTCATGTTGGGTATTACGAGAATGTGCAAAGGAGTTAAGTAAACCATTATTTTTAATTTTCAAGAAATCCTTGAGTCAAGGTAAACTACCTGATATTTGGAAAAAAGCAAATATTGTCCCCTTATTCAAGAAAGGAAATAGACAAAATCCACTCAACTACCGACCAGTATCACTGACCAGTGTTGTAAGCAAGGTATTAGAAAAACTTATAAGAAAAGCTTGGGTAAATCATCTAGAAGAACACAGTACGATAACAGAAAGACAGTTTGGTTTCAGAAAAGGAAAATCATGTGTTACTAATCTGTTGAGCTACTATGACAGAGTAACAAACACAATACAGGAAAGGGAAGGATGGGTGGATAGTATCTATTTAGATTTCAAGAAAGCTTTTGACACAGTACCACACCAAAGACTTTTATGGAAACTGTACCATCAAGGAGGAATTCGAGGTAAACTGTTTTGTTGGATGCAAGACTTTCTCATAAAAAGAGAAATGAGGACAGTACTAAGAGGAAACTACTCATCATGGAAAGAAGTGACTAGTGGAGTACCACAGGGTTCAGTGCTGGCACCAATCATCTTTTTAGTGTATATAAATGATATAAACAGTAACACTGGAAATGAGAGTTATCTGAATATCTTTGCAGATGATGCAAAAATACAAAGGAGAATTACTAACACAGACTCTTGTAAAGAGCTACAAGAAGAATTAAATAAACTTCATGAATGGAGTAGTACATGGCAAATGGAAATCAGTGTGGACAAGTGTCATGTAATCAAGTTTGGTAAAAGTGGAAAAAGACCTGATTGGGATTATAAGTTAGGAAATAAAACCCTATACACATCAGAAAGAGAGAAAGACCTAGGTGTGATTATCAATAACAGACTATCTCCGGCTGACCACATCAGCGAGAAGGTACGGAACATGTATACACTGCTTAAAAATATGAGAATACCATTCACATACATAAATGAAAACATGCTAAGAAGGATAATAACATCATTCATTAGACCAACCCTGGAATATGCATCAGTAGTCTGGAGTCCTCATCTCAAAAAGCACATGGATAAGATTGAAAAAGTTCAAAGGGCCGCTACAAGATGGATACCAAGCTTAAGGGACCTAAGCTACGAAGAAAGACTAAATAAACTGAATCTACCAACAATACAGGAGAGAAGGAAAAGAGGTGACATGATAATGCTATATAAACGCATATCAGGAAAGGAGAAAATAGACATAAATGATTACTTAACATATGGAGAAGCATCAGCAAGAGGACACTGCAAAAAATTGCATAAGAAGAGAGGTGATAAAGACGTAAGGAAATTCAGTTTCCCAAACAGAGCAATTGATTAATGGAATGCACTACCGAATGAAATAGTGTGTGCCAAAACAATTCACAAATTTAAGGATATGTACGATAATTTTTGGTTTAAGACACGGGACAGTACGAGCTTGACTCATTCCTGTAAAGATACAATTAGGTACAATTAGGTAAGAACACCCCCCCCCACACACACACATACACACACACACAGGTGAAAACTGATACTGTCGAAGGTATAGGTATTCGATTTTCTTTTTTTTTGCGATGGAGGGGAAGGGGGAGGGGGAGCATAAGGTCACAGTATCAGCCAGGAAGACATCCATGTTGAACAAAAAATCATTTAATGGGGCCAAGTGGTCATCGCATTGGAAGGGTTAATTGATAGTGAATGGCGTGTTCATTACACACATTAAAATATAAGTTTCTGTTCTAGGCCAATTTGTTTTATCAGGCGGGTGAAGGCAAAATGATGGTCGCTCGCCCTGCCCTGCTTGTGATGGGGGTCGCTGCAGTAGCTGTAAAAAGAACCGAGACTTCCACCTTCCTTACCCAGCACTCAGGTCTGTCCATAGTATCATTTGTCTATGTATTATTGCATGCCTTTAAAAGGCAAAGCGATAATGTTTTTGCCTGCCTCTGTGTCTGTGTGTGTGTGTGTTCTTACCTAATTCTATCTTTACACGAATGAGTCAAGCTCGTACTGCCCCGTGTTTTAAAGCATATTTATCGAACATATCCTTAAATTTGTGAATTGTTTTGGCACACACTATTTCATTCGGTAGTGCATTCCACTGATCAACTGCTCTATTTGGGAAACTAAAATTCCTTACGTCTTTATCATCTCTCTCTTTATGCAGTTTTTTGCAGTGTCCTCCTTGCCTGATGTGCATTTATATAGCATAATCATGTCAACCCTTTTCCTTCTCTCCTGTAGCGTTGGTAATTCAGTTTTTTTAGTCTTCTTCATAGCTTAGATCCCTTAAGCTTGGTACCCATCTTGTAGCAGCCCTTTGAACTTTTTCAATCTTGTATATGTGTTTTTTGAGATGAGGACTCCAGACTACTGATGCATACTCCAGGGTTGGTCTGATGAATGATGTTATTATCTTTCTTAGCATGTCTTCCTTTATGTCTGTGAACGCTATTCTCATATTTGCAAGCAGTGTATGTGTTCCGTACCTTCTCACTGATGTGGTCAGCCGGAGATTGTCTGTTATTGATAATCACACCTAGGTCCTTCTCTCTTTCTGATATGTGTAGGGTTTTATTTCCTAACTTATAATCCCAATCAAGTCTTTTTCCACTTTTACCAAACTTGATTACATGACACTTGTCCACACTGAATTCCATATGCCATGCATTACTCCATCCATGTAGTTTATTTAATTATTCTTCTAGCTCTTTACAAGAGTTTGTGTTAGTAGTTCTCCTTTGTATTTTTGCATCATCTGCAAACATATTTAGATAGCTTTCATTTCCAGTGTTACTGTCTATATCATTTATATACACTAAAAACATGATTGGTGCCAGCACTGAGCCCTGTGGAACTCCACTAGTCACTTCTCTCCATGATGAGTAATTTCCCCTTTCTGAGAAAATCTTGCATCCAACAATACAGTTTACCTCGAATTCCTCCTTGATGGTACAGTTTCCATAAAAGTCTTTGGTGTGGTACTGTGTCAAATGCTTTCTGGAAATCTAAATAGATACTGTCCACTCATCCTTCTCTTTCCTGTAATGTGTCTGTTACTCTGTCATAGTAGCTCAACAGATTAGTGACACATGATTTTCCTTTTCTGAAACCGAACTGTTTTTCTGTTATCATATTGTGTTCTTCTAGATGATTTTCCTAAGCTTTTCTTATAAGCTTTTCTAATACCTTGCTTACAACACTGGTTAGTGATACTGTTGGTAGTTGAGTGGATTTTGTCTATTCCCTTTCTTGAATAAGGGAACAATGTTTGCTTTCTTCCAAATATTAGGTAGTTTACCTTGCCTCAAGGATTTCTTGAAAATTAAAGATAATGGTTTACTTAACTCCTTTGCTCATTCATGAAGCATCCAACATGAAATTTCATAAGGACCATTTGCTTTTCCTTTGTCTAATTTACTTAACTCCTCCTGTATTACTTTTTCTGATATTTGTATATCTGGTAGTATGTGCGGACATCCATGTTCCACATAGTCCTTCTCAGAATTTTTTTCTTCTGTAAAAACTGATTGGAAATTCTCTTTTAGTGTTTCACAAAAATCCATCTCTTATGTATATGTGATTCCCTCGTCCGTAATGGATGTATTTTATCTTTTACTTTGGTTTTGCTTCTGATGTAGCTGTAAAATAGCTTCCGCTGATCACTGCTTTTATTTATGATATCCTCCTCAAACTGTTTTGGGGCTTACCTCCTTATTTTTGTATAATCGTTTCTTGCCTGTTTATAGTTTTTATATGCCATTTCGCCATTATGTCTACTGTATCTGTTCCACAACAAATCCCTTTTTTCTTTTTCTTTTTTTACATTCTTTATTGAACCATCTCTTTATTTTATTTTCTGTTTCTTTGTGCTGTGGGATGTACCTCTGGACTCCTATTTCATAAAGTTTACAGAATTATTTATGTATAGCATTTAAATCTTGTCTTTAAAGCTCCTTTTCCCAATCAGTTTCTAGGAAGTACTTGTTTAGGTCAAGATAGTTTCCCTTTTTATAGTTTAGGCTCTTTTTGTAACCTTCATTGCAGTTATTGCTGTTAACTATGTCATATGCAATCCTGAATTTGCAATTTAGTACCGCATGGTCGCTTTTGCCGAATGGAGGGTGATATATTAAACTGTCAATATCGTTTTCCTGCCTAGTAAGTATAAGATCTAGCATTGAGGATACATAAAGTCCTCTTTTTCTGGTGCTTTCCTTTACATGTTGCGTTAGGATAAACTCCTGCACGAGATCCAGGAGATTTTGGTCCCAACTGCTTTCTTGGCTTATTATATCTAGAGTCTTCCAATTTATATTTGTATTAAAAACTCCAGTTAGTATAATTCTTTCCGATTTCTCTTCCATTCTATGTAGTAATGCTCTTAAACTCTGAATTGTACTCTCCACCAGGTCCTCATTTCGCCTCTTTCCCATGTGTTTGATCCGGGTGGCATGTACAAATTGGCTACAATTACTTTCCCTTCAGATGTATTGATCTCTACTGCAATCAGTTCTACTTGTGAGGGTATATCTAGTTCTATTTCTTTGACTTTCAGATTTTTCTTAGTTAATATTGTAATTCCTCCTCCTTTTTTAAAGTTCCCATCTCTTATGCATATATTGTCTTCCTTTAAGTTTAGGATGTCATTTGATATCCTTGGTGTTAACTTTGTTTCAGTTAGGCATATTATATGGGTTCATTTTCTCTGATATAATCATTCATCTTTAATAATTTAGATACCATTCCATCCACATTTGAGTACATCAACTTAATCATCTTGTTTATATACTTATCATGACTTGATTCTAATACCTTCCTCCTTTTTATTCCCTCCTGTTTATGTACCACTTTCGTACCTGCAATCCAATTACTTTGTAAAAAAATGTATTCTTCTCCTCCTCTGATCTTCCCTCATTTTTTTGTTTTTGCCTCCTCCCTCTTCTCTTTTAGTAATTCCAGTTCCTCTTGTGTTAGGCATCTTTTTATCCATACATTTTTGAACTCCTCTTTTTCCATAAGATTCTTTGCATTTTTTAGTATCTCCTCCACAATGTTTACACTCTGGAAGGTTACCTTTAGGGGTCTTGACTTCTTTCTCTAATATTTTCCTAACCTTTTGTGTTCCTCTATGTCTTTACTATAGATTTCCTCTGATACTTCTTTCAATATGCTCATTACATTTGCCATCTCCTTTTTGTCTCTTGAGATCTTGTTTCTTCTTCCTCTTCTATACCGGTGATTACTATAGATTTGTCGATATCTGCTGAATCTCTGACTAATTTAGGAATGTTTTGGATTATTCTTTTCACTTCCTTTGTAATGTTTTTTCTTCCACCCTTGTTTCTATGTCTTTCTTTACTTTCATCATTTCAGCATATGTGTTTTCCACATCATTTTTGTAGCTTTGCACAGCTTCATTCACCTGTGTTATCTTCTCAATATCACTGCTCTGATCTATCAGACTGCTTACTTGCCTAATTGTCTCTGTATCATTTTTGAACTCTTCCATAATACTCTCGTGGTTTACTACTGTACTTGCCATGTCACTAATTTTTCTAAGTGAACCCAATTCTACTGTCAGCTCATCTATAGTTGTGTCTTTCTTGTTGACTTCCTTTCCTAATTTTTCTATTTCTTTCTTTTGCAAGTGCATCTGTTTCTTAACTTCATCAATCTCATTCTGAAAAGCCATCTCTAGTCTGTGTACTCATTCCACCAGTTATTGTGAGTCTCCATTTCAACCAGTTCTCAGTAGAAATCATCATCTTGTTTTCTACCTTTATCCTTTTTCTTTTCCAAATTAGCTTTACTAAAGTATGTGGTCATTATGTAGTACTAAAAGCACATACAGTACTTACTTTCCCTGGTGCAGTCGTAGACTAAACAAACGATCAGCTGGTTTAGCACATTCTTGTGCTACTTTGTTTTCTTTACTTTTTGAACAAGTCTTACTTAAAACTTCTTTTTTTATATTAGAACACCATTTAGTCTAACCTGGCACAGGGCTTGACTCATATAAAGATACTAATTTAGGTAATACCACTGGCTAAGTTCGCCAGGTATCGAGGGGTGGCGAAGTGGTTCTGCTCCCCTCGGTGCCTTGTGTGTGTGTTCTTACCTAATTGTATCTTTACAGGAATGAGTCAAGCTCGTACTGTCCCGTGTCTTAAACCATATTTATCCTACATATCCTTAAATTTGTGAATTGTTTTGGCACACACTATTTCATTCGGTAGTGCATTCCATTCATCAATTGCTCTGTTTGGGAAACTGAATTTCCTTACGTCTTTATCACCTCTCTTCTTATGCAGTTTTTTGCAGTGTCCTCTTGCTGATGCTTCCCCATATCTTAAGTAATCATTTATGTCTATTTTCTCCTTCCCTGATATGCATTTATATAGCATTATCATGTCACCTCTTTTCCTTCTCTCCTGTATTGTTGGTAGATTCAGTTTATTTAGTCTTTCTTCGTAGCTTAGATAAGCTTGGTATCCATCTTGTAGCGGCCCTTTGAACTTTGAACTTTTTCAATCTTGTCTATGTGTTTTTTGAGATGAGGACTCCAGACTACTGATGTATACTCCAGGGTTGGTCTAATGAATGATGTTATTATCCTTCTTAGCATGTCTTCATTTATGTATGTGAATGCTATTCTCATATTTGCAAGCAGTGTAAACATGTTCCGTACCTTCTCGCTGATGTGGTCAACCGGAGATAGTCTGTTATTGATAATCACACCTAGGTCCTTCTCTCTTTCTGATGTATGTAGGGTTTTATTTCCTAATGTATAATCCCAATCAGGTCTTTTTCCACTTTTACCAAACTTGATTACATGACACTTGTCCACATTGAATTCCATTTGCCATGTATTACTCCATTCATGAATTTATTTAATTCTTCTTGTAGCTCTTTACAGGAGTCTGTGTTAGTAATTCTCCTTTGAATTTTTTCATCATCTGCAAACATATTTAGATAGCTCTCATTTCCAGTGTTACTGTTTATATCATTTATATACACTAAAAACATGATTGATGCCAGCACTGAACCCTGTGGTACTCCACTAGTCACTTCTTTCCATGAAGAGTAGTTTCCCCTTAGTACTGTTCTCATTTCTCTTTTTATGAGAAAATCTTGCATCCAACAAAACAGTTTGCCTCGAATTCCTCCTTGATGGTACAGTTTCCATAAAAGTCTTTGGTGTGGTACTGTGTCAAATGGTTTCTTGAAATCTAAATAGATACTGTCCACCCATCCTTCTCTTTCCTGTATTGTGTCTGTTACTCTGTCATAGTAGCTCAACAGATTAGTAACACATGATTTTACTTTTCTGAAACCAAACTGTCTTTCTTTAATCATACTGTGTTCTTCTAGATGATTTACCCAAGCTTTTCTTATAAGCTTTTCAAATACCTTGCTTACAACACTGGTCAGTGATACTGGTCGGTAGTTGAGTGGATTTTGTCTATTCCCTTTCTTGAATAAGCGGACAATATTTGCTTTCTTCCAAATATCAGGTAGTTTACCTTGACTCAAGGATTTCTTGAAAATTAAAAATAATGGTTTACTTAACTCCTTTGCACATTCTCGTAGTACCCAACATGAAATTTCATCAGGACCACTTGCTTTTCCTCTGTCTAATTTACTTAACTCCTCCTGTATTACTTTTTCTGATATTTGTATATCTGGTAGTATGTGTGGACATGCATGTTCCACATAGTCCCTCAAAAAAAATTTCTTCTATAAAAACTGATTGGAATTTCTTATTTAGCGCTTCACAAATATCTTTCTCTTGTGTATAGGTGATTTCCTCGTCCGTAATGGAATATATTATATCTTTTACTTAGATGCTGTTGGCATCCCTACGTGAGTGGGGTTGGTGGAGGATTAGTGCCCCTCCCTGTAAAACAATTAACTCTAAGCCCTTGGCCACCCCGATTGGGATACATGGCGTCTGGCAATGAATGAATGAATGAAACTTTGGTTTTGCTTCTCATGTAGCTGTAAAATAGCTTTGGTTGATCACTAATTTTATTTATTATATCCTCCTCAAACTGTTTTTGGGCTTCCCTCCTTATTCTTGTATAATCGTTTCTTGCCTGTTTGTAATTATTATATGCCCTTTCACTATTGTGTCTTCTGTATCTGTTCCACAACAAATTTCTTCTTTCTTTTGATTTTTTACATTCTGTATTGAACCATTTCTGTATATTCTTATTTGCTTCTTTGTGCTGTGGGATGTACTTCTGGACTCCAGTTTGATAAAATTCACAGATTTTTTTATATACAGCATTTAAATCTTGTCCTCGAAGCTCATTTTCCCAATCAATTTCTAAGAAATACTTTTTTCGGTCTTGGTAATTTCCCTTTTTAGAGTTTAGGCTCTTTTTGTAACTTTCATTGCTGTTAACTATGTCATATCCTATCCTGAAGTTGTTATTTAGTACTGCATGATCGCTTTTCCCGAGTGGAGGGTGATATATTAAACTGTCAATATCATTTTCTTGCCTAGTAAATATGAGATCTAGCATTGAAAGTGTGTGTGTGTGTGTGTGTCTGTGTCTGTGTGTGTGTATCTGTTCTCATTATATCCCATGAACGGCTTGAGCATAGATATATATTAACTACTGTTTGCTTCTCAGATAGTGAAAAGTTTCTGCATATGTAAGTTGAGAGATGAATCACAGACCTTCTTTGTTGAGTTTGTTCCTTTGCCTCTATGTTCTCTTTTTTTTTTTTTTTTGCAAGAAAGAAGGAACCAAAGGCCAGGAGCACGCAAACCGTTCCTTCCAAGAAAAAACAATAACAATACAAAAGAGAGCCAAATTCAAGATCCATTCATTTCGAGATGCCTGGACACACTGTGTTTGAAAGACTGGAGATCATAGGAAGTAGGAAATACAGACAGAGGGAGACAGTTCCAGAGTTGATTTGTTGCATAAATGAAGGACTGGGAGTAACGGTTAACTCTTTCATTAGAGAGTTGGACAGAAAAGGGATGAGAATTTGTTGCTAGATGGGTGCTACGCACCCGTCGAAGAGATGAAGGGATGCAAGCAGACAGTTCAGGGGAGCAGTGACCATTGAAGTAGCGACAGAAATGAGATAAAGATGCAACAGTGCAGATAAGAGACAGAGGTTGAAGGGAGCCAGTAAGAGGAGGAGAGTTGATGAGCTGAAAAGCCTTTGACTCCACCCTATTGAGAAGAGCTGTATGTGGGGAGCCTCCCCACACATGAGAGTTGTACTCTAAACAGGGGTGAATAAATCCCGTGTATAAAGTCTACAACTGTGCGGGGATAAAGAAGGTACGGAGTCGGTCAAGCACACCTAATCTCTTAGAAGCAGATTTTACAAGAGATGCAATATGATTTTTCCAAGATCATACACCCCAAGCATGTTCATGGATGATGCAAGATTGAGCTGATTATTAAACCTTAGAGTGTACCCTTATGGAAGATTGTGTCGGGTTGAGAGGTGTAAAAACTGAGTCTTTGATGCATCAAAAATAACAAGATTATTTTTACCCCAGTCAGAGATACGAGCCAAGTCAGACATTAGGTGCCATAGCCTCATCCCTTGTTTGTTAAAATAACTGCTGAGATGGACGTTGTGGAAACCGTATGGAAAGGTGAAGGGTGGAATCATCAGCATACGAGAGGATACGGTTAGATGTACAGCTTAGAAGGTCACTGATGAATAAAAGGAAGAGAGTTGGTGACAGGACAGAGCCCTGAGGAACACCATTGTTGATAAGTCTAGGAGAAGAACGATGGACGTCTACAACAGCAGCTAAAGAACGACCAAAAAGGAAGCTATTGATGAAGGCACAGATAGAGAGACAGAAACCGTAAGAGGGCACTTTGGAAATTAAAGATTTATGCCAGACTCGATCGAAAGCCTTTGAGATGTCAAGTGCAATGACAAAGCTTTCGCCAAAGTCCCGAGAGGAGGATGACCAGGAGTCTGAAAGGTAGGTGAGAAGATCGCCAGTGGAGCGTCCCTGACGAAACTCATACTGATGATCAGAAAGAAGGTTGTGATAGGAAAGTTACTTTAAAATTTTTCTATTAAGAATTGACTCGAAAACTTTTGAGATACAGGATGTTAAACCAATTGGACGATAGTTAGAGGGTTGGGAACTGTCACCCTTCTTTGGGACTGGCTGAATGAGAGCAAACTTCCAGCAAGAAGGAAAGGTACAAGTTGACAGACAAAGGTGAAAGAGTTTACCTAGGCAGGGTGTAAGCACTGAAGCACAGTTCTTGAGGACAACAGGAGGGACTCCATCACCCCCATATGCCTTATTAGTATTGGGGCCAGTGATGGCAGAAAATACATCAGCTGAAGAAATTTTTATATCAGCCATGAGGAAGTCTGAGGGGGGAAGTGACGGAGGAACAGCACCAGAATCGTTTAAGGTGGAATTGGAGGAGAAAGTCTGAGTGGAGAGATCTGCTTTATCAGTAGATGAAATAGCTACAGAGCCATCAGAATAGAAAGAGGAGGGAAGGATGGTGTGGTAAAGTTGTTAGAAAGGTTTTTGGCAAGATGCCAGAAGGAGCGGGAAGAATTCGAGTTGGAGAGTTGAGAGCATTTAGTATGGATGAAATTATGTTTAGCAGCGCGAAGAACAGACTTAGTGTGATTCCGGGCAGGAACATGAACAAGATGTGATTCAGGGGTGGGTTGGCTCTGGTACCTTTTATAGGCCCTTTCCTTGTTGCAGACAGCATTAGAACATGCGTGATTAAACCAAGGCTTTCTTGCATTAGTCAAAGGATATGAGAAAGGAATGTATGCTTCATGCCCGAGAGAATAACCTCTGTAATGTGCAAGGAACACTCAGATGGCTTCCGGCCATTGAAGCAAAAGTCATTCCATGGAAAATCAATGAAGTACTGTTTGAGGGTCTCCCAGTCTGCAGCTCCAAAGTGCCACAGATGACGTTTCTTTGGAGGGTCCACAGGCCTTACTGGAGTGACAGGACGGGTTAAGGTAATAAGGTTGTGATCGGAGGAGCCCAACGGAGAGGAAAGATTAGCAGTGTAAGCAGAAGTATTAGTTGTAAGGAAGAGGTCAAGTATGTTGGAGCTCTCTCCAAGGCAGTCAGGGATACGGGTAGGGTGCTGAACAAGCTGTTGTAGGTCATTAGCCCCTTAACTGTGGGGATGTCGGGAATGCACCATGTGCATCCCGCGGGGGTAAATGCACTCCGACTGACTTTTTAAAAATGTTTACCAAAAATCATTTATTAGTCCTAGAATATTACAATTACATAAGCATATGACACATACATTTAGCTTTCTCGTGGAATGTTTGTTGAGCCTTCATCAACCACCGTAGGACTTGTGGAGACTTCTGAATTTGGGCAACGAAGTCTCCACTTTACACTTCTCGATACCCTGTGATATGGTTACCTCTGGCTGAGATTATCACTACAAATTCTAATCTATGAATTTCAGGTAGTTTGGAATCCATATTAAAAAAAAAAAAACACTGTGAAAGCAATGTAAATTATGAGTGCATACGAGCTTTCAACCCGCGCTCGTTCCCCGATGGTATTCTGAGGCGGAGCTGTCATATATTATTCATAAACACACTCACACTTTATATTCCTAGTACTTTATTACACTTATTTATATATACAGTATTTATCCATAAGTTTCAGTACTAGTAGTTTATTTTTACTCCAGGCATTCACTTTCTCGTTCAGTAAACTAATGTAGAGAGAGAAGCTTTCACTTTCACTTTCATTTCTCCAAGTATTTATACATGCTAGAGCATAGCTTTCACTTTAACTTTCATTACTCCAAGTATTTATAATCATATTCTTATATTACTAATTATTTCTATTTCTATTTACATTTTCTATTTTATTTACATTATTTACATTTCTATTTTATTTACACTGTGTTATGCACTGTCACATGCAGTAACTTATAAAACTATTTTCCACTGTTCAATTATATTTATATTCATTGCTTTCACTTGCTATTTACACATTATTTACATTTCTACTTGCACTGTTTTAGAGTCACCAGAAAGTTCGTAGTCACTGTCCATCATTACCATTGATAAATTAGCCAGTTCACGTTCCATAGCAGAGTCACTTAGCCCTTTAACCCTTCCCACACGAGGTTTAGTAGGGGTAGAGGTCACAGGGCCCTTTGCAGTGGGCTAAGAATCGGCAGAATTGGACAGGCGCGAATCTGACATGGTTTCACCTTGAAAGACAACAATAAACTCAATGATGTGGCCTATGGGCAGGGAAGGGTTGATAATGTCAGCGTGGTGACAGCTGCTAATTTATGTGCTATGAAATGATTGGCAGGAAATCTAGACAATACATAATAAATTAGGTAGTTCCAGGTGAATGTAAATATCACTTAGGCTTCTCCCTTCCTTTCTTATATATATTTTTAATACGAGAGTGGGTCATATGCCATATTTCAAGGGAAATAAACAGGGAAAATTAGCGAACAAGTGCACAGTGGGCGTTGCCAGGTGATAATTGGCCCATTGCAGATATACAGCAGTATTAATTACCTTTTCTCTTTAATATATTATTTTGTATAAGAATAGGGCATCGGGCACATTTCAATGGATAAAATAAGTGGAAAAATCCATCCAGGATTTGCATAGTGCAGCGTGGCTGGGCAGGCGGGAGGAGAGGGTAATGGAGGGGAGGTAAGTAAGGGAGTCAAGCACAGGAGAAAAATGGCTAAATTGTCAACAGTGGATGGGAGTACAGATGACATTAGCAGAACTGACTATAGCTGGACACTGGTAGTACTGATAGATGACACACCACCACTTGAAAGCCCAGGCAAATTCAAAATAACATTGAATCACAAAAGTGACGTCCCGCGGTATGATCCTTTGTTCCCGAGCATCACGAAAGTGACACCCCGCGGTATGATCCTTTGTCCCCAAGCATCACGAAAGTGACACCCCGCGGTTAAGGGGTTAAGGATAGAGAAGATGTAGACTTGTTCATCAGGTGGATCAGTGAAAGGAGAGGAGAGCCAAAGGTGATGGTGAACATTGAAATCTCCTAAAATGAGAGAAAGGAGAAATGGATAGAATGTGTTCCATTGTAGAAGTAAGATAGTTGAAGAATTTTTGATAGTCAGTAGAATTAGGGGACAAGTAAACAGTACAGATATATTTAGTCAGAGAATGACAAGAAAGCCGAAGGCAGAGAGTAGAGAATTCAGAAGACCCAAGTTCAGGAACACGAGAGCAAAATAAATCGTTGCGTACATATACACAACATCCAACTTTGGCTTTGAAATGAGTATAGAGAAAGTAGGAGGAAACAACTGAGTCTCTGTCAAGACGTGAAGGTGAAGTTTAGTGGAGGGGTGGAGGGGAGGTGGTGTTCGACAGGGAGAAAGTTAGAGGAAAGGCCGCGAATGTTGCAGAAATGAAGACGTAGTGAGCCAGACAGTGGTTCCAGGCATCTCTCTGTCCTTGGTTACCGTAGTCTCTTTTATTAAAATTCTTTTTTTTTTCTTTTAATCACTTTGCTGGTGACCACTGGGAATATCTGAATAAGACTACAAATCAAGAAATATTCTTACATATGTATAAAACTGACAAATCTATATCCCTTGACGTATATAGCCAATGCCACAAAATATTCGAACATCACAAAGTGTTATGTGACCTCATTCATAATATAATTATGAAAAAACACCCATATGTGAGTACTCTGTACTGACAGTTAAATAACATCAGAGATTAAAAATTCTGGTGGTGTGTAGTATCTGCACATTACTGCGTATGCTCGTATTTATAAAGAAGCCACAGAAGCTTCATCTACTCGTGTTTCAAGACTGGTATCCTTCACCGGCATCAGTTGTAAAATTCTGACAAAAATAATTATGAGAAAAAGATTTTTTTTTTTTCAACAAGGTAATAACATCACAGCAGTTTAAATTCAGGAGGGAATTATCTTCTGTCACTAACCTACCTGCAGTGAGTATCTACAGCAGTATGGTGGACATCTTAATATTATATACAAGAAAGGCAGTGCACCTTAGTCTGTCTTCCTGGATCTAAGGAAGGCATTTGATAGGGTGCCACACAAGAGACTGATGTGGATAATAAAAACTATTGGAGGTGTTGATCTCTTGAAATGAATGGAGAAGTAATGGATGGGAAGAGGAATGAGAAGAGTTATGATGGGCAAGTGTTCTCAGAAAGGGAATGTGGTTAATGGGGTGCATCAGTGTTCAATATTCGGTTGTAGTCTGTTTTTGGTATTGGTAAATCACATGCCAGTGAGTTTAAATAATTATATGACTATCTTTGCAGGTGATACAAAAGCAGTGAAATATATCCATTATGACGAAAGCTGCAAAGAGTTGTAATTTGAGTAGGACAAACTGTGTAACTAAAGCCAAACTTGGAAAACGTATTTCAGTGTAAACAAGATGCCATATCCTTGGAATGAGCGTAAGAATGTGAAATGGAAAGTATAATGATTGGTTATGCAAAAGAGAAGAACAACCAGGAGTGACGATAGAAGTAAAATTACTTGTCTGCAGCAAAGAATAAAAACAAGATTATTTAAAGCACATATACGCTAAAAGTGAACTAGGCTGTGCTCGGTGGAAGTAAGCAAAACCATGAGAAAGCTCTTCTGATTTTGACGATATTCTGAAGGATCTAGCAAGCTGCCACCCTCCAGCCTCAGCAGAGAGCTATCATAAGATTTAGTCTTCACTATAGTGTCACCTCGGAACTCAAGGGTTTCTAGACTTTGTCATGTGGCCAGTCCCCTTCAGTTGGAAGTTCCACTGCCTTGCATGCACAGTGCGAGAAGCGTGATGTGTAGTATCGTCATGGCCATGTCACTCTGCCCAACAAAACGCACAAACTCCACTGCACTGGCGAAGGTGTTGCCCATGCTCTAAACACAACTGTAGTAGGGTGATGTGGAATACTCTGGACCTGCCACTCTCACTGATCTTGAGATCGACCTAGCACTCAGTGATGATGACGTCCCAGCTTAGGAAGCCTGGCACCCACCTGACCTTCATAGACACTAGGGCTCCATACCTACTGCAGTTGTGGTGAGTCCGAGACAGCCTAAACCTGTAGCCTCCCACCATGTCATGCAGTGCTCAGCCTCCACCAAATGTCCCATGGAACACGTTTCTGATACCAAGAGTGAACCATTGTCTTCTGCTGCAAAAACATCCAAGCACAATGAGACTTCTCTACTCAAGGTTCCTGATCACTTCCTCCCTTGCCTCACTCCTCAGAAGACACCTTCCCTGCCTGTGTCAGCTCCTCCAGTATATGCTTCCCCGGCTGACTATGTCAAACTGCTCTTTAACCCTTCTGGGCATCCGTTGGATGTGTCAGACCCGACGCTATGGAAATTATGTAATAACTGCATGGATTTAGGGGAAGCGTGGCTGCCCACTCCAATACCTTCAGCATTTGTCTATTAGTGGACAAGGAAGGTAGTGTTGTATGGCTCTCTCTACGGGTTTTTCCATATATCTATTTTGGGGGTACCACACCCAAAATATGGCCCCTTTTTATCTGCCTTGGTCACAGTAAATGAATGTGCCAGAGGGTTGTGGTGGCCACAGCAGATTTTTCAAGGACCTGTAAGACTGTGATGCAAAGGATAAGTCTTGATGAAGGACCCCTCAATGTTACACCACAAATTAGTGTTCATGCTGCCTCTTCGTCCCCACCTGACTCCTGGAAACCTCAATGTAAATTTATTCATTTATTTTTTTATATGACCGACTCTGGGCATAGGCTTCACAGCCTGCTTTCAAGGCCCAGTAGTCCTACATACCGTACACCACTTCGGCGCTAACACCGACCGTATGAGATAGCTAGGGCTATCTCATACGGGACTGGTGTATTGGTATTAGTGGGGGTAATTTTACGACATGTCGGCGGTTCTTCTGGTAGGACAGTAAAGTCTGATATGAAATTCAAATCCTTAAACTGTTCCCTGCCCCAGCGGGATTTGAAACCGGGCCCGTTAGGACTGCAGGCATTTACCAAATGCAGCTTCATGTTATCACTTGGCATTCCTGTGGAGTCAGAAGTCATTTGAAAACTGTTGCATTCAAGAGCTAGGTATGTCGCCATCACCCGCATGTTATATTAATTCAAGAAGGTTTTGTTGGTTGTCCTCTACCTGGGAAATAGGCTCCCTCCCTACTGGCTATATTTCCTATGTTCACCTCGCCAGGAATGGTCTCATTAGTTACCTTCATTCCTCAATACTGCATCAACTTCTCCACAGCTCTGCAGATGATGGTATGACCTTTCATCTTTTTCAGATAACAGTGAGCAATGGTAGGCTCTGCTTATGTAATGTCTATTCTGCCCCTGGAAGGATTAATCTTCCTGTCTTTCCTAATCATACAATTAGTAGCATGATCTATGTGAGTGACTTTAATGCCCGACATCCTGCTCTGGGTGACCTCTCTCCTACTCCAAATCGCAATGGGCCTCCTCTCCTTGAATGCAACTCCCTGTACCAATTTATGTGCTGGAACACTGGTGGTGCCATGCACATTCAAGAAGGCACTATCACATCCTAACATCCAGGCTAGTGCCATCCCACGTCACGTGCTCTTGCATCCCTAACCACTTTTTGGACTACATTGTACTAGCTTCCATTATTCCCTTCCTGTTGCACCTTCTCATCACACTCACACTTGCATTACCATTTCCCCCTAACTACATCCCCACGTACATCTCATATATTTCCAGCCTCATCCCCACATTTGATTTACAGTCACCTGATAACTTGTATTTCTCCTTGGAAAATTCCACCCATGACTTCCACAGTTGCTATGTTACAAGACCTCACATTAAAAGTGGCCCTGAAACTAATACTTGGACTCTTGATCAGTTTACCCTCCAAGAAGAATGGAAGACGGTGGAAGATGGTCTCTCTTTCCAGAGGAAACCAACACCTGAGTATCTGCACCAGTGCCAGGCGTCAAGAGACGATCTAATTGCCCTCCAGCAATGCATCCATACTGAATCCTGGCAGAAGTTCACAGATACCATTAACCATCAGAAGAGTGCTGGATTCATGTGATATGTATTAAACAAGATTGTCAGGAAAAGCCTTCTATCACTGTCCACCACTGCCCAGCTCAGTACACACAAAATCTTACTAATGCATGATCTGAACAATCACAAGCATGCAACCTTTCCTCACATATTGAAGATGCACCCTCCTCCCAGCAAAATATCTGCGCTCTCTGTCTGATGGCTTCGTTACTGAAGGCAGATGAAGATGATTCACTATTAACTGAGGACTAATTGCGACATGCATTCATTAGGGTTAAGGCAACAGACCCCAGGGATGATGGCATAATTTACCCTGTCTTTTGCCTACTCCTGAAAGTCCCTGGAAACCCTCTGCTACAGCTCTACAACCATTTTTTTAATGCAAGGAAGAAGGAAGCAAAGGCCAGGAGCACACATACTGTTCCCTCTAAAAGAAAAAAAAAAAGAGATAACAGAGAGCCAAATTCAAGATCCATACATTTCGAGATGCGTGGACACACTGTGTTTGAAAGACTGGAGATCACAGGCAGTAAGAAAGACAGACACAGGAAGTTAGTTCCAGAGTTTGCCTGTTGCATATATGAAGGACTGGTAGTAACGGTTATCTCTTATATGAGAGAAATGGACAGAAAAAGGACGAGAGTTTGTTATTAGACGGGGGTTATATACCTGTCGTTGTGGTGGGGGGATGCAAGCAAACAGTTCAGAGTAGCAGTGACCATTGAATCAGTGACAGAAAAAAGATAAAGAAGCAACAGTGTGGTGAAGAGACAGAGGTTGAAGGGAACCAGTAAGAGGAGGAGAGTTAATGAGATGAAAAACCTTTGACCCCACCTTGTTAAGAAGTGCTATATGTGGGAAGCCTCCCCACACGTGAGAGCTGTACTCTACACAAGGGTGAAAAAAAACCGTGTATAGAGTCAACAACTTTGCAGGGATAAAGAAGGCGTGGAGTCGGCTTAGCACACCTAATCTCTTGGAAGCAGATTTTAGAAAAGAGATAATATTATGTTCTTTCCAAGATAAATCCAGAGAGAATGAAACCCCAAGATCATGCAGGATTAAGCTGGATAATATTAAGATTTAGAGGGTATTCCGGTGGAAGATGTTGTCGGGTTGGTGGATGTAAGAGCTGAGTTTTAAGTGCATATTAAACAACAAGAATACTTCTACCCCAAGCAGAGATATGAGATATGCTTTTGGAAGGGATATGTGCCTAATGCCTGGACCACTTGCACGATTGTGTCCACTGGGAAACGTAGTACTGACAAATTTAGACCAATTTCCCTCACCTACTGCTTCAGCAAAGTGCTCAAACGCATCTTCCTTACCTGTCTCATGTTTCGGCTGTAAGACAAAGTCTCACTTAGACTATATAGTTTTCTACGACAAAGATATACACACCACTGTCGAACGGAACTCTTTACCGTCCTCTTCCCCACCAGTGTTGTTGCATTCATTGATCTAAGTAATGTCTTTGATGTTGCATTGATATCATCCTTGATCAGCTGGTGGAATTTGGTGTCCAGGGAAATTCTTCAGATGGATACAGGGTTACCTCCGTAACAGAACCGAATGTGTCTTTTCTAAGGGTGTATATAGGTTCTCCAATGCCTTCGAGCTCGGTACTCCGCAAGGTGGTGTTCGAAGCCCATTTCTTTTTAATGTCCTTATGCACCAGTTATTTTCTCTTCCCAACATTCTCAGAACCACGGTTACCTGTTACACTGATGATATCTGCATTCACTCCAACTCTTCACAAGATCTTCAGCACTTCCTTCTGCCATTCTATCAGTCATCTTCCACTTGTGGCCTCATCCTCTCCCTGCAAAAATGCAGAATCTTCTCTCCCCGCAACCCAGGAATGCTTCCAGAATTCATTGTAGGAAATAGCGTCATCCCCCTGTGCAACATTACCTGTACCTGGATGCACCTGTATTACCACAATCATACTTTCAAGACATGTTCATCCCATCGTCTGAGGCGTCCTAGATCGGCTGCAGCAGTGTTTTTTTCCCTCAAGGGGCTCACCAACGATGCTAATGGAATCTCTATCTGTATGGCAAAAACTGTCTATATTGTATCCATATTTTTTTTTTTTTTTTTTTTTTTATGTGTCCGACTCTGGGCAAAGGCTCAGGGCCTATTTCCTGGGGGCAGTTGCCTATCCCAAGACCCAGTAGTCCTCCTACACCTCCACATGTCACCACTTCGGCGCTAACACCCACCGTCCATATGGTTAGTTGTCAATTAACGCTCCCTTGCTCTCAGTATACTAACGATGACATCCATAGAACCTATTGAAAATTTTCTGGACAAAGTAATGAGATACGTCCTCCATCAGAATAGTCAACGTGCAAATTGAACTCAATCTTCTCCCACTTTGTTGAGGGAATATATGCCAGTGTGTCTTACTTCAGCATCAGATGCCTTCACTCTCCCCATCTTTCCCCTCATTATTCTGGTGTCATCACAATTTCACTTGACCCTGTTGCATCTCGACCTCCACTTCGACTCGGCGTCTAAATATACATTCAGCCAATTTTCTCCCTATACTCAACCACATGAATGCTGACCGGACTCAGAGTGTGTCCATCCAACACTTTGACCACTCTCGTCTATCTCCTCCCAGGTATCGTTGACATGGACTTACTGTTCACAGGCAATATTTTGTCTGCTCGACTTCAGCTAGGATACCGCCCTGTCTGGCAAGTCTCTGAGGTAGGTGATGTGCCTCACTTCTTCTCCTTCAAACTATGCAACCGTCCTAACGCCAACAGCCTTCAGCATTAATGTCTTGAGTGTCCCTCAGTCAACTAATCAGGGACAGTCCTTGACCAATATCTGTAATTATCTACTCAGAGACAATCATTTGGATATAATTTTCGTGAGACTCCACACTTTGGTGGATGCTAACTCCTGTATTGTCAATTTCAATATATCTGTGTAACAAAACAGCGTTCCCTGCGAGACACGAGTTCCTCTGCACATAATACTTGGTCTCATGGTACTGTTACTAGGTATGTCGCCCTTTATCCCTAATAAATTAATAAAAAAAAAACAATGAAAATCAGCATAAGAGCGGCTGTTAATTATTTGAATGAAATGTGGCTAGTACTTGGATGGGTGACCGCCTGGGAACACCAGATGCTGTTGGCATCCCTACGTGTCAAGTGGGGTTGGTGAAGGATTAGTGCCCCTCCCTGTAAAACAATTAACTCTAAGCCCTTGGCCACCCCGTCTGGGATGCATGGCGTCTGACAATGAAAAAATGTGGAAGTCAATGACATGGCCATCATAACCTTAAACTATGATTGAATTACTGGTACTCTCAAGCTCGGTCTCCAGACAGCTGCGATTGGAGCTCATTTATTGTAACCAAAGAATCCCCATCCAAGAAGTTCCCGTTCATTCCACATCCCCGGAATCATAGCGTTAAACAAACACGTTATTTAAGTGGAAAGGATACTGAAGATGACCAAAAGGATAATATCAAGCTTGAGGAAAATGTCTTTAAGGAGAGAGACTAGAAAAGATGAAATTATTCACCCTAAATGAGACAAGAGAGAGAGATGAGCTTGGATTTTATTATAGAAAAAAGCTGAGAGAGAACATATATTTGTGAACGACAATGGGAAGACAAGAGGACATGAGTATTTGGTGAGGAGAAACTGATGCCTAAACAGCGCATATATATATATATATATATATATATATATATATATATATATATATATATATATATATATATATATATATATATATATATATATATAAACTTACATCATGGTCGTGATTCTAATTTCTTGTTAACAGACAAGTGGGCTGTGGCAGAGTACGCAAGTCACGCAATGGAGGCAACGCTCAAGGAAACAGAACTGGACAAGTGTTTCCCACTCTTTCTGTCAGATGGCGCTACATCAGTACCCAATCTTCTCAACAAAAATAAAGTATTTCACAGTCACTATCCAGTTAATTCTCTCTCTCTCTCTCTCTCTCTCTCTCTCTCTCTCTCTCTCTCTCTTAAAAGTAGTGTAGCTTGTTGAAAAAAAAAATCGACAAAAAAATTTATACCTAAATCTTCGTGTTTTCAGCCCTTGTGGTTGAATTCCATGTTCTTTTAACTCAAATTATACATATGTGTTCCAGTGTACGGGTGAACTCTTCACTCTTATCCAGCATTCGTGGAGTGTAATGACTCTATGTTGTGTTTCAGTACATGGATGATGATGGAGAGTGGTTGGGTGTGGGTGTGTTTGGTGTGGGTGTGGGTGGCCATGACGCTAATTTGACGCAACAGCGCCTCTCCCTGGTGGTCAGCCAGGCTCGTCAGGTAGGTCGTTGTTATATTATTGCTGAAGTGGGTAGGTCACTGTTATATTACTGCTGAGGCGGGTAGGTCACTGTTACATCATTGCTGAGGCGGGTAGGTCAGTGTTACGTCACTGTTGATGGGGTAGGTCACCGTTACATCACTGCTGAGGAGGGTAGGTAACTGTCACATCACTGCTGAGGCGGGTAGGTCACTCAGGTACCTTTTACCAATGTGACGTTATCAGCTGCGGCAGATGTCATGGTGCTTAACGGTGGTGGTGGTGAGTGACGACCCAGCCTTCCTCGCCGCCTTCGCCCACTGGTCCCTCAAGGGCCGCCTCCTGGTGTGGTCCACAAGGCTCCTGGTGCTCACTCGCCTGCCCAGGGACGACCTTGGGGCTCTGCTCACCTCTCACTGGACATTCTCCATGATGAACACCATGGCCATCAACATCGATATGTCTGCACGAACACCCGTGTAAGTTTATACCGAAAGTTACTCAACCCACTTTGATAACTGTTATGGTATGACACAAAACAAATATAAACTGACCAGAGCAGTAAATGTTAAAGATCATATTGTTTCCAGCCAACACCAGTAGTAAGTGATTAATAAACATTAACATACATTAAATTTGTAAGAAGGATTTTGAACAAGAGTAATTTGGGCGAAATATTTTTCCCGATATGTTTTCATGTATCTTTGTTGGGCTAGGAAGCATAGAAGTTTGGAAACTCAAAAACATGCATGGTCTTTCTAAACATATGCAACATTCATGTATGGAGTGAAAAGAAGTGTACGGTAAGAGAAAGGGTACAGACAGGAGATGCCATCAGGAGCATCAAACCCGGGTCTTAGTATGAAACTGGAGATGAAGTTTAGAAGTATGATAATGTCTAACAGCAATTATTTTGGAATAGAAATCACATAAGTAACTAATGAGAAGAGAGCCAGTAAATTGCCCTGACATCTCTTTCATCTGTTTCTTAAAAGGGGGCTAACATCAGAGATATTTTCATTTTCTTCCAGAAACAAATAGGAGAATAGGTGTTTTTAATGAGTTAAGTAGATACCAGCAAAATGAATGCAGTTTTAATATAAGTATACATACTGAGTAGAGCTCTGGATACCCTGAACAAAGTGCTTAGCGATTAAGACTAATAAACGCATGCCCCCAAGACACTTACTTTCACCAAACTGGACATGGACCTGTTCTGACGTACCGGGCATGCCCAGGCGAAATTTCAACTGATTCCTTCAAACGGTATGGCCTGTAGAGGGTTCCCAATGCCTTGCGAAAATCGACCACAAAAGTGCGCATGACTCATGCTGAACTGACCGCACGCATGTATTACTTACACCATCGTTGTCAGCTCATCGTTACGCGTCTTATAAAATATGCCATGTCAAAAACTCTAAGGGATCAAATGTGGAGACACGCACACAGACAACGCTTATTCGCATAGTGTTACAGATACTTGTAAATTGAACATGCAGCATTGAAAATGAGTAATGTTCCTTGGCTAAGTATTACACTATAGGTTATTATTATATTAACTGAATCAACACTTACACTACAATATAAGAGCAATTTCTTTAAGATTTCTTGCTTACATATCCTTTAATACCGATATATTCTTAGTTTCTTTGGAGATTGCGTGGTCCTCTATTTTTGTTAATCATATAAACTAAGATGATATTACAGCGCCACAAAAATCACAGAGGAGAATGCTAAGGTGTAACATGGAAACCAAATCGTTAACGTTATGATGTTACGAAATCACCTTAGTTGCTTAGAATATTCTGGTTTGGCGTGTTTAGGCAAACTGTTATGCGAATGGTCATCAGTTTTTACGCTAGCTTAGCCTGAAACTGCCATCATTCCATCTTTGAATGCTGAGCTGTCGAAACAAATGACCACTGGAATATGTTGCTAGTCACAAAGAAGTGCTATGGAAATTATGTCGAGCTGTAGCATAATTCTTCTACCCCACACACCTATCTGAAATAAACCGCCAAAGAATGATAATATGGGCCACGATAGAGTAAAAGCGGTATGGTAGCTTGATAAATTACTGATTACATTGTAAGGTATAATATCGTTCCTGTTCATTTATTCGGCATATATTGTGTATTACTGATGTGGAATTTATCATTAATGGTTCTTCAATTGACATTTATTGTGTATTACAGATGTGGAATATTTGCACACCTGCCGTACACCCCCACTGGCGCTCGGGTAGTGCAGGTGGCTTCGTGGACCCCCATTCGAGGTTTCATCTACTTCAAGTATCGAAGCATGTTTCCTGACAAATTTCACAAGTTCGTAAAGTAGCCAGTCTGTCGTCTTTCTACAGCCAAACGCCTTAATACCGGAAGAAGTGGCCACCAACAATTTGCCTCTACATCACGTGTTTTTGCCATCAGGCTGCTCTCTCTCCAGTTCACACACTCCTCACTAATATACCTCTGCACCCTATCCGTTGTTTTTAACTGATATGAAGATGTCACTATACTGTCTTTTTTTTTTTTTTTTTTTTTTTTCAAAATTTGCCGCCTTTGCTTCTTTACTGCTAAGCTGTAGCAACGGAAAGACACTGAGATGTGGCAATAATCACTACGATGTACTACAGAAAGAAAAATATGTGCAGTAGATTAGTAGTACTGTCATATTCTATGACTGAGCTATGGAACAGATACTGAAGAATGGGGAAAAACTTCACCAAGGCACGATTGTTGTTTTTGTTGTTGTTGCTCAACCTCGGCCCGTCTCATGGAACAGACCCGTCGACCACAGGTGAGCAACTGACCCTGTAGGGTTGTCCCATAGATTCCCTATACCGTTGACGTTGTGTCTGCGGGTGGCATGTTATGCAGTTTTCCATTATGTGTATGCTGTGTTAGCCAAATCTACATGCTGGGCATGTGCCATCTGTGATTCCTCTCAAATCGAAGCTGGTAACTAAGGAGGACTGGGTGATGTCCTGCTTTAAGTCTACCAAGATGAACTCGGGCATATCTGTTTAAGGACATCTCCGATGGGTGGATGTCAGGAGGGGGACTTGGATCATGGCGTTGTGATCGAGGTGTTGTATTGCCGTGTGTGTGAAATGAGTATATAGGCGTTTTTTAATTGCTAGTGTTGGATATTGTCGTTGAGTCTCTGCAACAGTATCCCACCTCCAGACATAATCTCTGTGTGGTGGCTGCTTCATGCGCTTAACTGTGTTGTGTGTCCAGTCATGTAATGATAGGGATGTTGTGTATTGATACAAACTTTTGCATAGAATTATGTGCCTGTCATATACAGGTACCCTCTGACAAAGAGAACTTAGACTTGATATGTTGAACTTAGGCAAATGTTGGAAAAAAAAAAAAAAAAACATACGAGACTGAAAAAAAATATATAACTATATTGTTTCAGTTTCCACGGTATGAGGATGAACGCTACAGCTCTTCCCTATGAACCCTATTGGATCACATCAGGGGAGGGCGACAACACCACACACTTCGGCATGGACTACAGCCAGCTGATGTATCTGGCCAGGGCACTCAATTTCACAGTCTATATCAGATTCTTTCCTTCACGAAAGTGGGACGAGGTGGAGTATCAAGGAAGATTAATTTTGCTTCTTTTTAGCATTGTTTTGGCCTGTCATTAATAGTTCTGTAAAACTTTTCAAAATTCAGATTATGACGAGCACAGTTTAGTTTAGTTTAGGTTTGAAATATGCACCTTTTCCACGAAACCCAAATTTTGCAGGATATTTTCTGCATTTTTGTGTTAATTAGATTGTTGCTACAGTCCAACAATTGTATCCAGGATCATCTTCCATAATTATAATACCATTAAGCATTTGAAAAACTAAGGCCCGTTTTCTCTCCGGTTAAGTAGGCATTACAGCGATTTCCTTGGCGATTTATTTTGCTTCCTACATCTTGCTACTCTCTGGTATACTGTTGATATCTTTCCATTTCCAAGACAGATCACAAAAATAACACAAAAGTTATTTTTAACGAGTTATGCAGAAATATACTGCTAAGGAAGAGGTTTTTGGGAGCTTCCTTAACCGACGAGAACATGGGCGTAAGTCTTCCAGCCCAGGGACATCTCATTAGACTCTTACAACCACCAGCTGCTTTTGTTCAAGTTAGGAAGAACTTCTAGTTGTAAAGTAGTCAATGAAGTCTTTCCCAAGCCCTTCAGTTCATAATCCTCTCCTGAACTGAGCAAATACGAATTAAACGAGAATTAGATATAAAAAGTTGTCCTTAAAATGAGAGGCTAAATAACACATACAATTTCTGCTTCACTTTGCTTCGTGCAGTGACGCCCCCTATATATATTTTTTGCTACTGCAGAACGTTATACGCAGCAAAACGTTTTATGCTACAAAGGGAACGTGAGCAATATCAATCTGAACTACAAAACCGAATGGGGGTAACTTCGTAATGACAATAAGGCTATAATTACATACGACAGTATGGTTAGATTTCGAGGACTGGCCTAAAGGGTAAAGGGACATGAATTTTTCTCATGGGTTGATTTCTGATGTGGCTTAAGTGCAGGATTAAACATACAACCACGCTCTATCTATTCATCTATTTATATATCTATCTATTGCCAGACGCTTTAATCCCGAAAGGGGTGGCCAGAAACACAAAATTTCACAGGAGAACATAAAGAGAAAGTGGTATGAAGTAATTAAGTGGAATCTCAACTGTCAATCCTTTATTCTTATGACGTAACTTACATTTATCTCCGGACTACTTTTATTTATTTAGGGAAGGCCTTTCGTGGTAAAGGGGTTTATGAAGCTTATAAGTAGCCATAACTTTTCCCAGAATCTCTCCTAACCTAAATTTATTTGTCTGGCAGCAGCAAGGAAAACCAGGAAATAACTCAGGGGACTGTTTTCTTAGGCAGTAAGACGCGTCCTCGACTGGACGGGGTAATATAATCTATGCCAGGTTTAGACAGTTTCACTTACCTTTCCACAGATACATGAACTGGTGACGACCAGGCAGTACTTCGTTGCCAGCGTCTTCCACCCGATCCTACCCATTCATCTCGAGATGTAAGGAAGACTTCTGTGTAACCATCATGAACTGTAACCATCTAAGTTAGATCAATAACTCTTCGGCAGCAATTTGTTTTATAATAGATTGACCAAGAGTTAGGCTGCAACATATGTTAGGTTCCTTTCTTTAAGTAACCATACTCCTTCATTTCGAGAAAAGGAGGCAGGACCACTATGTTTTAGTTGACAACTGAAGCTTACAAGTTAGATCAGCCATTTTTCTGCTTTTGAGGTATATGCTATAATTCACAGACACTAAAGCAGACCAACCTCCTTTCCTTTACGTGGCCATATCTACCCGTCTTGAGAAATAAGCAGGACGTCGATGTAACCACTCTGTACTGAAACCACTAAAGTTACCTAGACCATTTGAAACTTTCCTAAAAACGTCAACTGTGTATTTTCAGGTAATTAATGAGCATCAGACAGTACAATCGTAAGCCAGTGTTTTTCCTGACCCACTAATTCCGCCTCAGAACGGAGGGAAGTCGTGTCCAGAATATCACAGTGAAGGACAGCCTGTTAGCAAGTGTTAGAATGATAGAAGCCTGGCTAACCTCACTATTAACAATGAAACTGTAAGGCCACGTCAGCAACAAAGTTCCTATTGTCGTCGGGAAAAGAAAGTTCCCTAACAGCTCAGCCTTAATAATTTATTTTTTATACGGCTGGTTAATATATTTTTGTATAATGTTCATGCAGATTTCAGCAATATTGGAAAATTTATGTAATAGCAAAGAGGACAGTAAAGTCTTTTAAACAATATGAATCTGATAGGAAAAAGCTTTAGGAAACTTTCAAGAACGACAAAAATACAGGCTTAGGTTATGAGTACTTTTTGAAGCCAGCGACAGTGGTAAAGGGTCAGCAGAATTAACAGGGATAGAGGTGGCTCGTAACTCTTCATTCGTAGCGAATTTTGTGGCATATTACACGTATGTATTCTCTTTGTTATATATATATACTGTATCTATCTGACTATCTATCTATTGATATATGTATATCTATATATCTATATATATATTTGTATGTATGTATAGATAGACAGATAGATAGATATAGAAAGACAGATATATATATATATAGATACTGGAGAGAGAGAGAGAGAGAGAGAGAGAGAGACTGTTTGTATATATATATATATATATATATATATATATATATGGAGTCTCTGTGGTACAGTGGTAAAGTGTGCATTTTCATACACTGGAGGGTTCGCGCCCGCCAGGGTAATAAACCCTGGGAACGTTCTCCTGGCCACGTATTACATTGGCAGACACAAGGGGTGCTGTGGTTGAACCAGTGTCGCATACTGTAAAGTATCCTTGCACCCAGTCGGCTTGCGCGGGCCGATTACACTTGATTCACAGACTACACACACATCCAAAGTCACTCCAACACAACAATTACACATACAAGCACTTCTCACCCTACATCCAATCTCAACCAGACAGCCTAAGCCACTTGGTAGAGATACATTGGCTGTATCGTCCCCACTTCGGTCGGGATAGGCCGGTCCTGCAGTGGACACTGAAATGGCTGATGAGATGATACATATATATATATATATATATATATATATATATATATATATATATATATATATATATATATATATATATATATATATATATATATATATATATATATATATGTATGTGTGTGTATATATATATATATATATATATATATATATATATATATATATATATATATCTCTCTCTCTCTCTCTCTCTCTCTCTCTCTCTCTCTCTATATATATATATATATATATATATATATATATATATATATATATATATACAGTATATATATATATAGGAAACTGGAATGTTCGAACTCTCAATCAGGCTGGTAAAATGGAAGAACTTATTTTAGTGTTCAAGGAATACAAGATGGATATTTGTGCTCTTACAGAAACGAGGTTGCTTGGAGTTGATAAAATGAATTTGGAAGATGGTATTACTATGTTGGTCTCTGGCAGGAATGATGGAAATCATTACCAAGGAGTAGGCTTACTGCTGAGTAGAGATGCTTGCAAAGCACTATGTGAGTATGAACCAATTAATGAGCGCTTGCTTTATGCTCGCTTAAAATCTGACCATGGTAATATCAGTATGGTTGTAGGGTACGCTCCGACAAATGAGGCTGCTGATGAAATGAAGGATGACTTTTATGAGAAGCTGCAGCATGTAGTGAATAGAGTGGCAAGACATGATGTGTTAGTTTGCATTGGTGATTTTAATGCGATTGTTGGCAGTAGTAGGGATGGCTTTGAAGATTGTATGGGTAAGGAGGGTGTTGGTATAGGAAACGAAAATGGGGTGCGACTTGCAAGCTTTTGTTTGGCAAATAACCTTATAATTGGTGGAACTATCTTTGAACATAGAAAAATACATAAGACTACTTGGATTTCACCATATGGTAAATATTGTAACCAGATTGACCACACTGCAATTAGCAGAAGGCATAGGAGTTATTTGCAAGATGTTTGCGTAAGGAGGGGGGCAGATATAGGTAGTGATCATCAACTTGTTGTGTCAAAGATTAAAATAAAACTTAAGGGAAACGTTAATGTTAATTGTACAGGAGGTAATAATTATGATTTTGATGAGCTGAGAAGTGATGAGAGCACGAGGGAAAAGTTTCGGTGCGAATGTAGAAACAAGTTTCTAGTCCTGCAGACTTTGATGGAATCTGAAGACAATGATATTAATCAAATGTGGAGAGAGGTAAAAGAGGTTTTGCATGAGAGTGCTAAGGTTACTATTAAGAAAAAGGGAAAAGCGAGAAGGAAAAAGTGGATGTCAGATGAAACATGGAATGTAATTCAGAAAAGGAAGGAGGCTAAGTTAAGAAGTGAAGAACAACATGTTGATGGCCAGGTTGTTGAAGTACTTAGAGCAAAGTATTGGAGTTTACATTCTGAAGTAAAAAGACTCGTTAGACGTGATAAGAGGAGAGTATATGATGAAAAGACGACAGAGACAGAAATTAAATTAAGTAAAAATGAGGTCATAGGGAACAAGAGCAGCGTATCAGGCCATAAAGGAGTTAACTGGGACTGAAAAGAGAAGGAAGGAAATACCTGTCCGAGATAGAAATGGTAATCTGATGACTAAAGATTTGGATATAAAAGGAAGATGGAAAGAGCACTTTGAATCTGTTCTAAATATACCAATCCCAGCTGAAGAGGACATTTTGCCAGCCGAGAGAGATTTGCAGATAGAAACAGGGGATATAACTTTGGAAAAGGTAGCAAAATCTATAAAGGAGTTAAAGAATTTTAAGGCTCCAGGTGAGGATGGAATATTCCCTGAAATGCTTAAGGTGGAAAATGACGAGTTGATGAATGCGCTTTTGAAACTTTTTAATGTGGCTTGGGATAATGGTGGAATTCCAGAAGAGTGGAAAAATAGAGTGATCATAAAAATACCAAAAAAGGGAGATTTAAGTGTTTGTTGCAATTGGAGGGGGAAAACTTTGACACCTGTAGCTGCAAAAGTCTTTTCCAAAATCTTGTTGAACAGAATAGAGCCAGTAATTGATAAAATTTTAAGAGAAGAACAAGCGGGTTTTAGAAAGGGTCGAGGTTGTAATGATCAGATTTTTATTGTATGGCATCTAATGCAACAAGCTAATGAGTGAAAATGCCACTTAGTATGTGTTTTGTGGATTTTGAAAAGGCGTTTGATAGTGTTTCACGTGGAGCTATGTTGAAAATTATGAGATTCTATGGTATACCAGAAAAGTTTGTAAATATTATTAGAAGCCTGCATGAAGGTACTTTTTGTAAGGTAATGGTGGGTGGTTCTCTGAGTGATCCATTTCAAGTTAGGTCAGGAGTGATTCAAGGAGGAGTTCTTTCGCCATTGTTGTTTGTTTTGGTTATGGATTATGTTATGAAAAAGGTTGTAAGGAGAACAGTTGCAGGAATTAACTGGAAAGAAAATAAGAAGCTGATGGATTTGGACTATGCTGATGATATTGTACTGATTTGCGGAAGTATTTACAAGATGCAGAGGGTGCTCGATTGTCTGGTGGAGGAAGGAGAAAAAGTGGGATTGGTAATAAATTGTGGAAAGACTGAAATTATTAATATGAACGTGGAGAACCAAATCGATTTTGTAATTGGGAATAATGTGATGAAGAATGTAGAAAACTTTAAATATCTGGGAACGATTATATCATCTAATGGATCATTAAACAATGAAATTGAGGAGAGGATTAGACAGGCTTGGCGAGCTGTTGGAATGTTGAAATCTGTTTGGAATAATAATATGCTTTCGGTACATACTAAAGTGAAAATTTACAAGTCCATGGTTAGACCCATTTTAATTTACGGGCATGAGTCATGGTACAGTACAATTGCAACAGATCAGAAAGTATTAGGATTTGAGAATAAAATACTGAGAAGGATTCTTGGGGTAAAGTGGCAAGACAGAGTTACAAATGAAAGAGTAAGGGATATTACGAGAGTGGAACCAGTTAATGAATGTGTGAGACTGTCTCGCTGGAAGTGGCTGGGGCACATATACAGAAAAGAAGGTTGTTTAATACAAGATGTGCCAGAGTGGATTGCTAGAGGAAGAAGAGGTAGAGGTAGGCCGAGGGAAACCTGGTTGAGGACAATGAAAAAAGAAGCAGGAGAGGAGTGTTGGTGGGACCTGAAGGAGATGGCAAGAGACAAATATTGGTGGAGAGAGTTCATTGAGACCCTATGCATCCCGGAAATGATTTATATACGTATATATATATATATATATATTTATTGTTACGGAACAGAGAAAGATAATGTACACTTTAAGTGAGAATACTAAAAATCACTACTGTCCCGTAAAGTTCCAGGTTCAAAACAAAAGAGTTAGGTAAAATTACAAGTTAAAGTTTAATGCTCAAACTAACAACAAAACATTCAGGACTCATAAGGATAATGTAATGGCAAAAAACAGGTTAAATATATAGTTAACTGCAATAGCCTCTATTAACACGAAATTAGCAAGAGTAAATTTATCTAAGTCAGCCCTGATAAAATGACAATACCAGATAATACTCAGTGAATGCAAGATATATTATTACAGATACAAAATATTATTAATAAGGGCTGACACCCAAAACACATGAATCACAAAAAACCTTACTAGGCCTAAGAATTAACACCTTACGCTACACAGTACAAGAAAAAATGCAATAACAGTTATACTCAAATTTCACAGCTGCTAGATGGTTGGAGACTTCCTGAGCTCTCACAATAATAACAAAAGTACAGGGGAGGACAGAGATGTGAACAAAATGAGGAGTAGATCTAAGTGGCAATAATGCAGAAACTGAGCTCATTATATAGGGGCCGGCAGAGTTTGATACAACTTGCAAGAAGGACGCGCAAATGAAGCCAGAGGGGACAAAGAGTTGACACTCCTGCTCTGAACAACAGAAAGAACGACTTACTCTACTATAAGGGAGGAGGGGGGGAGTGAGGTAGAACACGCTCGTGATCAAACATGCAGCATACTGTACGTTAGAATTACACAAAGGATGATGAAATCATAGGCTATGTAACAATATATATATATATATATATATATATATATATATATTGTATATAATTATATTCAGTAAAATATATATATAGATGTATATATATATATATATCTATATATATATATATATATATATATATATATATAGAGAGAGAGAGAGAGAGAGAGAGAGAGAGAACTTTACATTATCATCCTTCCCTCCTCTTTTTCTATTCTGATGGCTCTGTAGCTATTTTTTCTACTGATAAAGCAGATCTCTTCGTTCAGACTTTCTCCTCCAATTCCACCTTAGACGATTCCGGTGCTGTTCTTTGATCACTTCCCCTCCTCAGACTTCCTCATGGCTGACAATATATTATTTTCAGCTGATATATTTTCTGTCATCACTAGTCTCAATACTAACAAGGCATATGGGGCTGATGGAGTCCCTCCTGTTGTGTTCAAGAACTGTGCTTCGGTGCTTACACCGTGCCTAGGCAAACTCTTTCACCTTTGTCTGTCAACTTGTACCTTTCCTTCTTGCTAGAAGTTTGCTTTCATTCACCCAGTCCTAAAGAAGGGTGACCATTCCAAACCCTCTAATTATCGTCCAAATGCTTTAACCCGTCACGTCCAAACCGATTTCCCCCCTCCCATACCCCCCAATCCCGAGTTATTTTGAAAAAAAAAAAAAAATTGCTAAAACATCCGATTTTGTTAAGAAACAAAGGAAAATCATCAAGAAAGGGCTTACCGGGGTTCATAGTGGTCGGAACAGGTGAGCCTCCCTGCATCAGGTATCGTATTCGTTCACTGACGTGTCAAGCTCTCACGTTTTCTATGGTAGGTAATTTTGGAAGAAACAACAAAGAACTCGTCTACATTAACCGATTTGGAACTAATAAACAATCACAACAATAATATAATGGTTTTCAATGAGATATATAGGAAAAAAAGGCATTGTTCCATTGCATAAGCGTAGTGAGTTGTGTCACATTGGTTACATGGTAGTTGCTAAGTTTCTTTTTTCAGGAATCATATAATTTTTTCTACTTGCACACTACTATTTCAATGACATTTTACCATTGACTTTATGTAAATGTTTTCAGCTGTTTACATTCATTACAATGATATTTAGCGTAATGATTGCGCATTTTTGCCTACTCAGCGCACTCGCTATGAATCTTCTGTCAACATTCATTCAATTTTTTTTACTTTCATATTATTGTTTCCATGACATTATACCATTTTTCTACAAATGTAAATGTTTTCACCTACTTACATTCCTTACGAGGATATTTGGCGAAATGCTAGTGCATATTCATGTAGCCAGCACACTCGCTACCATTCATGTTTCAACTTATATTTTATTTCTTCACTTCCAATATATTTCCCCACTTACATTACACCCGTTTCCACTTTATACTACTATTTACATATTTACAGGCCTTATTTATTACACTGAGCATCAGAATATTGCTTCTTTATACACCTGCTAGGAATGTTTCGATTTAGAATATACTTATGCACTTACGTTATATTCTTCCACTTACACCCGTTTCCATTTTATACTACTATTTACATATTTACAGGGTTTATAGTTACACTTAGCATCTGTATGTCGCACATTTTCCTGAGTATGAGCGTCATATCGCATTCACACCATATTAGTAGTCCTGGAATATTGGGGAGCATAAGACATGCTGGAGAGGGGCTCCTCCTCACCTCTCTGCTCCTTCACCAAACCACGTGATTCACCACGCACCATCACCACCCCAGGTGATACGCTCCGGTCCCTTGCACCACCACATGAGAGTGATGACTCACTCCCGCCATTCTTCCCTTCAATTACCACCCCTACACTTTCAATTTCACTCCCCACTCCCTCCATGCCACTTCCGCCCTCGCCAAATAAAACACTAAGCCCATACCTGATAGAACGATGTGCTGTCCGCTCTGGGCCGTGATGAGTGATGATCTTGCTGCCGTACCTTGTGGCAGCATGTCCCACGTCTCTGTCCTTGTCCTCGGTTTCAGGCTCCACATCACGTAGGAGCTGCAGAGAGGTGATTGCACGATGTTTTGGTGCAGGCTGGACCTCTCTAGTGGCACAATATGTGACGTTGCACCGCTTCCTTGGGGATGGGACCTCCTCATCACTACTGCTACTTTCCTCCTCCTCTAGTTGTACATAATCCTTGTCTGCCACCTCGTCATTGAGGGGCGAATCATCATCTCCTGTAAAGGCGTCCAGGGCGGCTTGAATTTGCTCTTCTGAGAGACCTCTGTGAGCCATATCTGACCTAGGTCACTGCTAACAGGTGAGTGACCAAGGCGAGGGTGAGTGCGGGTTGTGCAGGGTTGCCGAGTGTCCCTGCCTGGTGGCAGGAAGGGGAAGGTCTCCCAACCCTACGTACCAAAAATCAAGAGCGAGATTTGAAAATTGTGCAAATTATGAACCTTGCAATTGCATGACGTACCGGTACGTTGATGGGTCTAGCTGTGACAAAATGTTGCGACGTACCAATATGTTGACGGGACTCCTTGGGTTAACATCCTGTGTCTGAAAAGTTTTCGAGTCAATTCTTAACAAAAAAATTTTAAAGCATCTTTCCTATCATAACCTTTCTGATTGTCAGTATGGGTTCCATCAGGGGCGCTCCACTGGAGATCTTCTCACCTACCTTTCAGACTCCTGGTCATCCTCCTTTTTGGACTTTGGCGAAAGCTTTGCCATTGCACTTGACATCTCAAAGGCTTTCGATCGAGTCTGGCATAAATCTTTAATTTCCAAACTACCCTCTTATGGTTTCTATCATACTATCTGTGCCTTCATCTATAGCTTCCTTTCTTGTCATTCTATAGCTGCTGTTGTAGACGGCCATTGTTCTTCTCCTAGATCTATCAACAGTGGTGTTCCTCAGGGCTCAGTCCTGTCACCAACTCTTTTCCTTTTATTCATCAATGACCTTCTAAGCTGTACATCTAAGTCTATCCACTCGTACACTGATAATTCCACCCTTCACCTTCCATTCGGTTCCCACAACGTCCATCTCAGCAGTTACTTCAACAAACAAGGGATGAGGCTATGGCACACCTAATGTCTGACTTGGCTCGTATCTCTGACTGGGGTAAAAATAATCTTGTTTTTAATGCATAAAAAACTCAGTTTTTACACCTATCAACCCGATACAATCTTCCACAGGAGTACCCAATAATGTTTTACCCTTTCATGCATGAACTTCGATCGAGTCATTAAATACCATCCTGTACAATGCACAATGATGCACATTGTGTCAAACAAAGGAGGACACAAGTTTCCTGCTGTTGTGTCATATTTTGGTATGTTTTTTTTTTACCCAATTCATGTTATGGTGCACTTTACACGTTGTTAAACAATCTAACGACTCAAACCACTTGCGCCTGAGAGGGTTATTAATATTCAGCTTAATCCAGTATCATCCTTGAACATGCTTGGGATATCATTCACATGGGACTTATCTTGGAAAGATCATATTGCATCTCTTGTAAAATCTGCTTCCAAGAGATTAGGTGTGCTAAGCCGAATCTGTACCTTCTTTACCCCTGCACTACTGTTGATTTTATACACAGGTTATGTTTGCCCATGTTTAGAGTACAACTCGCACGTGTTGGGAGGCTCCCCACATACAGCTCTTCTCAAAAGGGTGGAGTCAAAGGCTTTTCATTTCATCAACTCTCCTCCTCCTACTGGCTCCCTTCACCCTCTGTCTCTTCGCTGCACTGTTGCATCTTTATCTCTTTTCTATTGTTACTTCAATGGTCACTGCTCCTCTGAACTGTCTGCTTGCATCCCTTCACCTCTACGACGGGTGTATAGCACCCGTCTAGCAACAAACTCTCATGTCTTTTCTGTCTAACTCTCTAATGCAAGAGTTAACCGTTAGTCCCAGTCCTTCGTTTATGCAACACGTCAACTCTGGAACTGCCTCCCCCTGTCTGTATTTCCTACTTCCTATGATGTCCAGTTTTTCAAACGCAGTGTGTCCAGGCACCTCGAAATGAACGGATCTTGATTTTGGCTTTCTTTTGTATTGTTTTTGTTTTTTCTTGGAGGAATCGGTTTCTTGGCGCTGGTCTTTGGTTCCCTCTTTCTTGCACACACACATATACACACACACACACACACACACACACACATATATATATATATATATATATATATATATATATATATATATATATATATATATATATATATATATATATATATATATATATATATATATATATATATATATATATATATATATATATATATATATATATATATATATATATATATATATATATATATATATATATATATATATATATATATATATATATATATATATATATATATATATTCATTCATTCATTCATTCATTGCCAGACGCCATGTATCCCCAACGGGGTGGGCAAGGGCTTAGAGTTAATTGTTTTACAGGGAGGGGCACTAATCCTCCACCAACCCCACTCGACACGTAGGGAGAACGTTATGCCAACAGCATCTGGTGTTCCCAGGCGGTCACCCATCCAAGTACTAACCAGACCCAACGTTGCTTATATATATATATATATATATATATATATATATATATAGATTTATCTATCTATCTATATATATGTATATATTGTTACATAGCCTATGATTTCATCATCCTTTGTGTAATTTTAAAGCACAGTTGCTGCATGTTTGATCACGAGCGTGTTCTGCCTCAGTCCCCCCCTTCTACCGTTATAGTAGAGTAAGTCGTTCTCTCTGTTATTCAGAGCGGGATTTTCAGCTCTTTGTCCCCATGGCTTCATTTGCGCGTCCTTCTTACGAGTTTTATCAAGCTCTCCTGGCCCCTATATAATGAGCTCAGTCTCTGCATCATGGCCACTTAGATCTGCTCCTCATTTTGTTCACATCTCTGTCCTCCCCTGTACAGATATTATTATTGTGAGTGCTCAAGAAATCTCCAAACATCTAGCAGCTGTGTGTAATTTGAGTATAAGTGTTGTTGCATTTTTTCTTGTACTGTGTAGCATAAGGTTAATTCTTAGGCCTAGTGAGGTTTTTGATTAATGTTGGGTTTTATGTCAGTCATTTTTGATAATAGTTTGTATCTGTAATAATTTATCTGGCATTCACTGAGTATTATCTGGTATCTCATTTTATCAGGGCTGACTTAGATAAATTTACTCTTGCTAATTTCGTGTTAATAGAGGCTATTGCAGTTAACCATATATCTAACCTGTTTTTTTGCCATTACATTATGCTTATGAGTCCTGAATGTTTTGTTGTTAGTTTGAGCATTAAACTTTAACTTGTAATTTTACCTAACTCTTTTGTTTTGAACCTGGAACTTTACGGGACAGTAGTGACTCAGTATTCTCACTTAAAGTGTACGTTATCTTTCTCTGTTCCGTAACATAAATTTGGCGACCTCATATCAGGATATTCAGGATATTATCATAACGATATTGCTTGATATTTTGTGACTGTTACTTATTAATTATGTCTACTATTACTACACTTGATGAAGCCAAAGATTTTTTGTCAAATGTGCAAACAGTGTGTGATATAGAAAACAGAACAAAGAATGAACTTAAGATTGTTGCTCAACAATTGGGAATTGTTGTTCGCTCTCATCATTCTAAAGATCAAATTGTTGACATGATTAATGAAAGCTTGTTTAATGTAACTCCTCCAAATGAGCAAACCCAGATTGAATTAGCTAAGTTACAGCTAGCCCTGCAGGAGGCTAAGGCTAAGGAGGCGGAGGCTCGTGTTAATGAGGCAAATGCTCGTATTCAAGAGGCACAGGTACAGGCTCAGGCACAAATTGAACTTGCCAGGATTCAGGCAGACCATGAGTATCGCATGAAACAAGGTGGAACTGGATCATCTAGCTCTGATGATTTTGATGTGGCTAAAAATGTTAAACTTGTCCCTCCTTTTAATGAATCTGATATAACAAAGTATTTTCAGTTGTTTGAGAGAGTAGCTACAGGTTTCAATTGGCCTAAAAAGTATTGGCCAGTACTACTTCAAACTGTTCTCACCGGTAAAGCTCAAGTAACTTATGCATCTTTGCCTCAGGATCAATCTGATAATTATGATGTAGTTAAGAGCTTGATTCTTAAGGCCTATGAGCTTGTTCCTGAAGCCTATAGAGTAAAATTTAGGACAACTTACAAGCAAGATAAGCAATCCCATGTTGAATATGCAAAAATCAAAGAAGATCTGTTAGAGCAGTGGTTAAATTCTAAGAATGTGGATTCTGATTTTGACAAATTTAAGCAGATGATTTTGCTGGAGGACTTCAAAAGGTGTATTAGTAAAGATGTAAGCCTATATCTTGATGAGAGAAGAATAGATAATTTGTCTGATGCTGCAGTTTTAGCTGATGAATATGTTCTCACTCACAAGAGATATTCTAAAGAAAAAGGGAAAGCTGAGAGTAAGTACGTTGCCTCTACTCAGAGTACAGGTAACAGGAAAGAGAATAAAGATGATGTTTCTCAGGAAGTAAATACCAGCTTCACCTCTAGATTTCAGAAAAGTAAATGTACTTATTGTAGTAAGCTTGGTCATACTACGGAGAAATGTTTCAGGAGACAGCGTGATGTGAACAAAAAGGAGTCTTTAAATATTCAGTCAATTGGTCTAGTGTCCACTCTTGAGAGTTCCCAGAATTCTTTAACTGAGTTAACTGAACCTGCTTTGAGAGGTAACTTAAATTCTCATGATGGAGCTCCTCTTTTGAGCAGTAACGTGGGTGACACTCTCAAGAGTTCATGTGCTAATTTCCTGTCTGATGGTTTTGTCAGTCCTCTGGACAGTAATGACAGGAAATCAGTTAAAATATATCGTGATACAGGTGCTTGCCAATCCCTTATGCTGACCAGTGTTCTAGGCTCTAATGTTAATTCCTCTGATGAAACTGTAATCTTACAAGGTGTAGGGAATAATTATTTCTCTGTCCCTCTGTGCAGAGTGAATTTAGAGTCTGGTTTTGTTAATGGGTCCGTTATGGTTGGATTGGTTGAGACACTCCCAATGTCAGGTGTAACTTTCTTACTTGGAAATGATATTGGTGGAAGTCAAGTGTGTCCAGCTCCTCAGTTGTCTAGTGAGCCAGTGGCTGCGGCCCAGGATTGTGATGTCCCTGATGTGTTCTCTGCATGTGCTGTCACTAGGGCTAAGTCTAAAGTTACTGGTGATTTAGAGGATAATGATGATGATGATGTTATCCTAGCTGACACTTTTCTTGCTAATCTGGACCACTCACCAGATGAGGCAGTACCCCGTAGTGTTGATAATTTGTCTCGTCAAGAGTTGGTTGAGTTGCAGGTTGCTGACCCTGAGTTGAAAGGTCTAGCTAACTCTGCTTACAGTGAAGAAGAGTCAGCCGGTGCTTCTACTTGTTATTATGGAAAGTCAGGAGTACTTATGAGGAAGTGGAGACCCCCAACAGCATCAGCCAACTGTGAATGGGAGGTTGTACATCAAGTTGTCATCCCTCGTGTTTGTAGGCAGGATATCATTCGAGTGGCTCATGATTCCAGTTTGGCAGGACACCTTGGAGTGAGGAAGACTGTGGCACGCATTTTGAAACACTTCTACTGGCCAGGTATCTTCAGGGATGTTTCCTGGTATTGTAAGTCTTGTCACACCTGTCAAGTTGTGGGGAAGTGTAATCAGACCGAAAAGGTTGCACCTCTAGTTCCCATTCCTCCTTTTGAGGCGCCTTTCACCCGTGTGTTGGTGGATATTGTGGGCCCTCTTCCTAAGACTTCTTCAGGATTTTCTTATGTGTTGACCCTGATTGATATGGCTACTCGTTATCCTGAAGCCATTCCACTTAGAAACATCTCAGCAAAGAACGTGGTTAAGGAAATGCTAGGGTTCTTCACAAAGTTTGGTCTGCCCAAGGAGGTACAGTCAGACCGGGGAAGTAATTTCATGTCAAATGTTTTCAAGCAGTCTCTGAAAGAGTTGAGCATCACCCAGATCACGTCTTCAGCTTACCATCCCCAGACCCAAGGAGCGTTGGAGAGATATCATCAAACACTCAAATCGATGCTCAAGAAATACTGTTTGGAACATCAGAAAGACTGGGACAAAGGTCTTCCATTTGTTGTATTTGCCGCAAGAGAATCTCCAAATGAATCACTGGGCATCTCACCTTTTGAACTACTGTTTGGCCATGAAGTAAGAGGACCCCTTAAGCTACTCAAGGAATGCTGGCTGGCGGAGGAAGATGACGTCAACCTGCTGGAGTATGTGATGAAGTTCAAAGAACGGCTGTCCACTGCTTTACAGTTGGCTAGAGAGAATTTAGGAGCTGCTCAGGAAAAGATGAAGACTTGGTATGATAAGAAGTCCAGGTTACGCCACTTTCAGCCAGGAGATCAGGTTTTGATTCTGCTACCAGTTCATGGGCAACCTCTTCAAGCCAAGTTTAGTGGTCCTTATTTCGTGGAGAAGAAACTCAGTGATGTCAACTATGTCATCGCCACACCAGATCGTAGAAAGAGCAAGCAACTTTGTCACATCAACATGCTAAAGTTATATCACAGGCGGGACGAAAATAATCCAGTCTGCATTGTAGCTGTTCCACCCGAGTCTACAAGTAAAGTTCTCCCATGCAGCATGAGCCTGAGTGATAGTTTGGGGAAGAATCCTGATATCATGAATGATCTCCAGACTAAGCTTTCTCATCTACCTCCCAAGGAAAGGCAGGAGTTTTCGGCATTACTGCAGGAGTACCCGCAAGTGTTCCGTGCTACTCCAGGAAGAACCACTGTGTTGATGCATGATGTCGATGTTGGAGACGCAAAGCCAATTAAATTGCCTCCTTACCGCGTGAACCCAGTGAAAGTTCCTCTCATCCAGAAGGAGCTTGGCTACCTGTTGGACCACAAGATGATTGAGCCCTGTCGGAGCGAGTGGAGTTCTCCTGTCACTCTAGTCCCTAAGCCAGTTGGGTCACAGAGGCTTTGCATCGACTACAGACGTGTTAATCAGATAACTAAAACAGACACTTACCCTCTCCCTCGTGTGGAAGATTGCATAGACAAGATCGGGAAGGCTAGGTACATAAGTAAGTTTGATTTGTTAAAGGGATACTGGCAAGCACCTATGACTGAATGTGCTAGGGAGATCTCATGTTTTGTAACATTAGGAAAGACTTTTGCATGTTCTGTAATGCCATATACAGATTGTTTTAGAGTAATAAGAAATTTCCTTTGTAAATTTCTTTTTCTTTGTGGGGAGGTGTTACATAGCCTATGATTTCATCATCCTTTGTGTAATTTTAACGCACAGTTGCTGAATGTTTGATCACGAGCGTGTTCTGCCTCAGTCCCCCCCTTCTACCGTTATAGTAGAGTAAGTCGTTCTCTCTGTTATTCAGAGCGGGATTTTCAGCTCTTTGTCCCCATGGCTTCATTTGCGCGTCCTTCTTACAAGTTGTATCAAGCTCTCCTGGCCCCTATATAATGAGCTGTCTCTGCATCATGGCCACTTAGATCTGCTCCTCATTTTGTTCACATCTCTGTCCTCCCCTGTACAGATATTATTATTGTGAGTGCTCAAGAAATCTCCAAACATCTAGCAGCTGTGTGTAATTTGAGTATAAGTGTTGTTGCATTTTTTCTTGTACTGTGTAGCATAAGGTTAATTCTTAGGCCTAGTGAGGTTTTTGATTAATGTTGGGTTTTATGTCAGTCATTTTTGATAATAGTTTGTATCTGTAATAATTTATCTGGCATTCACTGAGTATTATCTGGTATCTCATTTTATTAGGGCTGACTTAGATAAATTTCCTCTTGCTAATTTCGTGTTAATAGAGGCTATTGCAGTTAACCATATATTTAACCCGTTTATTTGCCATTACATTATCCTTATGAGTCCTGAATGTTTTGTTGTTAGTTTGAGCATTAAACTTTAACTTGTAATTTTACCTAACTCTTTTGTTTTGAACCTGGAACTTTACGGGACAGTAGTGACTCTTAGTATTCTCACTTAAAGTGTACGTTATCTTTCTCTGTTCCGTAACAATATATATATATATATATATATATATATATATATATATATATATATATATATATATATATATATATATATATATATATATATATATATATATATATATATATATATAACTAGACCCAACGTTGCTTATATATATATATATATATATATATATATATATATATAGATAGATAGATAGATATAGATATAGATAGTAGACTGTAGCACCAGCCTAGCCGGGCAGTACTCCCAAGGTGGATGGCAAGCTGGTGATAGGGAGAGTTGGAGCTCCCGTTTCACCAGCCCTCAGGATTTCATCCTGACCATCTTCCTTTGCTGAACATTTTCAGTGCTTTCATTTACACAGAGAGTAGGCCAGCATACTCTCTTAATACCTCTACCTTCAACTGTCCACACATCACTACATGCACATAAGATACCACACCTTCTATTCCAACTCTCTTTAGCAATGGCTGCTGCAGTTTTACTTTCAAAGGAGGTGGTACATCGGTTCGCCACCACCGTCAGCGTAGGGCTTGTGGCACAGGGTCCTCCCGGTCGCCATCAAGCAACTGTGCTGGCAACGACTAGTGCAATTTTCGGCCATGCTCATCAGCATAAAAGTGAAAGTGCTGCCTTATTCTTCACCAACATCCGTGATCTTAGTACCAGTTTAAATTCAGTTCATTTTTCCTACAGTCCTTATACTTTCTGGCCCAATTCCTCACAGAACCACAAATCTCACCCTCTACTGAAGTATCCCTATTTTGTTTTGTCGGTTACCATCTCCTCACAAACTTCCATAACAAGGGCGGCACCTGTTGTTATATCAAATCTCAGTACACAGTTGACACCATTTTAAACTTCACTTCATCCAGTTTTGATTACTCACTGTGCAATTAAATTGTCAAAATATTACCAGATATATTTGTGTAGTCTATTGCTCCCTCAATGCTTCTTGGGAACCCAGTGTATTTGATTCCATGTCCACACAGTTGAGTAACCTTAACCTTGCCTTTAGCATCGAAATTACCATTTTAGGTGATTTTAACATACATAATGTTGAATGGTTATTGCATTCTGCCAGGACTGACAATGGTGGTCTAGAGTGTGAGCTGTTTGTTGAATAGTTTAATCTCACGCAGCTGGTAAAGCAACCAACCAGAATACCAGACAATCCTGACCATAATGCCCATCTCTCGGATCTATTCCTGTCAAATAATCCAGATCAATACAGGATAGAGGTATTGTCTCCACCTGGATCCTCTGACCACAATCTCAATGAAGCCTCATTAGTTAGCCCCCACAAAGCTCCCCGTTCTGAACCTGTCAGAGTGACCTGATGGCACTTTGATAGGGCAAACTGGCATGGATTTAGAAATTATCTTGCTGACATTCCATGGCAGTCTTTCTTCTCTAGTGATGCCAATTGTACCCAGTGAACAGTTCACTAAAAGATCGAACTCTCCAAAATGGTTTGATAGCAACTGTGCCAGAGCAACAGCCCAAAAGTCATTAGCATATTACTCTTACTTAAAATAAAAAACATCTGAATCACTCTGTCAATTTAAAATTGTTAGAAACCACGCAAAAGCTGTAATAAATCTCGCTAAATCAAACTTTCTTCAAAATCAAGCATCAAAACTACTTAACAACTTTAATGACAATAGAATATACTGTCAACTCACAATTCTTTCAATAATAACTTCAACAAGTCATCGTCCATTCCCCCACTAAAATCTTCAGGTGGCAACATTACAAATGACCTGCGTGGGAAAGCAAATATCTTTGCCAGTACATTTGCCAAAAATTCTACCATAGAGGAAGCCAGCCAAATGTCCCATTATTAGAACTTGACTCTCCAGAAATTATTACACTTAAAATACAGACAAGATACCCGCAATCCATCTTAGACAATTTACATACCAACAAAGCCCCAGGCCCAGATGGAATTCCGCCAATTGTGTTGAATAAGTGTTCCCCAGAACTTGCCTCTGTTCTTGCTAAATTATTCAGACAATGCATACATACTTCTTCATTCCCTAATTCGTGGAAAGGCCAATATTCGCCCAATTCCAAAGAAAGGAAGTTTCTCTGACTCCTCTGATAACAGAGCAATAGCTGTCACATCTTTCCTTGGTAAGGTACTTGAAACTTTGATTAATAAGCACATAGTTAAACATCTTGAATTCAACAACTTAATTAATGATAGACAATATGGTTTTCGTCAAGAAAGAGCCACTATTGACGTACTCAGTCTCCTGACTCATGCCATCCATCAATCAATCGACCTACATGGAGAAACTCCTGCAGTAGCCCTTGATATTTCTAAAGCTTTCAGCAGAGTATGGCACCGTTCCCTGTTGTCCAAACTTCCTTGCTATGGACTAAAGTCTTTTATTTCTTTGATTTCCATCATATCTCAGCAACAGAAAAATATGAGTAAAAGTAGATGATGAATATTCCAATTTCCACTCAGTTAACACCGGCATGGCATAAGGATCAGTTTTGGCTCCAACCCTTTTCCTGGTTCATATTAATGATCTCTTACCTGTCACCCACAATCCCATCCATTCATATGCAGACGACTCAACACTTCATAGTTCATTCACACTCAGACACCCATTTACAAAGTTTGATATCTCTAACTCACAACTCAGTACAGCCATCTCAATAAATCAAGACTCATCTACGATCAGAGAATGGGGACAAAACAACCTTGTCTCATTTAATAGTAAATCTTAATACATACAATTTACTAATAGACAGGTATTGCCAGATTCGTACAATACCTTCAGTGCTACAAATATTCCCATCTCCAAAAGTATTGAAATTCTCGGCGTCTTACTTAACAATGACCTCAGCCGGACCTCTCATGTCAGATCACTTTTTTTTTTATTTATTTATTTTTTTTTTACGTGTCCGACTCTGGGCAAAGGCTCAGGGCCTATTTCTTGGGGGCAGTGACCTATCCCAAGGCCCAGTAGTTGCTAAAACCGCCTCAGAGAAACTTGGATTATTGTACAAAATCCGTAACTTCTTCACTGACGAGCACTTACGTATAATTTATAAAAGTCATGTGTGCTCTCAGCTTGAATACTGTCACCCTTTTGGATTGGATGTGGAGAGGTTGCATTAAACCATCTAGACAAAATTCAAAACAAAGCTGTTAGAATTATTAATAACCTTCCTACTACTGATAAACAACCTCCCCTACAGGCAAGAAGGAATTTTGCCTCCCTTGCAATATTTTACAGATATTTTTATAACAAATGCTCAGACGAAGTTGTGTCATTGTGCCACCTCTCCATGCATTCCCTCGTGCTACACGGGCATCTGGTAGATTCTCATGACTGGATTGTCACTCAGCCATATTGCAGAAATTCTGTCTATCAGAATTCTTGCATTCCCCGAACTGCATCTCTCTGGAACTCGCTTCCCCAGAGTTGTTTCCCTTCAAACTACAATCTGAAGTAGATCAAGTCTGTTACAGATATTTTATGAACAGAGGACACCAGTAATCTGGTGTATGGATTATTATTTTTTACTCATTTGTTTTTCCATCCTCTGTTCTGTTATTATATATATATATATATATATATATATATATATATATATATATATATATATATATATATATATATAAAGATTAATATGGATGTCATTTATTCTAGTGATATACAAAAGAAAGTTAAAATGCCATTGACAAATTAAATAGCTGAGAAAGATGTGCTGCGATGTTCAAAGCCACTTGGGCCTGCACTTTCGTCGGTTAAGGAAGCTCTCTAACACCTTCACCTAAGTGACTTATTTTCCTTATTACACTTTAATATCCTCTAATCTGTTGCATAAATCCTTCCAGCATATGCATACTCTGCAAAACCGATAGACAGTATGGTATTAACCACCCATAGCCAATAATATATCACTAAGGAATAAGTGTTAGGGAGCCTCATTAACAGACGAGAAAACGAGCTTTAAAATACAACCCATGACTTTGTATTGCACGGTCAGAGAGAGAACCATCTTCCCAGTTCCGTCTGAAGAAAATTTACAAATAACGAAATATAATGAAAAACCCTATCTCTACTGGTGCGTGTTTTAGATGGTTCGATTATACCAGTATGTATTCGTCACACGTTGCGAAAATACTTGTCTGTGTGTAGATACTGACATGGTCCTGTATTCTCGTCAGGAATGGAGGCCCTCCAGCACATGTTTCATAGCAATTATTATTATTATTATTATTATTATTATTATTTTGGATATGGCTGGTTAACCCGCCCAGTCCCGGCCCCTTTTTGACCACTGGTACCCCCCAATCCCGGGCAATTTTTGACCTTTTTTTTTTTGCTAAAACTTTCGCTTTTGGTGAGAAACATCGAAAATTCATAGAGAAATCGCTCACCTGAGGTTTAAAATACTCATTACAGGTAGGAGAGCCTCCTTACTTTACTGGGTTTTCTATCAGGCTGGCGCCAAAGAAAACGAGTTCTATGGGAGGATAACTATTTCACACCACTCATAAACGGTATTTATTTATTTACTGTTACGAATTTATATGTAGTACAAAAGTATATTGGTTTTCAAGCAGTAATATAGGCATTATAAGCATTGTTTCACTCGCTAATACCTGATCTTTTTTTGCCACATTACCTGATCATCATTTCTAACTGTTTCTTCCTCTAATGCTATGTAAAGTTTGTCCTCCACATTGTCATTGATTGGGGAATCACTCTGGCCCTGAATTTCGTACTGTGGCATGACATGGCTATACTGGTCAGGTCACTGATAACAGGTGAATTGCTGAGAAAAGGGCATGCAGGGGGGGGGAGGAGGTCATGCTGGGTAAGGCACTGTCTCTGCCTGGCATCTTGTTGAGGCAGGTGTCCCGTGTATACGTACCAAAAATGACTCGCGAAAATTGAAAATTGTGGAAATTATGAACCTTGCAATTGCAGGACGTTGAAGTACGTCCTCGGGATTAGCTGTGACAAAACGTGAGGACGTGGAAGTACGTCCTCGGGACGGCACGGGTTAATATCCTTGTGTACATTACTTATGCGGAGTATGACAATTAGAAGGCTTTATATAACAAAGGAAGATCTAACAAGGTGTAATAAGCTAAATAAATCTATTAGATGTCAGAAAGCCTCCTTATCCAGTAAGGAATACAAGCCATGACCACTTCTCCCCACTGATATATTACAAGTGGGTCAACACGTACATTTGGCAACATGTTGTTACGTCCCCATCCCACACTGCCACAGGCTCCAACAGCAGTAGTTCAGTATAGGAAATACGTTGCCCAGTGAGTTGTTCTTCCTAGAGGCAGCCTGTCGGTGTACAGTACACAACATCACCCCAGGCATCGTAAATAATAAGCACTGCCTTTTTAAGTTCACTGTCTTTATTTTGCAAATAAATATACTTAATGCTTGCCAACTTTCACTTCGCTATTTTCACAAATACCGAAGATATACAAACTCCACTAACTGCACTGACACTTAAAGCTTGCCAACAACACTTCACTATTTTCACAAGTACCGAAGATATACCATCTTCTTGAAATGCAAATACATTTTATGTTTGCCAACAACACTTCACTATTTTCACATGTACCGAAGATATATATACAAATTTCAGTAATTGCACTGACACTTAATACACTCAAACTTGACTGAAATCCGACTGAAACTGCTCTATTGTTTGTTTGTTTGGTTGGTATTTATGGCTATCGGCCACATGATAGGCCATTAAGCCAAAAAATTTATATACATTATCAACACTTACATGCACTTCACATTGTACAGTATATATCCTACAATATCTATGTGCCAGTTCTCTAGAGCATTAGAACTGCGAATTTAAGGAGACGACAAAACAGGAGCAGTAGGGCTCGAAGGCTATGGAGGCTGACAGAAGGTTATGCTGTCGAATCGCTGGAGTCCGAGTCTAAGTCAGAGTTAGGACCGGTGGATAGATGGGACTTCACGACCCCGAGGGTGTAAGAGAGGATACGGTACTCCTCGGGGCCGGTTACAGCCTGGAGGACCCCCGGCGCAGCTCGGTGAAAGAGAGCAATGCCCGCCGATAGTCCCCTCTGGCATACTCAAGCTCGCCAGCTTCCTCTGGTGCCGAGCCCTCATAATGACGCAGCTGGTCCTCTAAGATCTCGAGGCCCAGCTGGGGGAGGGAGGCAAAGTCATCCCAAGATAACTGTCGGCCCGAGCTTGTAGGCTGTAGACTCGCCGATGCCTGGCTCTCTGGTGGAGGACATGGGCACCTCAGGGAGTGGCTGAGAGGCAGATTGACGGGAGACAGCACGCCCCGACAGCTGGATCCTTGTCGGGGGAGTAGAGGGCTGCAGCTGCAGTACCCTCGGAACCAGGGAGGTGGGGGTAGCAGATGACCCAGAACGACACTTAGGAGCTCTCCTCCCAGGCCTCCTCCTTACCACGGGTGTGGAGGAAAAAGAATCGGGAATGGAGATGGCGGGGAGGCCGTTGGCCCGGAAAATGGCAGGCAGGCGCTGGGCTAAAACTGCCAAATCTCCTCCCGAGAAGGCCTTGGCAACCTCCACACACATGGTGATGATGGTCGAGTGAGAGGAGGCAGGAGTAGCAAGCAGAGGCTGACGCTGACGACGATCATGAGGAAGGGCGTGGGGAGAGCCCCGCACTGCCTGGCCTGCAGGGCCGGTGACAGAAGCAGCTACAGGGCCCTTGACATCCTCTCCGACAACAAACTCCACCTCCTCACCAGCGCAACAGAGGGCACAGGGTGGACAGGGTTGGGGGCCACGATGGAGGACCGGTGGAGGAACACATTCTTCCCTGTGTCCCGGCAAGTTACGAAGCCGTAACCCCTTCGGACGTGGTACCACTTAACCCGGCCAACAACCTTGGCTGCCATGGTTCTCTTCCCATAGATGTTCTTCCTCAGGTCAGGACCAGGAGAGTTGCGAGCAGATCCCTTCAACTGCTCTAGTCTCTTCCCCATCCTTATATAACCTTCCTATACTCTAGAGTGATCTACTTTTTCTACAAAGTTCTCGTGCATTCCTGAGGGAGCAAGGGTAACAACAGTTACCAACTCAGAGACATCTAAAACATGCCAGATTTTTCTTACACTGCACAACACATTAAATTATTTAGCATTCAAACTGAGATAAAATTACATAATTTAACAATCACATAAAAACATTACAGAGAAAAAGAGCAAAGACATTTGGGAGGAGTAGACTGTAGCACCAGTCGAGCAGGGCAGTACTCCCGAAGTGGATGGAAAGTTGATGTCAGGGAGAGCTGGAGCTCCCGTTTCATCAGCCCTCAGGATTAGTTCCTGACTATTCCCCTTTGCTGAACTTTTTCAGTGTCTCAGTAACACAGAGAGTAGGCCAGCATGTTCTTCAATACAAGTCTCTCTAACTATCTACACCAAACTACATGCACAGTACACATTACACTTCCTTTTCCAAATTCAAAATTAAATTATGGTGTCTCAACACCCAGCCTCGGAGTCACCAGGGGGGGGAACATAAATGCCCCCACCTTCCTCCCCTCTCCCGGTGACGAATTGAGCTTCCTGGAACCACTGTCTGATTCACTTTTTCTTCATTTCTGCAACATTCGTGGCCTTTCCTCTAACTTTCGCTCTGTTGAGCACCACCTCTCCTCCTTTAAACCTCACCTTCTCTTTCTAACTGAGACTCAGCTGTCTGAGGCAACTGACAGCAAACCCTTTTCTGTATCCTCCTAATTTCTCTATACTCATTTCAAAGCCAAAGGTGGCTGTTGTGTATATATACGCAATGACTTATCTTGTTCTCGTGTTCCTGAACGTGATTCTTCTGAATTCTCTACACTCTGGCTTCGGCTATCCTGTCATTCTCTGACAAATTATATCTGCACTGTTTACTTATCCTCTAATTCTACTGACTATCAAAAATTCTTCGACTATCTTACTTCTCTGATGGAACACATTCTATCCTTTTCTCCTTTCTCTGAAAACTCCATTTTAGGAGATTTCAGTGTTCACCACCACCTTTGGCTCTCCTCTTTCACTGATCCACCTGGTGAACAAGCCTACATCTTCTCTATCCTTAATGACCTAGAGCAGCTTGTAGAGCACCCTACCCGGATCCCTAACTGCCTTGGAGAGAGCTCCAACATACTTGACCTCTTCCTTACAGCTAATCCTTCTGCTTACACTGTTAATCTTTTCTCTCCATTGGGCTCCTCTCATCACAACCTGATCACCTTAACCTGTCCTATCACTCCGGTACGGCCTGTGGACCCTCCAAAGAAACATCGCTGTGGCACTTTGGAGCTGCAGACCGGGAGGCCCTCAGGCAGTACTTCTTTCATTTTCCCTGTAATGAATATTGCTTCCATGGCCAGGAGCCATCTGAGTGTGCCTCGCACATTACGGAAGTTATTCCGTCAGGCATGGAAGCATACATTTCTTTTCTCATATCCTTTGACTAATGCAAGAAAGCCTTGGTTTAATCACGCTTGTTCTAATGCTGTCCGCAACAGGGAGAGGGCCTATAAAAGGTACCAGAGCCAACCCACCCCTGAATCACATCTTGCTTATGTTTCTGCCCGGAATCATGCTAAGTCTGTTCTACGCTCTGCTAAAAATAATTTCATCCGTACTAAATGCTCTCAACTCTCTAACTCGAATTCCTCCCACTCCTTCTGGCACCTTGCCAAAAATCTTTCTAACAACTTTACCTCATCATCCTTCCCCCCTCTTTTCTACTCTGATGGTTCAGTAGCTATCTCTTCTTCTGATAAAACAGATCCCTTAACTCAGACTTTCTCTTCCAATTCCACCTTAGACGATTCCAGTGCTGTTCCTCCTTCACTTCCCCCTTCTGACTTCCTGATGGCTGACATTAAAATTTCTTCAGCTGATGTATTTTCTGCCATCACAGGCCTCGGTACTAACAAGGCATATGGGCCTGATGGAGTCCCTCCTGTTGTTCTCAAGAACTGTGCTTTTGTGCTTACACCCTGGCTATGCAAACTGTTTCGTTTTTGTCTATCATCTTGTACCTTTCCATTTTGCTGGACGTTTGCTCATATTCAGCCAGTCCCAAAGAAGGGTGACCATTCCCAGCCATCTAACTATCATCCAATTGCTTTAACATCCTGTATCTCAAAAGTTTTCGAGTCAGTTCTTGACCCGCCTTGTGCCAGTGCCGTTTTAAAACGGTCTGACATAATGCCGCGAGCCAGTGCCAGTGCCGTTTTAAAACAGTCTAAAATAAAAAACTTCACTGTGACCGCATTATTCAAGATTTGTGGGTAAAATTGGCAGGCATGTAAGGTATCTATTCCTCTACCATCCCTCAGGCTGTCAAGGCCATACACTCACTCGCTCCCCCCCTCACACTCGCTCTGCCTCACTCTGCCTGTGTGCCTCACCCAGCTGTACATAGTGAAGGCATTTCGTAAATATTTTCATGTAAGTGTATGTTGTAAATATTTTCTTGTAAGTGTAAGGACTATATAGTGATGTCAAGTTGTAAATACCGTCTTGTTAGTGTCAGGACTGTATGTAATGAAGTTAGGTTGTACCTATCTTCAAGTAAGTGTAAGATAATGCATTCACAGTGAGAAAGACACGCAAATTGTGATATATGCTGAAGTAATTAGTGATCAGAAAAGTGTACTGAACATTGCTATACCTTCCCAGCATAAATACCTGAGTATACCTTACATAGAAAACGGCTTTCTCTCACGTACGTGGTGAGCGTGAGAGAGCGGCTATACCTGTACACAAGTATGCAGGACTCGATAAAACTCATTTTCGAGCGTCGGTGAGCATTTTAATGGTGGAATTTGTTGTTTCCACGTTAAAATCTATCATTTCAGCCCCCCCAAAAAAGGTCGAAAAATGGCCAGCACTGGGTGACCCAGAGGGCTAAAAATAGCTGGCAGATGATGGGTTAATAGAAAAATTTTAAAGCATCTTTCCCATCACAACCTTCTTTCTGATTATCAGTATGGGTTCTGTCAAGGATGCTCCACTGGTGATCTTTTCACCCACCTATCAGACTCCCGGTCATCCTCCTTTTTGGACTTTGGCGATAGCTTTGCCATTGAACTTGACATCTCAAAGGCTTTCGATCGAGTCTGACAGAAATCTTTAATTTCCAAACTGCCCTCTTACAGTTTCTATCCTTCAATCTGTGCCTTCATTTATAGCCTCCTTTCTGGTCGTTCTATAGCCGCTGTTGTAGATGGCCATCATGCTTCTAGATCTATCAACAGTCGTGTTCCTCAGGGCTCTGTCCTATCACCAACTCTCTTCCTTTTATTCATCAATGACCTTCTAAGCTGTACATCTAACCCTATCTACTCGTACGTTGATGACTACACCCTTCACCTTTCCATTTGGTTCCTCCAACATCCATCTCAGCAGTTACTTCAACAAACAGGGGATGAGGCTATGGCACACCTAATGTCTGACTTGGCTCATATCTCTGACTGGGGTAAAAATAATCTTGTTGTTTTTAATGCATCAAAGACTCAGTTCTTACTCCTATCATCCCGACAAAATCTTCCACAGGTGTACCCACTAATGTTTAATAATACACAGCTTTATCCTACATCATCCTTGAACATGCTTGGGGTCCCATTCACTCGGGACTTATCTTGGAAAGATCATATTACATCTCTTGTAAAATCTGCTTCCAAGAGATTAGGTGTGCTAAGCCGACTCCATTCCTTTTTCACCCCTGCACAATTGTTGACTCTATACACGGGTTTTATTTGCCCATGTGTGGAGTACAACTCGCATGTGTGGGGAGGGTCTCCACATACAGCTCTTCTCAATAGGGTAGAGTCAAAGGCTTTTTGTCTCATTAACTCTCCTCCTCTTACTGGCTCCCTTCAACCTTTGTCTATTTCACGCACTGTTGCATCTTTATCTCTTTTCTATCACTACTTCAATGGTCACTGCTCCTCTGAACTGTCTGCATGCATTCCTCCACCTCTATGATGGGCGCGTAGCACCCGTCAAGCAGCAAACTCTCATCCATTTTCTGTCAAACTCTCTAATGCAAGAGTTAACCGTTACTCCCAGTCCTTCATGTATGCAACAGGTCAGCTCTGGATCTGTCTCCCTCTGTCTGTATTTCCTGCTTCCTATGATCTCCAGTCTTTCAAACATACTGTGTCCAGGCATCTTGAAATGATCAGATCTTGAATTTGGCTCACTCTTGTATTTTGTTCTTCTCTTGGAATGAACAGTGTTGTGGGTTCGTGGCCTTTAAGTAGCATAGAAAAAAAACTACTTACAAAATAACTGCACCCACAAACAGCAGGATAACAGGCAACTCTGACCCATACAATAGACTAGAATCATCAGGAATTCTCAAGCACAATCTCACTGGGAAATCCTGCTTTTGAGCACTACCACCTCCCTAGTCATTTTGATGTCCCGACAAAACTAAATAATATAAACAAACATAATCCTTAATCCAAACGAAACATGTAATTATACACAAAATAATCCTTCCACTTATTAAGCCTTCTCCTATTCCGTTTCCATCGACGTCCCTGCTCCTCCTCCACACAGTCCACTCCTACTGGAATGTCTTGGTCCTCTACCTGATGCACTTCTTCCCTCCAGAAACTGTCACCATCCTCTTGTACCTCAGCTCCTTGATCCTCCTCAACATCCTCGACTGTGTGTATGATTCCTTGGACCCGTCCCATCTGTACTGTCCTGGCCCATGATGCTGCCACAGACGATTCACGTGTACCATCTTTGGGCAAGATTCCAGCCTCTCCGAATCCGGTATGTTATGTCTGATGGACGGTCCAACATAGTGTAAGGCCCATCCCATGGGTTCTGCAGCTTCTGTGACTTCCCTTCTTCCGCTGAGGTTTGTATAACCAGACTTCGTCACCATCCTTGAAGCTCAACTCACTTGCCTTGGCATCGTACTTGCATTTCATCACCTCTCCTGAAAGCTTAAGGACTCCTCACACTTGATGATGTACCTCAGCCAGCCTTTCCTGAAGATGCGTTGCATAGCTGGAGGTCTCTATAGGCAAGTCTTCACCAGGTGGTCTGCCCACTGACAGGTCAACGAGGAAGCATAACTCGTGGCCCAACATCAGTTTTGCAGGGGTGTAGCTGGTAGACTCATGGGATGCAGACTGATATGGCATCAGCAATGCAGGTAATATTTGGTTCCATTCAGTTTGTCTATATATGCACTACTTAGCCACTTCCTGTTCCAGAGTCCAGTTGAATTTCTTCATCATCCCATCTAACTGTGACCTTAATGGGGTCTTCTTGGTCTTCTTGATCCCCAGTAACACTCACAGAACACAGCAGCCTCGAAGTTTCTATCCTGGTCTGAATGTAGTTTCTTGTGGAATCCTAATATGGCAGATGAACTGGTCAACATACACCTTAGTAACATTTCCAGTCTCTTGATCAGGGATGGCATAGGCATCTGGCCATTTTGTGAAGCAGTCCATGGCAACACACATATACTGGCTTCCTTTCTCGATGAGTGGCAGAGGTCCAGCAATATCTACTATAACTCTTCCTATTGGTACACCCACTTGGTACGGCTCGAGAGGGGCACAACGATGTTTCTTGGGTCCCTTCTTGGAGCAACGTACTTCGCATGCCGACACCACTCTTCAACGTCCTGCCACATTCCAGTACAGTAGAACCTCTGTCGCAGCTGACTTAGAGTTTTCTTCATTCCCAGGTGTGCACTAATGATCTGGTTATGACACTCATGCAAGATAACAAACCTCATTTTTTTTTAAACCACGAGTTGCCAGTACTTGCTGAGGCCACTGGGTGTCTCCCACTGATACTCCAGTAATCCGTTGTTCAAACGAAGACGGTCCCACTGGTTCCAGTAGCTCTTGGTCACAGGGCTGAATCTAGAAACCCCTTCCCAAGATGGTTGTACTGCACTCTGCTGCAGCCACTCTAGCACTGGTTGTAAATCTGCATCCTCCATCTGTATCCTCTTCAGGTCTTCTGCATCTGACACTGGCCGTGTCACTGTCCATCTGTATCCTCTTCAAGTCTTCTGCATTTGACACTGGCCCTGTCACTGCAGTACGACTGCATTTTTTGCTATGATCTTCGTTTTTACTACACTGCTGACACTCTGGGTCACAAGGCCGATGACTCAGGCTGTCAGCATTGCCATGTACCCACCCAGGATGGTGCTGCACTTCATAATTGTGCTGGTTCTAATTCCCGAGCCAGCATGCCAGTTGTCATTCCAGATTCTTTAAAGTCTTCAGCCACTTCAGAGCTGCTTGGTCTATCCTGATGATGAAGTAGAACCCATACAAATAGGGATGAAAGAAATCAAGGCTCTTCATCACTGCCAAGACCTCCTTACAGGTCACACCGTAGTTCTGCTCTGGTGGGCTGAGCTTCTTACTGTAATACACCAACACATACTCCTTGTCATCCTTCTTCTGTGACAGAACTCCAACAATACCATGGCCACTAGTGTCACAGTCCAAGATAAATGGTTGACTCTGTTCAGGGTATGGCAATACTGGAGAGCTTGCCAATGCATGCTTGTGTTTGCTGATGGCTTTCTGATTCACTGCTGTCCAAGCACATACCTGCCTCTTCCCCAACAGCTTATGCAGAGGTGCAGCTATCATGGCATAGTCCTTGACCGACAGTAGGTAGACAAGCCCAGGAAACTCTGTATCTCCTTCACCCAAGTTGAAACCGGCCAGTTTTTCACAGCTGCAACCTTCTCTGGATCAGTACGGACACCGCCCTTGCCTACAGTGTGTCCCAGGTACTTCATTTCCTTCTGGAACAAGTAGCACTTCCTGGGATTCAGCTTGAGGTGCGCTGATCAGATCCTGTTGTACCCCTTCAACAGCCTCTCCAATTCCCAGTCAAAAGTCCGTCCAAACGGAATTATATCGTCAAGATAAATGAGAGCTGTCTGCCAGTGCAGGCCTTCCAGTACACGATCCATAAGATGCTCAAAAGTAGCTGGGGCATTGCATAGGCCAAATGGCATCAATTTAAACTGCCATAAACCCCGCCCATATGAAAAGGTTGTTGTCTCCTTGTCCTTCTCTGCAACCTTGACCTGATGATATCCTGTCTTCACGTCTAGGGTGGAGAACCACTTGGCTCCTGACATAGCATCCACGGTGTCATCAACTCTTGGCGAGGGATATGCATCTTTCACTGTCACTTCATTCAGGGCTTGATAATCTACACAACACCTGAGCCATACTTCTTCCTTACCAGAACCACGGATGATGCCCAAGGATTGCTGGACTTTTCTATCACTCCTCAACTTTGGAGATTCTCCATTACCTTCTCCATTTCTTCCCATTGGGCTGCTGCCATCCTCCTCGCTAGCTGTTTAATTGGGCAGTGATCCCTGGTGTGTATACAATGCTCCACCAGATCAGTGCACCCCAGGTCAAGGTCTCTGGTGAAAAAGACATCAGCAAACTTTGACAGCAGCTGCCTCAGCTTCAGAACTTGTAACCCTTCCAGGCATTGGCAACTCCTTGAAAATATATCTCTTAGGTGGTGTGGCAGATACCCATCTTCTTTGTCTACAGTCCTTTTACAGACCTTCATCTGATGAAACTCAAGGTCCACCGCCTGGCACAGTCCCACAATTTCTCCATTGTTAATCTTCTGTGGCTCAAGGGAGAAACCGGCCACCACAACAGGCACTTCACCTGCACCAGTTTCCACAAAAGTTCTCCCCACCACCACTCTGGCCTTCATCTTGCACTGTACATCAGGCTCCACTACTCTTACACAGCTGTCAAGAGAGCCACTTGTTTTACACTGGAGCAGTAGTTCTGATCTTGGTGTATCACTGTAGTGCAGAGCGCTCTCACCTCACCACCGGAAAGGGTATGTCTCATTGCGTGACAGGAACTGACTTTTTTCAAACTTTCAGCTTCGTGGAACAGACATCCAGCTCAGATCCCTTGGACAACAGATAGTCCAGACCAGTAAGGCAAGGATCCTCCATCTCGGCTACATAGACTGGAAGCATGGCCTCTTCCCCTGCCCCTTATGTCCGGACATCCAAGGGTCCCCTCAGTTCTGTGCAGTGCCCAGTTACAGTATGCCACACAATTGTTCTGATGACTCAGGCCAGTACTGATGATGTAACACATCAGGCTTCATAAAAGTCTGCTCTGAGGCTGAATCAATCACCAGGGAACACTTCTTTCTGTCTGTTCTTCCATCTACTCACAAACTGTCAATTGCCATTCTCTTGCATTTTCTCAGTGGTTGGTCTACATGGGAAAAGCAACCTCAACGCCAGCCTCCACTAGTTTTCCTCTTCTTTCTGGTCTTCTGCAGCCTTCTTATCCTCCTTTTTCTTCTTTGGACACACAGAACTGAAGTGTCCCACCTCATTACATGTCCAACACGTTTTCGTTACACTTGCAGATTTCCTTGCACCGCTCTGGTCTTCCTCCTTCCATTTGTAACAATTGACCTTTTTGTGTCCTGCCATCCCGCAGAACCAGCAACTTCCCCTAGTCTTCTGCTGTTCCCTCTTCCACTTGTAGCAGTCATCTTTCCTATGTCCAGGATTTTCACAGTACCAGCAACTTCTTTCAAATTTTTCCTCTTCACTTACCTGCCCCTTTCTTCCTTTGAGTCCTGCACTATGACCTGTCTGAAACATAGACGTACTGGACCTGATGTAGGACTCAAATTCTAGAGCCCTGGCTAGGACTTCTTGCGTGCTTCTGGGTTGTGCCTGCTTCACTTGCACTTCAACTCTGCACTGTCAAGAGGACTGATGAACTGGTCCCTCAGAAGAATAGCCAAAAGGTTAGGTGTTGCTCCAGGGTACGCCATGAATGCCATACTCTCCAGTTCATGAACCTCAGCCTGGTACATGGTTCCATATATGAGCTCCAGTACTTCTACTAAGGAACTATAACTGTTCCTTTCCTCTACTGACATTTGGCCCAGAATTTCAATTGCAGCACCCTTGAGGCTAGTAGCAAGTTGCACTGCCCTCTGCCTATCATCCCAACCGTTCTGATCAGCAAGCAATTCAAACTGCACACGGTAAACTTCCCGAGATACTCTACCATCAAATTCCTGTGATTTCTTTTTGACTGGACAGACATTATAGCCATGCACTTCACTGGTCTGGGGCCTAAAAACTGGGGCATCATAATTAAGTCCAGGACTTAAAACTTCAGCATTCTTATTATTCTACCCTGTATTGCTACCTTTATATGCTTGGTATTCATGAAGTTTCAACATACACTGTCCATTCTTTTCATATGCTCCCTATACAATAGCCTGAGGCACAGCAGTGCAACATTTCTCTACAGCCTCAATTTTCTCACTAATTATCTTTACATGTTCGACTACATGTTTCAACTGGTTATCTACATGCTGTGTGCACCCCATCACAATACCCTCACTAATTGTCTTCAACTGGTCGTCTACTCGTACATGCTGTCTGCACTCCATCATATTATTGCATACCCCATACATCTGCTGCTGTAGCTCAGCATATACTTCCTCCTTTAATTGTTCCTGTTCTTCCTTCATTTCATCCGTGGAAGCATCTAGCTGTCCTTTCATCCTCAGTTGTAATTACCTCTGTGGCTCCTGTAATGCCACTTGAAGCTGTTCCTTCTGTACTTGCAATTGTTCTTTCATTTTTTCATTTTGTGCCTGTAATTGTCCTTTGAGTTCTTTCTGTCCTTCATTTTATGCTTGTTGTTGTACACTTTGTGCCAGTAGTCTTTCATTCTGTGCTTGTAGTTGTACACTTTGTGCTTGTAACAGTTTCATAATTGCCGCCAGTGACACGTCATCCCCCTGCCCAGCTAAGGACACTTTCTGTTCACCCCCTCGTTCCATGTTGAAGGTTTGACTCATTACAGCACTTTCTAATGATCCCACTCCTGACCCCACTGTTATGTCTCCGTCCCACACTGCCACAGCCCCCAAGAGCAATAGTTCAGTAGAGGAAGGACGTTGTTTACTCAGTTGTTCTTCCTAGAGGCTGCCTCTCGGTGTACAGTACACAAGACCACTGGTTTCTTAATTTCACTCTTTGTTTTTCAAATAATTACACTTAATGCTTGCCAACTTTCTCTTCACTATTTTCACAAGTACCAAAGATATACAAACTTCATTAACTGCACTGACACTTAATGCTTGCCAACAACACTTCACTATTTTCACAAGTACCGAAGATATACAGTCTTCTCTAAATGCCATTACACTTAATGATTCCCAACAACATTTCAATATTCTGACAAGTACTGAAGATATACAAACTTCACTAAGTGCACTGACACTTGACTATACTCAAACTGGACTAAAAACTGACTGATACTTCTTTAGTCTCTTCCCCTTCCTTATATAAGCTTTCTATATTCTAGCGTGATCTACTACTTCTACAAAGTTTTTCTACATTCCGAAGGGAACAACGGATACAACAGTTACCAACTCGGAGACATCCAAAACATGCCACAGTTTTCTTATACTACATAACACTTTAAATTATGTAGCATACAAACTGAGATAAAAGTACGTAAATTTAACAATCACATGAAATACAAAATGGAGAAAAAGAACACACAAAATTAATGTACAACTTACAAAAAAACTGTGCTCTCAAACAACGGACTAACTGGCAACTCTGACATGTGCGGTACTACTAGAATCATCAGGAATTCTCCAGCTCAGTCTAACTTGCAAATCCTGCTCCTCGACAATATGAACCTGGGACACCATCAGTGTGTAGCAGAGCTCTAGCAATTGCTACACTTGTCAAACTTGACGTAATCACGTGTTTGTTGGGGCCACTGCCATGAATTATCAGACCTGTCAAATATTAGTTGTGATGACCATGTAGCTGTGATGCAAGAAGATCAGACGTTGTACCTAGACATCCGCTTCACACTGACACTCCGCTAGGTTCATGTGTGGCCAGTTGTACATGACCTAATCTCCCACTAAAATGTTACAGGTGGGACTACACATATTCGATGGATCAGGACCCTTTGAGTTTTGCTATGGCCAAACCCGTGTTAAAACCCAGCTTGCTCAGTTTTTACTATCCTTTGGGCAACCAGGTGTGGGCAGGAGTGTTTACCTCCACGCTGGCCATCTGCTTCACATTAGTCTGGGTGAGTATAGGGTTCACTGCACCACCAGCCCCAGACTAAATTAATCAGAACTGATTTATTCTCCGACCAGCTTCCCTTTGCAACTCGCTTCCCCAGGTTGATTTCCCCCCAGATTCAACCTACAGGAAATCAACTCCAACGATACAGATTTTTGATACATGGAGGGCACTTGTGATATGGCATATGGTTTTTATTTCCTTCCTGTGTTCTTCTGTAATAAACCTTTATATATATATATATATATATATATATATATATATATATATATATATATATATATATATATATATATAATGATAAATAATTATTTGTACACACAATCCAAAACGTATCACAGCTTGTTCTGGTCACAGTGATAGTACCAGGGGCGTACCTAGAGATTCTGGGGACTGGGGGGCTAGGTTCTTTGCGTGGTCCCCCCTCCAGAGGGGGGCCCCGCAAAGAATCTAGCCCCTCTCATTTTCAAAACTTATCTAATATCTCAGTAGGGATTGTCGAGATGATAAATATATATATTTATAAATATTAATAAAAAAAACATAAATTTTTAAGGCTTTTTGGGCCCCCTCCTCAATTGGGGGCCCGGGGGGGGCAGTTTCAAACAGTCCCCTTCGCCCCCCCCCCCCTCAGGTACGCCACTGGATAGTAGCTGCTGTTCGCGTTCTCTTCAATAGGAAAATAGTTCTGACTGACGGTTTCACTTCTTATGTTGTGTAAACCTCATGCTTTTTGATAATCGGTATAACTTTAGAAGTAACCAACGTTACTGATTTTCATTATATTACGTCCCTGAACTATTCTAACCAAGACTTACCTTTTAAGGCTAGTTTGAGTTGGGGGAGCTAATTTTGTAGGGGTCGTCATATAGTGGCTTAGGTTAGGCTATCTCTCAGTAGCGGATGAATGTCGCGCCATATTGGCTGGTGCAGGAATGTGCACTCGGTCTATGTCAGGCCCTAGGTTAGGTTAGGTTAGTTTGGGTTAGTGCAGAATAGTGTGTTTTCAATTAATTTTGATCTTGATTTGGGGAGATAAACCCACTTTTGGAAATCTTACTCAAAATTACAAAAGGGGGATTTTCTCCCCAAAATGAATTTCAAAACTAATTAAAACACGGTATTTTGCATTGGAAACCATAAAAATAATAATAAAGGAAAACGTTGGTTACTTCTAAAAATTTACCTGATAATCTATCTATCTATCTATAGCCCGACGCCCTAATCCCGCAAAGGGTGGCCGCAGACAAAACGCCTCCAAGTCGCTCTGTCACCCACCATTTGACTACCCTCCCCCCAACTCACCCCCCCCTCCCTCATATACCTCTCAACTCCATCCCTCCACCTCATCCTCGGTCTATCCCTCCCTCTCCCCCCATCCACCTCACCTACATACACCCTCTTAGTCAGTCTTTCATTCTCCATTCTCTCCACATGTCCAAACCACCTCAGTGTATTTCTCCTAATCTTCTCAACCACATCCACATCTAACAGCGGATATATACATGCATCAGAAGTGACTCGAGTCATTCGTCACCTGTTTCAGAAAGTAAAGGCGGGAAACTGTAGCTTTTTTTCCTCGTGTGTACATCCATTTCGCCGTAAAACACCAAAGTCAGCTTAATCATTAGATTCGCGAAACTCCTTTCACGTTAACTTGGCCTAAAACTGACACTTTTCCATCGTAAATACTTAGCTGTTGCAAGGAATTAACACAAACACGTTGCCCTAGCCAGGAAGAAGTGCCATGGAAATAATGCAGAGACAAAGTATACTTTTATTCCGTCACTGTGGTGCGTGTAATAAGCTGTAAATGGATGAAAATATGGGCCAAGTTAAGGTGAAAAGACTAATAGTGGTCACAGGAACCAAGAGAACTGTACATTTCATCAGCTAAGTGCATCCTGCATTCAAAAATTTGATGAGAGAAATTAAATACCACCTCAAACAGGCCTACTGCTAAAACTGATTTAGTTGTTGCTGCTCCAGTTTTTTTTTTTTTTTTTTTTTCAGGATGGTGATGTGGAGTCAATGGAGAGTGCGTGACTGACTAGGAGAGTTTGAAATCGAATTTGGTAGGATGAGGAGAGGAAGATCGAGACTGAGATGGAGAGATAAGATGAGAGAGAGCGTAAGGGGAGATGATGTGTCTTGGGCGCGTATTCTCGTCGGGTAAGAAGGCTCCTTAATTCCTCTTTGAAAGCGATTTATTTTGCTCATTACACCTTACCACCCTCATGAGAGATATTTATGTGATTCTAATATAGCCGCCTATCTATCTATCTATAACCTGACGCCCTAATCCCGCAAAGGGTGGCCGCAGACAAAACTCCACCAAGTCTCTCTGTCACCCACCATTTGACTACCCTCCCCCCAACTCACCCCCCCTCCCTCATATACCTCTCAACTCCATCCCTCCACCTCATCCTCGGTCTACCCATCCCTCTCCCTCCCTCCACCTCACCTACATAAACGCTCTTAGTCACTCTTTCATTCTCCATTCTATCCACATGTCCAAACCACCTCAGTGTATTTCTCCTAATCTTCTCAACCACATCCACATCCACCCCACAACGTTCCTTCACTTCTTCATTCGTCAACCTGTCCCTCCATATCACTCCACATGCTCCCCTCAAGTAACTCATTTCCACTGCTCTCACTCTTGACTTGTTCCCCTCTTGCAAGGTCCACGCCTCGCTTCCATACGACAGGGTAGGGATCACAATACTATCATGCAGTGACTTCTTAACTTTCATACTCACCTCCCTATTTTTCATCACTGCTTTCAGTGAACCAACAACCTTCCTTCCCTGCTGTACCCTTTCACGCACTTCATCCCCCAAAATTCCATCCTTAATCATCACACTACCCAAGTCCTTGAATGCAATCACATTCTCCATGTCCTCACCATCCAGCCTCACTGTACATTCTGTGACTTCATTCCTCTCAAACACCATAACTTTACTCTTGTTTACATTAACTTTCAGATTCCTCTTCCTACACACTGTCCTAAACTCATTCACCAAACCTTGCAACTCCCATTGATTTTGACTCAACAATACTGTATCATCAGCAAACAGCAACACCGGAATCTTCCAAATCTCACCCTCATTCATTAGAGCCACCCCCACATCCACTGCTCTACTTTGCACCTCCTTTACAACCCCATCCATGTACAGGTATATATTAAAGAGCCATGGAGACATCACACAACCCTGTTTCAGTCACACATTGAGATCAAAGAACTCAGCTCACCATCCACTCGCACTGTAGCCCTAGCTCCTTCGTACATACTTTTCACAGCACAACAATTTCCCCTCCACTCCATATATTCTTAATATCTTCCACATGCCTTGCCTGTCCATTCTGCCATAAGCTTTCTCCAAGTCCATGAAGGCAGCATACACTTTCTTTCACTTCTCTAGATACTTCTCCACTACACATTTTAGAACAAATATCTGATACACACCCTTTTCCCTTCCAAAATCCCCCTTTTTCTTCTCCAACTAGCCGTACTCTGCATAAATGAAGTTCAGAATTGTACTGACCAGCCGTATTAAAATGAACTGGTAGAGAAGAGGTGTTAGGGAGCCTCCTTATCCGATGAGAATACTGGCTCTAGAAAGAGGGGTGGTCACTAAGTACAAAAATACCTGGAGGTTCTTTTGTAAAAGTCAACCCTTATAGGATGTGTTCTCACGCAATAAAGAAATAAGTTAATTGATAGTCTTAATTTTCTAGTATTAAGAATATATCGCACTCTTACATGACACTCATAGGGGAAAAATATCATACCGGTAGTCAGATTATCCACATCATAAGATCCCAATCATTCTAACACAACGTTCCCGTTTCCCTTTTAGCTATGATGAAGTACTCACGCTTCACTTTTAATATACATAATTTTAAAACTCGACATTGTGTAGTTTAGATTAAGTGAGCGGAGTAAATTGGCTATTAACTTGTCTTTTTTGCCTGCAGAGAAAAGATGGCTAGATTATATAAGAAACCATAAACCTTCCCATGAAGCCACGGCCGGGTACTGGCACATGATATTATTATGCACATGGCTGGTGGTAACAAGTTTACACAAAAAAACTACATCCTCGCACTGGAGAGGTTAAGAACACTGTCTGATGAGTCCATATAAGGCAAACTCCTGGATCGGACATGTCCTATGAAAGGAAAATGAACATTAAAATTAACCTTCCCCATGATAGCGAAGCACGAATGGATAAAGAAACACAATATAATATGTCACAAAGACTGTTACATCATTCCTTCACCTCCAGATTACGAGAACAGAGATGTGGCAGGGAAAACATGGACGACTGAGCTCTGGGGCGGTGGTGGTGGAGATGGTGGGCAGCGTTCTGGGTCAGGGGCTGTTTGATGGCCACTCATCCAGTCGGTCTAACTACATCCTGGTGGGGTTTTGGCTCATGTTTGGTGTGGTGATGGGCACGGCATATCGCGGCAGCCTCATCGCTTCTCTCAGTATTCCCAGGCTGCCACCAACACCTCAAACTGTTGAGGAGCTGGTCAATGCAGTGGAAAGGTGAGGGGTGTGCAGGGCTGTGGTGTAGGGTGAGGGCATGCAGGGTTGTGCAGTGTGCAGCAAAACTATATCTATCAATTCATGTTTCTATCAATATATATATATATATATATATATATATATATATATATATATTGTTACATAGCCTGTGATTTCATCATCCTTTGTGTAATTCTAACGTACAGTGTGCTGCCTGTTTGATCACGAGCGTGTTCTGCCTCAGTCCCCCCCTTCTACCGTTATAGTAGAGTAAGTCGTCCTTTCTGTTGTTCAGAGCGGGATTGTCAACTCTTTCTCCCCATGACTTCATTTGCGCGTCCTTCTTACAAGTTGTATCAAGCTCTGCTGGCCCCTATATAATGAGCTCAGTCTCTGCATCATTGCCACTTAGATCTACTCCTCATTTTGTTCACATCTCTGTCCTCCCCTGTACAGTTATTGTTGAGTGCTGCGGAAGTCTCCAACCATCTAGCAGCTGTGTAATTTGAGTATAACTGTTATTGCATTTTTTCCTTGTACTGTATAGCATAAGGTGTTGATTTGTAGGCCTAGTGAGTTTTTTTTGTGATTTGTGTGGGATTCATTTTGTCAGCCAGTTTTAATACTATTTTGTATCTGTAATAATTTATCTTGCATTAACTGAGCATTACCCAGTGTATTTTCATTTTATCAGGGCTGACTTAGGTAAATTTACTCTTGCTAATTTCATGTTAATAGAGGCTATTGCAGTTAACCATATATTTAACCTGTTTTTGGCCATTACATTATCCTTATGAGTCCTGAATGTTTTGTTGTTAGTTTGAGCATTAAACTTTAACTTGTAATTTTACCTAACTCTTTTGTTTTGAACCTGGAACTTTACGGGACAGTAGTGATTTTTAGTATTCTAACTTAAAGTGTACATTATCTTTCTCTGTTCCGTAACATAAATTTGGCGACCTCATATCAGGATATTCAGGATATTATCATAAGGATATTATTTGATATTTTGTGACTGTTACTTATTCATGATGTCTACTATTACTACGCTTGATGAAGCCAAAGATTTTTTGTCAAATGTGCAAACAGTGTTGGATGCAGAAAACAGAACAAAGAATGAACTTAAGCTTGTTGCTCAACAATTGGGAATTGCTGTTCGCTCTTATCATTCTCATTCTAAAGATCAAATTGTTGACATGATTAATGAAAGCTTGTTTAATGTAACTCCTCCAAATGAGCGAACGCAGATTGAATTAGCTAAGTTACAGCTAGCCCTGCAGGAGGCTCAGGCTAAGGAGGCAGAGTCTCGTGCTAAGGAGGCTGAATTTCAAGCAAATGCTAAGGAGGCTGAATTTCAGGCACGTTCTAAGGAGGCTGAGGCACAAGTTGAAATTGCTAGGATTCAGGCAGACCATGAGTATCGCATGAAACAATGTGGAACTGGATCATCTAGCTCTGATGATTTTGATGTGGCTAAAAATGTTAAACTTGTCCCTCCTTTTAATGAATCTGATTTAACAAAGTATTTTCAGTTGTTTCAGAGGGTAGCTACAGGTTTTAATTGGCCCAAAAAGTATTGGCCAGTACTCCTTCAAACTGTTCTCACCGGTAAAGCTCAAGTAACTTATGCATCTTTGCCTCAGGATCAATCTGATAATTATGATGTAGTTAAGAGCTTGATTCTTAAGGCCTATGAGCTTGTTCCTGAAGCTTATAGAGTAAAATTTAGGACAACTTACAAGCAAGATAAGCAATCCCATGTTGAGTATGCAAAAATCAAAGAAGATCTGTTAGAGCAGTGGTTAAATTCTAAGAATGTGGATTCTGATTTTGGTAAATTTAAGCAGATGATTTTGCTGGAGGACTTCAAGAGGTGTGTTAATAAAGATGTAAGCCTATATCTTGATGAGAAAAGAATAGATAATTTGTCTGATGCTGTAGTTTTGGCTGATGAATATGTTCTCACTCACAAGAGATATTCTAAAGAAAAAGGGAAAGCTAAGAGTAAGTACGTTGCCTCTACTCAGAGTACAGGTAACAGGAAAGAGAACAAAGATGATGTTTCTCAGGAAGTAAATACCAGCTTCACCTCTAGATTTCAGAAAAGTAAATGTACTTATTGTAGTAAGCTTGGTCATACTACGGAAAAATGTTTCAGGAGACAGCGTGATGTGAACAAAAAGGAGTCTTTAAATATTCAGTCAATTGGTCTAGTGTCCACTCTTGAGAGTTCCCAGAATTCTTTAACTGAGTTAACTGAACCTGCTTTGAGGGGTAACTTAAATTCTCATGATGGAGCTCCTCTTTTGAGCAGTAACGTGGGTGACACTCTCAAGAGTTTATGTGCTAATTTCCTGTCTGATGGTTTTGTCAGTCCTCTGGACAGTAATGACAGGAAATCAGTTAAAATATATCGTGATACAGGTGCTTGCCAATCCCTTATGCTGACCAGTGTTCTAGGCTCTAATGTTAATTCCTCTGATGAAACTGTAATCTTACAAGGTCTAGGGAATAATTACTTCTCTGTCCCTATGTGCAGAGTGAATTTAGAGTCTGGTTTTGTTAATGGTTCCGTTATGGTTGGGTTGGTTGAGACACTCCCAATGTCAGGTGTAAGTTTCTTACTTGGAAATGATATTGGTGGAAGTCAAGTGTGTCCAGCTCCTCAGTTGTCTAGTGAGCCAGTGGCTGCATCCCAGGATTGTGATGTCCTTGATGTGTTCCCTGAATGTGCTGTCACTAGGGCTAAGTCTAAAGTTACTGGTGATTTAGAGGATAATGATGATGATGATGTTATCCTAGCTGACACTTTTCTTGCTAATTTGGACCACTCACCAGATGAGGCAGTACCCCGTAGTGTTCATAATTTGTCTCGTCAAGAGTTGGTTGAGTTGCAGGTTGCTGACCCTGAGTTGAAAGGTCTAGCTAACTCTGCTTGCAGTGAGGAAGAGTCAGCTGGTGCTTCTACTTGTTATTATATAAAGCCAGGAATACTTATGAGGAAGAGGAGACCCCCAACAGCATCAGCCGACTGTGAATGGGAGGTTGTACATCAAGTTGTCATCCCTCGTGTTTGTAGGCAGGATATCATTAGAGTGGCTCATGATTCCAGTTTGGCAGGACACCTTGGAGTGAGGAAGACTGTGGCACGCATTTTGAAACACTCCTACTGGCCAGGTATCTTCAGGGATGTTTCCTGGTATTGTAAGTCTTGTCAAACCTGTCAAGTTGTGGGGAAGTGTAATCAGACTGAAAAGGTTGCACCTCTAGTTCCCATTCCTCCTTTTGAGGCGCCTTTCACCCGTGTGTTGGTGGATATTGTGGGCCATCTTCCTAAGACTTCTTCAGGATTTTCTTATGTGTTGACCCTGATTGATATGGCTACTCATTATCCTGAAGCCATTCCACTTAGAAATATCTCAGCAAAGAACGTGGTTAAGGAAATGCTAGGGTTCTTCACAAAGTTTGGTCTGCCCAAGGAGGTACAGTCAGACCGGGGAAGTAATTTCATGTCAAACGTTTTCAAGCAGTCTCTGAAAGAGTTGGGCATCACCCAGATCACGTCTTCAGCTTACCATCCTCAGACCCAAGGAGCGTTGGAGAGATATCATCAAACACTCAAATCGATGCTCAAGAAATACTGTTTGGAACATCAGAAAGACTGGGATAAAGGTCTTCCATTCGTTGTGTTTGCCGCAAGAGAATCTCCAAATGAATCACTGGGCTTCTCACCTTTTGAACTACTGTTTGGCCATGAAGTAAGAGGACCCCTTAAGCTACTCAAGGAATGCTGGCTGTCGGAGGAAGATGACGTCATCCTGCTGGAGTATGTGATGAAGTTCAAAGAACGGCTGTCCACTGCTTTACAGCTGGCGAGAGAGAATTTAGGAGCTGCTCAGGAGAAGATGAAGACTTGGTATGATAAGAAGTCCAGGTTACGCCACTTTCAGCCAGGAGATCAGGTTTTGATTCTGCTACCGGTTCATGGGCAACCTCTTCAAGCCAAGTTTAGTGGTCCTTATTTCGTGGAGAAGAAACTCAGTGATGTCAACTATGTCATCGCCACATCAGATCGTAGAAAGAACAAGCAACTTTGTCACATCAACATGCTAAAGTTATATCACAGGCGGGACGAAAATAATTCAGTCTGCACTGTAGCTGTTCTACCCGAGTCTGCAAGTGAAGCTCTCCCATGCAGTATGAGCCTGAGTGATAGTTTGGGGAAGAATCCTGATATCATGAATGATCTTCAGACTAAGCTTTCTAATCTACCTCCCGAGGAAAGGCAGGAGTTTTCGGCATTACTGCAGGAGTACCCGCAAGTGTTCCGTGCCACTCCAGGAAGAACCACTGTGATGATGCATGATGTCGATGTTGGAGACGCAAAGCCAATTAAACTGCCTCCTTACTGTGTGAACCCAGTGAAAGTTCCTCTCATCCAGAAGGAGCTTGGCTACCTGTTGGACCACAAGATGATTGAGCCCTGTCAGAGCGAGTGGAGTTCTCCTGTCACTCTCGTCCCTAAGCCAGGTGGGTCACAGCGGCTTTGCATTGACTACAGACGTGTTAATCAGATAACCAAAACAGACACTTACCCTCTCCTTCGCGTGGAAGATTGCATAGACAAGATCGGAAAGGCTAGGTACATAAGTAAGTTTGATTTGTTAAAGGGATACTGGCAAGTACCTATGACTGAACGTACTAGGGAGATCTCATGTTTTGTAACACTAGGAAAGACTTTTGCATGTTCCGTAATGCCATATGGTATGAAGAATGCACCAGCCACTTTTCAGAAGCTCATGAATGTTGTAACAGAGGGTTTGGCAGGGTGTGTTGTTTATATTGATGATGTATTAATCTTCAGTGACAACTGGAAAGATCACCTATGCCATGTCAGTAAATTTCTTGAGTGTTTAGTTCAGGCTAATCTTGTAGCTAATTTATCAAAGTGTGAGTTTGGTCAAGCTAAAGTTCAGTACCTTGGGTATGTAATTGGTGATGGGCATGTTGCACCACCAGGAGCTAAGGTTCAGGTTATAAGTGATCTTCCCAGACCTAAAAGTAGGAAAGAGCTACAAAGATTTTTGGGAATGGTAGGTTATTACAGGAGATTTGTTCTTAACTTTTCTATTCTTGTATCACCACTTACAGACCTACTGAAAAAGGGAGTTAAATTTGTCTGGACCGATAACTGTGAATCCTCTTTCAACAAACTTAAAGCTATCCTATTAAGTCAGCCAGTGCTCGCTACTCCAAATTTTGCTAAGCCTTTTAAGATGTCTGTTGATGCAAGTGATACAGGAGCTGGGGCTGTTTTGCTGCAAGAGGATGATCAGGGTATTGAACACCCTGTATCTTATTACAGTAAGAAGTTCACTCCACCTCAAAAGAACTACTCAACTATTGAGAAAGAGCTTTTGGCCTTGATTTTGGGTTTACAGCATTTTTCATTTTATTTGTGTTCTGGTTTTGACCCCATAGTCATTTATACCGATCATAACCCACTGAAATTCCTTAGTAAGTTTAAAGATAAAAATCAGAGATTGACAAGATGGAGTCTACTTCTTCAGGAGTATTCATTAGACATACAACATGTCAAGGGGAAAGAAAATGTCATTGCAGATTGCTTATCTAGACTTTAGACAGATTGTTTTAGAGTAATAAGAAATTTCCTTTGTAAATTTCTTTTTTTTTGTGGGGAGGTGTTACATAGCCTGTGATTTCATCATCCTTTGTGTAATTCTAACGTACAGTGTGCTGCCTGTTTGATCACGAGCGTGTTCTGCCTCAGTCCCCCCCTTCTACCGTTATAGTAGAGTAAGTCGTCCTTTCTGTTGTTCAGAGCGGGATTGTCAACTCTTTGTCCCCATGGCTTCATTTGCGCATCCTTCTTACAAGTTGTATCAAGCTCTGCTGGCCCCTGTATAATGAGCTCAGTCTCTGCATCATTGCCACTTAGATCTACTCCTCATTTTGTTCACATCTCTGTCCTCCCCTGTACAGTTATTGTTGTGAGTGCTGCGGAAGTCTCCAACCATCTAGCAGCTGTGTAATTTGAGTATAACTGTTATTGCATTTTTCCCTTGTACTGTATAGCATAAGGTGTTGATTTGTAGGCCTAGTGAGTTTTTTTTGTGATTTGTGTGGGATTCATTTTGTCAGCCAGTTTTAATACTATTTTGTATCTGTAATAATTTATCTTGCATTAACTGAGCATTACCCAGTGTATTTTCATTTTATCAGGGCTGACTTAGGTAAATTTACTCTTGCTAATTTCATGTTAATAGAGGCTATTGCAGTTAACCATATATTTAACCTGTTTTTTTGCCATTACATTATCCATATGAGTCCTGAATGTTTTGTTGTTAGTTTGAGCATTAAACTTTAACTTGTAATTTTACCTAACTCTTTTGTTTTGAACCTGGAACTTTACGGGACAGTAGTGATTTTTAGTATTCTCACTTAAAGTGTACATTATCTTTCTCTGTTCCGTAACAATATATATATATATATATATATATATATATATATATATTTTATTTATATATAATATATATATATATATATATATATATATATATATATATATATTTATATTTATATATATACATATATTTATATATATATATATATATATATATATATATATATATAATATATATATATATATATATATATATATATATATATATATATATATAGAATATATATATATATATATATATATATAGAATATATATATATATATAAATATATATATATATATATATATATATATATATATATATATATATATATATATAGAATATATATATATAGAATATATATATGTAGATATATCTATATATATATATAGAGAGAGAGAGAGAGAGAGAGAGAGAATATATATATATATATATATATATATATATATATATATATATATATATATATATATATATATATATATACCACCGCTCTTGTGTCCCGTTAGGAGTTATTCAGAGGTCTTGATGGAGTTTCATTGAGAGATTATTCAGGGAAGACAAACACAGGTCCAACTCGTTCAATGCCAGCCTTTGAAGTAACCACTGCGAAAGCAGTGCGGGGAGTCTGTCAGGAGAGCGTTATGCAGGTGCTAGGATTCTTCTAACTTTTCAGATACGAGCAATAGTTGTCACGTAGGCATCCTTACTAAATAGACATACTGTTAACTTTTACACTTATACACTGCTACTTCTAGTTTGCAAGTTCATGAGATTATCAATGTGTGGTTACGTTTAAAGGTATGGTTAAATACAATGGGGTTACAAGATATGGTTACAATATTCCCCTGTATAATAAAAATTGCCTCCTGACACAGCCATTATCACACAAAGCGTTTATTCAGGAAATATTTGACGGGAGGTAGTTTAACTAGGTTTTTAAATACTTGGAATGATAATTCATTATAAGGTTTAATATTCCTATATAATTAGTTGGATTAAAAAAGAAATACAGTATGTACAATACATGGCCATGTGGGTGAAATGGGACATCCAGTAATATGTAATTGGAAGAGTAATATGTATATAGTGCATATAGTGTTTCTAGTAATATATAGATTAGCAATGTTCATCACTGAACAGTCGAAGTTCATTTTTACAGATAAATATTATAATGGCACATGGAATAGTGATATTTCAACAGTGGAGCACACAAGGATTATCTGGATATGTTCACACTTATTTTTGTCTTCTCTTTCTCCACTTCTGAGCATTGTTCCTCGTGTCATTTTGACGCTATTTACTATTCGTTTTTTTTCTGTGTTACCATTTTGATAATTTTCTGTGCCCCTCTTCAAATTTTTTATCTATCATCTTTTTCCGAAGTATCACTGTATTTCATTAACATTTCGGAGTCGTCATTGTACCTTTCAACTTGTCATTTTACTTTCCACACTTGTCATAAAATTTGTTTGTGACTTTTAGCAGTCATATGAGGAGATACTAAATATGGCCAGCTTCAACATCTTGTGGTGGTTGTACTATACTTGTTGCGATGTGGATTTCATGTAGTCTGCGTTCCATTATCCTAATACAACAATGGACTGCAAAAATGGACTGAATGAATCCATTAAAAGGGATAGCCACTGGGGTAAACACAAAGACTGGATCTACCCATGAACGACTGAAGGCCAAGGAAAACTGATCCATAACAAAATCGCTCTGGTTGAGAAAGTCTAACATACACAAGTTTGCAGAGGAGATGGATAGATTGTCAAAAGAAAGGCTGGAAGTCATGTTGATGGGTTGAAAGATTTCATATGTGTGATTGTGTACTGCCTGATGATAACAAGTGGCATAGGTAATCACAGATTCTGATTTAAGTGTACAATAGTCAGGAGCCTTATTGAGACCACTAGCAGGCACTGAACGAACAGAAGTTCCAGGACACATGATACTAAAAGAGATTGGGACAGAGAAGAAGTACTAGATATAGTTTATATGAGCATGTTGCACTGGGAGATGAGGAGCCAGAATAAAGGAGCAGGCAGAGTGTACAGGATGGTTGCAAACCAGGGCAGACTCTCAGGGTGTGGCGCTACTAGGAAAAATAGCCAGAAGGTAAGCAGCAGAAAGACGAGAAGCAGATTTAAGGAAAGAACACCTGTCGAGATCACTGGAGGATGTGAAAGCAACGGAGATTCGATCATGGGAGAAGAGGAAATACTTCGAGAAAACAAAGGCCTGCAATGAGGAATTATTGAACGAGAAGGGAGCAGGAATAATTTGGAAGAGATCGAATGTGATGGTAGAACAAAGAGGAATATGAACAACATTGTCCTTAGCGAGGAAGGTGGCCTCAAGTACTGGACAGTAGAATTCTAGAGAGGAGAATGAAAACACTGGAGACAAGTCAGATGCAGAGTGAGCCCATTCCAATAGAAAATGAATATCTGAGATAGGTACGAATTCCGCAATGACACGACCACTTACTGCATCAACCAGAGTACAAACTAAGGTAATGACTTGGGAGTGAAGAGAATCTAGGGAGAGATACAGGTTATTCATGTGTGGTTTGATGTACAGGATCTCTGAGACAATGTTAATTTTTGGAATTTGCTTCTTTAGAATTCCTGTGAAGTTTTTTTAAAGTGTATGTAACATCAATCAAGTGGGTTGTGATCTTCTGTAGCATAGTGTGTTGAACCTTTATTACTTGATTTTGAGACTCGAGGGCATCGGTTAACTGAGAAGGTTGGATTTGTACTCCGCGAGGTCATGAGTTATTCAAACTCTAAATATGCAACTTAAATATTCTCCCCCAAGGTCAAAGAGACCATGCTTCACATATTAACAAACTACGGGTGCCTGGTTGGAAAATGTGTCTTTAAGTGAGAGAACTGTGTTTGAATATTCTCAGGTTTCCAACAAACTGGTAAATTAATCCCTTCATACACGATGACGCGCTTGTCGTCATATTTGTGTAGCTGCCACTATACTCGTTGATGCTTTTGACGTCATTAAAACATAAAAACTTTCGTCAGAGGAAAAGATTTCAGCCAATCGGCATCATTTTTGGAGGCGTCATAGCTTCCTTGATCCTTGTCAAAAGTAATGAGTTGGCAACTGTGGGTCCTGACACCAGCAAGAGAGCAGACAGCTTATTCAGTACCAAATGAGCTGTGAGTGGGGAAGGTACTGCGAGGCTCTGTCCCTTTAAATATCCACTCTTACTCCCATCCTGGCTGTGCAACACATTTCACAATACCAGTAGTGCTTGTGTATAGTGTTTGGGCACTGTTGTGATTAGATTTGGTGATTGCAATAGGATATTTGGCGTTTGTGAAGCAATCCTAGTCATGATGAACCATTGGCCCAGTGAAGATTATGCTAGTTTCTAATCAACTACACTGCCTCTACCATGCACCAAATGTGAGTATTCAGCTATAAGAATAGTGACAGTGAATCAGCTGACTATAGTGTGTATATCTAGTGTACAAAGGATTGGTGAAATACATGCAGTAGCTTAGATGAAGGCAGGAAACTGCCCTACAGTCACAACATGGCATGGGTGCACCGTAGTTTTTTTGCATTTTTCTCGAAAACTATGAGGCCTAGGATCACCGTTGTGGGCTCAAATGAAAGCTAATTAAATTTTGCATAGGATGATAAAAAAAAACATGACAGTGGCGCAAAAAGCTTTTCACTAGAGCTCCCCGAATACAAAAATCTGTTGTCTGTTGGAAATGGGTTTTACTTTTTCGCTTATTACTCGAAACTCATACCTCGTATCAAACTGGGACCTCCGGCATTCGAAAGCTAATATAATTCTCTTTCCAATGATGGTATAACATGTAGAGATTGATTAGTAAACATTCGACTTAAGATGTTGGGAAGCGAAATGTATGCTCTTGCCTGTTTATTCACACGCCCCTAACGTATGTACAGCATGTTTTTTTTTTTGTTTTTTTTGCTTATCGTGTAGAACAAACATTGACGAATATGAATATGTGGGTTTTGTGGCAAAATAAATATGTTTGAGTGATGAAAATAAGCCAAGAATACACATATTTGGAGTGAGCAGCGGGCAGGGGGTAAGGGGAGGAAAGCAGGCTTGTCATGTCCCACAAAACTTATTAAGTTATCCGCACGCAAAAGGGTTAATAGGATACCAGAACGTATCCTGGTTGTGATTCCCCACAATGGTCGATAGGAGGGTCTGTATCTCATCCACTTGGCGTGTGTAGTGAGCCAGGGTGATGGCTACATCAGTCAGTGACTCGAGATCACAGCGCAGGAAGACTACAGCTTGTGTCACATATTCAAGTTCATCTTCGAGCATGGCCTCGATCACCACGCTCTTACCCTCGAGATATGATCTAAGTGAAATGCCACAATCATACCTCAAATGGCAGGCCTAAAGGGCCAATTCACGACACAGGCACATTAGTGCTGATGCACAAAGACACCGCAACGACATCCCACGATGCCCTACAGAAGCATTACATTATCCTAACAACACACTATGATCATCTCTCAGTTAAAAAATAACGGTCACTTTGACTTCATGTCACGCCAAGACATCGCCACGTAGTGTGTTGTAATGGTGTCATATTGTGTCTTGGGTATAACTCTGCCTGCCGTGGGTATAACTTCGTGTGTCGTAGCTTGTCTTTGGGATCCAATCTCCAAGTTATTGCTACGACATGTCAGATGACAGGCTACAGCAAGCTATGACATGCGAAGACATGCTAAGACATGCTTAGTCACAGCTAAGACAAATAACATTACCATCACGACATATCACGTTCTCCTCCTTGTCAGCACCCACGCCGAAAATTTTTGAACATTAAAAAAATTTTTGTAGCGTGCCAGGAACCGTGAAGAATGACCAGGTTCTCCATGTCATTGCTACGTCATCACTAAGTCATGCCACGTTACTCATGACGACATGCGGCGACACACGAAGCCATGAAGATCGTGGTGTGTCGTGGGAAAGTTCCTGAGAGTGGGACATAGGTTTACATCTTTTATCACCATTACCTTACCTCCTGAGCCGACCAAGGTCCCTGGATGTACTTCACCATCATTCTAACCCAACCCGGACCCTATTAGGGTCAGCACTGCCAGGTAGACCTCAAACATCTTACCTATAAAATAAGTTTGAATTAATGGCAATGGTTATGAGGAAGTGAATATACAAGAAATAGGAGATTTGTGTGCGGGACACAACTTGGCTTTGGCTGAGGAGGGGGGGGGGAGGTGTGTGTGAAGAGGGTTCCGATGGAGGAAGAGAAGTAGATGTTGTTTGTGTAAGTGATTCCTCCAACACCAAGCCCCTTGGTGCACGCTTAGGATCATCAGCATGCACTCACGTGGTATCTGTAGTTGACAGTTCCTGTATTTCAAACTAGTTACCCTGTCGAGTTATCATGCGGTGTGGACCCATTAATTTGTCATCTAATTTAGAGGTGCGTGTAAATGAAAAGGAAATACCTGATCTCCAATATTGATACTGATAGGTGAGGTAGATTTATGCTGGCGTTGCAACATGCTCTGCTGAGATGAAGCCAGATGGATGAAGCACTGATTTCAATTTTACATAGTCATCCCTGATATAGAGGGAACCAGGCCTTGACGATAACGAGGAATAGGGAAGGTTTTTATCAAACCCGTATAAGACAAAGAAGGGAGATTCACCAATAGAGGCATTGATGGAACTATTTATAAAGGCTGCAACTTGAGGTGTCCAGTCATTCCAGAATGTACTTTGTGATCCTAGATGTCTTGAACAGTTTAAAACCTTCAGGTTATGGCGCTCTATGAGGTCATTGGAAGCTGGATGATTAGAATCTACATTATATTTGTTGATGTTGTACTCCTTACAAATTTCTACCAGGAGACCGTTGTTAAATTCTGTGCGAATATCTGTAATAATAGTAGATGGGGTAGTGAATGGCAAATGACATGGTATAAAAGCACGTGCAACACTCTTTGCGGTCTTATCTGGGAGAGCCAGGAGGACATAATCATTAACGTGAGAAGTGGTCAACTACTATGAATAAATATTCTGCGCAAGATTGTGTAAGAGGTAATTTAAGGAGGTCGATAGAAATATTTTCCCGTGGGCGTGATGGAACTGGATGTTGCAAGATTTTTGCAGGTGATCCAGTTGATCATTTGTGGTGATTACAGGAAATACAAGAATCACAGTGCACGTTCACGTCTCAGCTCATAGTGGGTCAATAGTATCTGAGATGTGTTTGTCTCAAACATCTGTCTTTACCGGGATGAGATGCGTGAGGAGTGTTATGAATTATTTGAAGTCCCACTGGTATTAGGTCGTTAGGGACGACGAGTTGGTGTACAGTCCTTCTCTATTGGGTATGTCCTTTCCTGTGAGTAATGTTTTCCTGTGCAAGATACCATTATTTAATATGAACTCATCTATTGGCACTGGCAGAGTAGGTAAGCCTGAATTGTCTTCCGATTCTAGAAAAATAAATTACCTTGGACCATAGAGGGTGACAATTGTGAACGATCTCGGAGGTTAAGATGGTGCTAGAAGTTTCATTTGGCTGATATGATGAGATTGCCGCCACCACATGGAGTGAAAGTGCGTCTGCAACTACATTCGATTTCCCTTGCACATACAGAAAGGTTGGCTTTAAGTCTTGGATGATGGCTGACCATCGACCCATCCGACCTGTAAAGTTCCTTCCCTTAAACAAAATTCACAAAGAGGGAGGTGGTCTGTCTGGATATGCACTGGGTAACCATATACTTTATCTCTGAAATGTTTCAGGGACCAGACCACTGCCAGGGCTTCCAAATCTGTAACACTGTAATTACGTTCTGCGGGGCTGAGGGGGCAACTAGCATACGCTATTACACGCTTCTTTGATGTCTGATCTAGTTGCATCAATACTGCACCAATTCCTGCCCCTGATACACCCGGGCACAAAAGGAAGAGTTTCGTATAATCAGTGAAGGGAAAGACTGGGGCATTTACCAGGGCTATTTTCAGAGATTCTAAGGCTAGTGACTGCTCTTTAGTCCACATGAAAGGTGCATTTTTCTTTAGTAACTGAGTCAGAGGAGTGGCGATCTGTACATACCCATTAATAAATCGCCAGTAGCAAGCACTCAGTCCAAGAAAACTTACATCTGTTCTGGTAGGTTCTGGGTATTTTATGACCTCCGTAATCTTATCTTCTGTAGTATGAATACCCGCAGCATCAACTATATGGCCAAGGAATTTAATTTTCTTTCTTAGGAAGTCATAATTAATGAGGTTAATATTTTGACCAGCCATCTGAATGCTATCAAATTTTTGTTATAGGCAAAATATTCAGGAATAAATTTGCTCACTACAATTATATTATCCAAGTAGGCAAAACGAGAGTGGCAAATCATGCCACTGAAGACGGAATGAATGGGCCTCATCAATACTTAAGGGGCGTTCCTTAATCCAAAGGAAGCCTCTTAAACTGAAAATGTCCAGAAGGGGTGCTAAATCTGTTACAGGGCGAGATGACTCTTCCATTTCTACTTGCCAGTAGCCACTGAGTAGGTCAAGGGATGTTAAGACCACGTTCTTCTCGCCTGGTGACTAATAAATCAGTTAATACTAGCAATGGAAAACGACCGGATACAATGTCAGCATTTACTTAACAATAGTCCACTACTGATCTAAACTGTTCACCCTGCTTTGGAACTAGGAAAAGTGAACAATTCCATGGACTGTCAGAGTGCTCAATAATGTTTTAATCTAACATGTTTTGTACTAACTCGTCTCTTTCTTTTCTCAGACTGTTGGGTAATCGATATGCTCGTATGTAAATTGGCTGATTTCCTGGCACTATTTCTATATGATGTTGCGCTAGAACTGTCCTACTCATATGTTCCCTGTGTAAGGCTACCCGGTACTACATCTTGATAAGTGTGCAAAAGATTGACTAATTGCTCCTTATGCTGTGGGAAGTCACTGTGTATGCATAATATATTATAACTCAATACTAAATGTAACTACCTTATGCAGCTATATAGCTTTAGCTAACAATATGTAAAACAGGTAATTATGTCTGAGTTCTCCAGGAAGAAGCAAGTACACATCCTCCTAGACAGATGAATCAAGAATGCCGAACACCTCTGATCATGTGACGGAAATGTGACAGACACACACACTCACAAACGTGCGCACAAGTACGCCCACACACTTTAGATGGAAGCTAGAAGTCCGATATCACATGTAGGAAAGTTAGTCATACAGAGACAGACAGACTAGGACAGTGGAGAACAAGAGTTAGACATGGAGAAAGTGATAGAGAATAGGAGAGTGAGAGTAAAGTAGGAGGACAGCAGCTAGCACAAACTGCTACAAACCATTGGCTACTCAGGTCACGCCAAGCTCTTATATTTTAGTCAAGTAACTGTCTCACAATAAACTCCACCAACCCAAATCTGCCTATTTCATCATCCCACTTAAAATACAAAGAGAATAACGGAATAGGGACGGCCGACACTGATACCTCCTACATGCCCCACCATGACTCTCTCCTCGTGTCTCTCCCATTGATGAACACCAAGATAACCTTCTCTATAGAATTACACCTCTCGGCTACATCTGCTTACAACTGGAAGATACTTGTGAAACTAGGTCAGTTGAGAAGTCGTAAGAGATCCCTTAGAGATGATGGTATACACAGCAGATGGTTCACTATCACCATCATCCTTAGTACGTGTGAAGAATGGAACACACAGCAAAGAGTTCTACCTGGACCACCTAATCGTGGGATATGGTTAACGTGGCACAGCGTGCGTGTGTGTGTTCGTGTGTACATGCCCCAGAATTTTTCGAATCGCCAAGGTTCATCCTCTGTGCCGTATTATATTATGTGGTCATTGTATTATGCTGTGATATTGGCTAATAAATACTGTGAAATTGTTTGGGATAATGAGCTGTACACTATGTTATTTGTAAATCCTGAGTTATATAGAATAATTCCTCTCTTATCGTGTTTATGAACCACGATACAGGTTGAGTTGTAGTTCTGAAGCAGTGAGCAAGTTCACCCACAAATGGCGCGATGTAGGGGGAAGGGGAAAGTATGGGAGCGAGCGGGAGCTTGGCAGGTGAAGGGAAGGGGGATGAACTGCGGTCACGTCGTTTACTCCAACAGTTATACATTCTTTGCCATTTAAGTATAATTATTAACCCCTACACCGCAGGCATGTTTACCAACGTTTTGCGTGTCCCGCAGGATTATTCGGGTTCCGACAGACTCTCAAAAAATATTTGCCAAAAATCAGTTATTAGTCCTAGAATATTAAAATTATATATGCTTATGGCACATACCTTCAGCTTTCTCCTGGAATGTTTGTTGAGCCTTCGTCTGTTACCGTAGGACTTGTGGAGACCTCTGAAGTTGGGTAACGAAGTCTCCACTTTACACTTCCCGACAACCCGTAATATGATTACCACAGCCAGATATTAACACTATAAACACTACTCTATGATTCTGAAGTAGTTTGGGATCCATCTATCTATCTATATACCTAGGCTGCTTCCCCCAAGGAAAGGGAGGTAGCCGAGACAGGACGACTCACTCTCCATTTACTCATCCATTCAAACACATTCATTCGCATCTTAGCCTCAAAGGGGAGAACGGACAGATCCTCACCGCATCACACCGCACAAGGGTCAACTGCGCAATGCAAGCATACTCCAAAAAAAAAACACTGTGAAAGCAATGGAAATTACGAGCGCGTCTGATCGTCGCACTTGCACTAGTTCGCTCTTGGTACTCTGTCATTTATTATTCATAAAACCCCTCACACTTTATATTTCTATTACTATATCACACTTATATATATCTGGAGTCTTTCTCCATAAGTTTCCTTCAGTAGTATTAGTTTACTGTCACTGAAGTCATTCAATTTTTCATTCAGTAAAATACGTAGAGAGCCACGGATTCACTTTCACTGTTATAACATAAATTATTTGTACTCATATTCTTATATTACTAATTACTTAGATTACTATTTACATTTTCTATTCTATTTTCAATATTTACCCTTCTATTTTACTTACACTATGTTATTCACTGTCACTTTCAGTAAGATAAAACTATAATACACTGTTCAGTCATATGTACTGAACATCCATTGCTTTCACTTGATATTTACACATTATTTACACATTATTCTCCTTTCACACTTGCACTGTTAGAACAGCTTCTGGCTGTGGTAATCAAAGAAGCAGGTAACACAGAGGGGAACCTGGCACTCAGCGCACTGTCAAGAGGTGCGTTTGTGCTCAGGTGTGCGGCGGGTGGTATGTGCACACACCTGACACCTGCGAATCGCAGCCTTCCTTTTCCCTGTGGCAGGCTTAAGCTTAAGTCTGTGCCGATCCATATACGCCCTCTGCTCAAGTCGGTCGGGAAGTGTTACTGGATGGCGCCTTGGAGTTGCTGCTGTCACCCTACCATATCTTTCCAGCAGCTGCTGGACACAAGTCCTGGCGAACAACCTCAGGGAGAAGGACTTGGGTGGCTTGACCTTCATCTTGTACAGGATGAAGGCATTTAGCATCGTCATATCTATGAGATGCAGAAAAACTTTCCTGTACCACCTAGTATTCTTCCTGAGGCAGTCGATCTCACCAATCATCATGTCGGACTTGTCCACCAGCCGCATGTTGATATTGTAGTCCAACACAGCATCAGGTTTCATCACAGGTTCGCCTGTCCTACGGTCAATCTTCCCACTGTCTGTCATCTCCCCCTTATGTACGGTGGTGAGCATGTGCACGACCCTCTTGTCATGCCACCGTATTGCCAACATCTTCTCAGACTTGTGTAGGTGCACGTCTCCTTGCTGCGAGGTTCCTGCCTCTGTGAATTTGGGGAAGTGGGCACGATTACTTTTGACAGTACCGCAGGAGCCAATGCCGTGCTCAGAAAGGTATTTGGCAAGTTTCGGTGCTGTATAGTAGTTGTCTGTATACAGCACATGATTTCCACCAAAATACTTTTCAAGGAGCACTTTCACTACACAGCCTGAGAAGCCAAGGGGGTGTGTTTTATCCAAATCGATAGTGCTGGCTGAATAAATGACGAAGTCAAGGATGTACCCCGTCTTACAGTCGCACAGTACAAAGAACTTAATTCCAAAGTGATGGTGTTTGCTTGGAATGTACTGTACAAACCGAAGACGTCCTCTGAACAAAACCAAGGATTCGTCAATGACAACCTTCTGAAAGGGGTGGAAGAATGACATAAACTTATCCTTCATTCTGCTCAGAATCTCCCGGATCTTCCAGAGTGGGTCGGTTTGGGAAGGTACATTGTTGTCGGCAAAGTGCAGGTTTCCCATGATGTTCCGGAAGCGATCTCTGGCCATGTACTTATTGAAGGTGGGTGAGGGTAGTAAGGGGTCCATGGACCAGTATTCTTCCAACTCATGCTTCTTGGAGTGTGGCATGAGAAGCATGAGTGCAAAGAACACATACAGCTCCTGCACTCCCAGCATGGACCACTGTTGCATCTTGGCTGCACCTGTACCACTTGCAGCACGTTGTGATTCATACCTGTTGGTCTCATCACATATGTGCTGCATGACTTCGTCATCTAGGAAGGCCAAAAGGTAGTCCACACACTCAGCATTATCGTCAATAGTGAAGGCAGGCTGAACTCCTGAGGAGCTCTCATCAAGTACTAAATGTTCAGGCACAAAATCTGACCCTTCCGTCCATGCGAAGGCATCCAGGATTCCCTGTCGTGGCGGTGTAGGGCGGGTGGTGGTGGTGGTGGTGGTGGTTGGTTGTGAAGCAGATTTATCTCGTTCAAGGTCACTCGCACTGACCCTGGGTTGCCGTACAGCACTAGCAGCCCTTACCCTACTAACAACTCTACTTTTCAAAGTCCTGGATTTACCTCTTCCTCTACGGCCTGCCTTCACTGTTGATGCTGGTGGTGACTCCAACGACAAAGACTCCGGAGATAACTCAGCTGACGATGAGGAAGAAATGAGTGAAGTGGGGCTTGGGGAACGGGGAGGTGAATGCACTTGGGACTCATGGCGGGCTGGGTCACGCGGGAGCATTGTTCTGGGGCTAACACGCCGCCTTTTCACTCCCTTCCCAAATTCCTTGCCTTGCTGCACTAACGGCTCCTTTCCCTTGGAGCTAGAGACTACTTCCGATACTGAAGCACTCGTACTAGCACTTTCTGGCACGATAACCTCACCCGGCTCATCACACGATTCACCCGAATCGTCAAAATCACTGTCCATCATCACCATGGACAATTCTGCAAGTTCACGTGCCACTGCAGAGTCACTAAGTCCTTTCCTGCTTCCCTCACTACTTTTCTTAGGGGTAGAGGTCACGGGGCCCTTTGCAATGGGCGCAGAAGTGGCAGGAATGGCGGGGCACGAGTGCGACATGGTTTCACTACAGTGGAGGACAAGGAACTAAATGACGCGGCTTATCTGAGAATGGAAGGGTTGACAATGACACTGAGGCTGACTGCTGCTAACTTACATGCTAATTTTTTATAGGTAGAAAATCTCGGCAATACATAAAGAAATAGGTAGTTCCAGGTGAATGTAAATGTCACTTAGGCTTCTCCCTTCCTTTCTGATATATATTTTTATTTCAGACATCGATTACAAGGCATAATTAAAAGGAGAAATTACCGTGGTAATGTAGCGAATGAATATACGTGAGGTGTTGTCAGGTGATAATTAGCCAATTCCTGGTGTATAACACTATCACTTACCTTATTTTTTTTTGGTATATATTATTTTGTATAAGTATAGGGCATAGGGCTTATTTCAATGGATGAAATCTGTGGAAAAATCCGGGGGAAATTTGCGTAGCGCAGCGCGGTGTGGGAGGTGAGAGGACAGGGTAATGGAGGGCAGGTAGGGAGGGGAGTCACGAAGGGGGTAAAATCGCTAAAATGTCAACAATGGATGGGAGTACAGATGAGATTTGGAGTGCTGACTAGTGTTGGACATTGACAGTACTGATAGATGATACAAGCCACCACTTGAGAGCCCGGGATAATTCAAAATAACACAGAATCACAAAAGTGACGCCCCGCGGTATGATCCATTGTGGCCGAGCGTCACGCAAGTGACGCCCCGCGGTTAAGGGGTTAAGGCGTCAATGATATCCTGTATCCTAAATAATAATATACCTATTTGTTTTCATTATTATTTATTATTACAGGCAACTGATTACACACTTTAAATTACACCAAACATAAGATACCCCGTCTGTCGTTAACGGACAACATGCAGCCTGCTCCACCACCTGCTCTTTCTTTCTCTCTCTCTCTCTCTCTCAACACGTCAGTTGCCTATCAGTAGACACACAGACATTATCAGTTTGTGCTAATGAGCAATGACGTTGCATGTAATATGTTTACTTACTATTTAACCCGCCCCATCCCATTGACGTATGGGTACGTTGCAATGATTTGCATTTGCCAGTCCCGGCGACATACCGGTATGTCGTGCAATTGCAATGTGCATAATTTCGACAATTTTCAAAATTCGCGCTTGATTTGTGGTACGTATCTTTGCATGACCTTCCCCTACCTGCCACCAGGCGGGGACACTCGGCGACCCTGCGTGACCCGCGCCAACCCGCCACTCGTCCACTCACCTAGTAGCAACGGTCCTGCTCAGACATGGCTAAGAGAGGTCTCTCAGACAACAAAATTCAAGCCGCCCTGGACACCTTTACAGGCGACAGTGATTCCCCACTGGACAACGAGGTTATGGATAAGGATTATGTGCAGCCAGAGGAGGAAGAAACCACCAGCAGTGACGAGGAAGTTTCCTCTCCCAGGAAGTGGCAGTACGTGACTTACTGAGCTGCTAGAGAGGGGCAGCAGGCAAAGAAGGCACGTGCAACATCCTATCCCTATCCCCAACGTGATTTGGAACCAGAATTCGAGGACGAGGATGAGGACGAGGACGGAGCCGTGGGACGTGCTGCCACGTGGTATGGACGTGAGGTCATAATTCATCGTGGCCCAGAGCACACACCACGTCGTACGAGCAGGTATGGGCCTAGCATTTTGTTTGGGGAGTTAGGAAGTGAAGTGGAGGGAGTGGGGAGTGAAAGGGAAAGTGCAAGGAGGATTAGGGAAAGTGAGAGTGACGTGAGTGAGTCATTGCTCTCCCTACGTAGTGTGAGGCGGCGTAGTGGATCACGTGGGCCAGCGGGTGCGTTCATTATCACGTGGGGTTGTAAGGGAGGGGGAAGGTGGGGAGGAACCACTCCCAAGCACGTCTTATGCTCCCCAATATCCCCTAACACGTGGTCGAGCTAGGGTGCGTGAGAAAGCCCGTGGTGTTGTCATGGAGGGGGAAGGTGGGGAGGAACCACTCCCCAGCACGTCTTCTGCTCCCCAATATTCCCCTATTTCATCCCCACACCCCCCTAATGTTCCTCAAGGCCATAAGGGTAAGGGAAAGGGAAAGGGTAAAGGCAAAGGGAAGAGGAGTGACAGTGGGGAAGCCCTCCGCACTCCTTCTCCCCCACCTCCCCAACCAGGATCTCCTCCCCATCCAGACGAAGGCGGTGATGGGGATGACGGGGACGAGGGATTTGTGGTGTGGAATTGGGAGGATGAGAGTGATTTTTCTCCCCTCATTCACCCCTTCACTGAGCAGGGGTGCTCTGGCTGCATTGCTCCAGGAATTCACCATAATTCCACCAGGTTGGATTTTTTCCACCTGTTTTTCAGTGAGGCATTTGTTGATCAGATTGTATACCAAACCAACCTGTTTGCAAGCACCCAGCGCCTAGAGAGTGAAAGATTGGGAACAAGGAGTAGGCATTCTATCATCTATGATTACCCTGTCTCCCTTCCAGAAATGTTCTTATTTTTTGCCCTGGTCCTTTTGATGGGTATTATACGAAAGAATAGAATTCCTGCTTCCTGGACTAGGGACCCTGTTATGTTTACCCCAATATTTGGTCAAGTGATGAGCCGTAATCAGTTTCAACAAATTCTAAGTCGCCTCCATTTCTATGATGCTCATGATGCTCATGATCCTGCAAATGCAAACAACACTGATAAAATGAGGCGAATTAGGTTGATCTTTGATCACCTCAGGCAAACTTTTCGTTCCTCATTCTATCCCTATAGAGACCTCGTCATAGACGAGAGTCTCGTGTTGTGGAGAGGCAATATTTCATTTAGGCAGTATATACCCAGCAAAAGGCACCGTTTTGGGTTCAAGATCTTTGTTATGTGCGACTGTAGGACTGGATACGTGCAAGACATAGTCTTGTACACCGGTGCACAGACAGACATAATAGAAGATCGAAGTATTGGACTGTCGGGAGCAGTGGTAAAGACGATGATAGAAGACTACCTTCATCGTGGTCATGTCCTCTACCTGGACAATTGGTACACTAGCCCTCTTCTCGCTCGTTATCTTCACACACATGAAACTGGAGTCTGTGGAACAGTGAATGTGAACCGGCATCACATGGCTAAGGTAGGGGGGAAACTTGCGAGGAATGAGGTTGTCTTCTTCAAAGCCAACAACATCCTTGCAACTGTGTGGAATCACAATAGAGAGGTAAGCCTATTGTCAACGGTTCACTGCCCCTTGATGCACCGTACTGATTCAGTTGATTACCGTAGCGAGAACAGGCGTCGTATTTGGAAACCTGAGTGTGTCATGGACTATAATATAAACATGCGCCTCGTGGACCAGTCAGACTCCATGATATCGACGGTAGAGTGTGCCAGGACCACGATGAAGTGGTATAAGAAACTGTTCTTTCACTTGCTAGATATCACTGCTCTGAATTGTCACCACCTTCACGCCATGACACCAGGAGTTCAGGAAACATTTGAAGAGTTTGTGAGGGAGCTCACAAGAGAAATCTTTGCACGGTATGCTGTAGAAAGGCCCCAACATCGCACCCGCACTGCCCCTATTGCACAAACTCCCCTGAGAATATCCGGCCGCCATTTCCCCACTCCTATCCCTCCCCAGCCAAACAGACCTAGGCCCCAACACAGGTGTCACGTGTGCAGTAATTCCCAGGTGAAACTCATGACACAGAAGAAGGACACCCGCTATGAGTGCGTGCAGTTTGACGTGGGTCTCTGTATTCACCCATGTTTCAGTGAATATCACACGTTGATGCAATTCTAATATGGTGTGAATGCGAAAGGACGCAGAAATTATGAGGTAAATGCGACAGACAGACGCTCAGTGAAATTATCAGTCATGTTGATCTCCAAATATTAGTATAAAGTGCATACGGATAGAAGATAAGTGCAAAAATTGTATGTAAGTGTATAAATATGCCGTAAGTGGAAACATACATAGCGAGGGTTTTATGATGCGATATTCTGTCGCTTAGTGCAATAAATACGGCACGTAATTATATAATTATTATTATTGGAAATGCTTACGGGTATAATATAAGTTCATATTACTGTAAGTGCTGAAATATATTCTAAGTCAAATATTCATAGCGTGTGTATAGAGATGCGATTTCCTGACGCTCAGTTGAATGAATAAGGCACGTAATAGTGAAAATAAAAGTCAGCAAGTGCTAAAGTGTGTAATATATGTGAAGAATTAGTATATAAGTGTGTGAGTATTATGTTGGTCGAAACATTCATTGCGAGGGTATTTTCATGCGATATTCTCACGCTCACTTGAATAAATAATGCCAGTAAGTATGTACAGTGCATTATAGGGGTGTAAACGTGTGTAATGTAAGTGGGAAATTATAATTGGAGTGAATAAATAAAGCAGATGATGAAACACGAGTGTTTGAGATCGTGGTTGCTACGTGAATATGCGCTAGCATATCGCTAAATGCCCTCGTAATGAATGAAAATAATTGAAAACATTTACAGTGGTGGAGGAAAGGTTCTATGTAAAGGGAAAAATAATAGGAAAGTGATAAAACAATTTGGTATGTTGAAATACGAGTCATAGCGAGTGCGCTTACTAAGCTGATGTGCGCTATACTTATGCTGCATGTCATCATAATGAATGAAAACATCTGAAAACACTTACAAACAGTTGTAATTGGTAAAATGTCATTGAAACAGAAGTATACAAGTAGAAAAAATGATAGGTTGACTCATACCAGAAACTTAGCATATAGCATGTTACGACTCGGACCAAACTCGCTATGCTCGCTCGATGGTACAATGCTTATTTTTCATATATATGTGTCTGAAATCTATTATATTGTTACTGTTATTGTTTATTAGTTCAAATTCAATAAATATAGAGGTGTTGTGTGTTGTTTCTCCCAGTATTCATTACCATAGAAAACATGAGCGCCTATCACGTCCATTATAGAACACGACACCTGGCTCGGGGGACCTCACCTGTATGGACCACTTATAGACCGCGGGAAGCCCTTTCTTTGTGATTTTCCTTCGTTTCTCAACCTAAGTGGAAGTTTTAGCCAAAAAAAAAAATTTCCAAAAAGGCTCGGGACTGGGGGATGTCGGAGGTGCGGAAAACCTCGGGACGTGACGGGTTAATACTATATCAAAACACAAGTGCAATACATTATCAGCTCACCTTACGGATTACGTTAGCCAATAAACAATATTTATGTGAACAGACTACATTTCAGTAATAGTCATGGGGTAGCCACAGTCAAAATGATGGTTTCGTAAATGTTTTTGGTAATCATGTGTTCAGTGGAGGATACCAGTTAGAGGGGAGGTGACCACTGAAACCCTCAATCCCGATAGCTACTCTGATGCGTTATTGTGTCACTGTTGAGGTTCCTGTTCCTTCAGTCATGTCAGTTGTTAAAATTAACATACTGATAGACAGCCATTTCTTTTGAAAAATACAAACAGCTTATTATGAACTTTCAAAATATATTATGGAGCATATTGTGTGAGCATTGCAGCTCACACACCATTCCTAGTCCTGGTCCGTTTGTTTCAGTATTGCCAGCCTGACAGTGTGGTGTTAATGAACATGATATTATTGTTACAACTCTTCATGCTTATTTTTATTTGGAACAATAGAATTCATAAAAGGATTTCATTCAGTCCATAGAATGTCAAATACAGTGTGTGTGTGTTGGGGGGGACATTACATGTGGTAGGGGTGGGGGAAGTGTAGTATGTGATGTACAGTCGCGAGCAGATGAAATGGAGACACCAGCACACACACCTCTGGGTCGCTTCTACCCGACTAGTTACTAGGTGTGGGGGGGAGGGGAGTGAGAGAGGAAGAAGGGAGGTGGAGGGAATGGAGGGGCTGGTGGAGGGAGAAAGGGCAGGGGAGGGTACGAGAGGCGTAACCATGGCTGTGCAGGTTTTACTTTATCTTAAGGATGTAGGATTGCCTTTGGCCGAGCTTAATTAATCATGATGTCATACATATCACTGATAAGGTAATGGGTTTGTAACTTTAAGTTGTTTTCCATTTAAGCGAGAGAGCAATATATTGTATTACACATGAAGATATGGCTAGCTTCGCAGCTCAACTGTGGCTTCATAAGAATCAAGGCAAGAGCTAAATCGTTAACCTAAAGTTTCACAATGGCTACGCCGAGTTGAAGAGGGACAGGGAGTGAGAGAGGAAGAAAGGAGATGGTAGGCTGGGGAGGGAGGGGGGGAGGGGGAGAGCTTTTGGTGAGTGGAAGGGGAGGGAGAAACAGTCTTGGCTGTCTGAGAATGAAGGTGGTTGCCAGGCATCACATTTTGATATTGACGAGTTTGTTAGTCATTATTCCCATTCTGGCAACATTCCTGGTGTGTGTGTGTGTGTGTGTGTGTGTGTGTGTGTGTGTGTAAAGGGAACTGCGGTTCACATGAATGGAACCCTCACTTCACCAGAAATGAGCTTATATTCTGCAAGAGGGTTTGTCTCTCTCCGTTCCTCACAATTTTCTTTTATCATAAAAAACATGAATACCTGTGGTTCTCGTATTTTATATTATTAATAATTATTGCTAAAACACATTAAGCACTGAAAATAGCCCATTCATTAAAGAAATTGTAATCATTACAGTTGTAATATCGAACAAATACTGACGTATGATGACTTAACTAAAAATCAATACATAGCTTTGTAAATGTGAAATCCATCTAATTCGGTTTCATATGCTTTTGATCCCTAGCATTCCCAAGATAAAAAATGTGTATAATCATGGCTAGAGTCTGATGACATATAGCAAGACATATTTATGCTGACATCCTGAATGACGAGCACAATCAACCTATTAAAATGTTCATCCATTAATTGTTGGGCACCAGAACCATCACAGACAAGTGTTAACCCGACGTGCACATATTTTCTTCACCTTTGGCTTATGACTACATTACTATTCTCCTCATTCTCCAATATTTTCCACCACACCGCTCAAACAGGTGTTACCCCCTCCCTCTTGAACCCCTTCCAGTTTCACCTCTCACCAATGAACCCCTCGAATGGAACTCGCACCTGGCTATATCACGGATGGACATTCCACTCTCTCGGAGTCCAATTATGCGACCCCGCTCTGCTATGACCTCAAATCGTCTCTCCATCGTGAGCAGCAGCCTTGTGTGATACCCATAGTGCTGATGAACTCCTCTTCATCTCGGTTTAGCCAATATGAACCATTAGGTTAACGCTCTGGCTGTTGTATAGAATCTTATGAAGCCACAGTTCAGCTGCAAAGGTGCCAACTTCATCTATGACACAACAAACTACTCTCTCGCTTCAAGTGAAAATAGTTTTAAATTAAAACCCATTATCAGTGATGTGATTGACATCATGATTAATTAAGCTCTCCCAAAATCAAACATTAATTCATAATCAAGATAAATTAAGACCTTGACAGCCATGGTTATTGCCGCCCCTCCTCTCCTCCCTTCCCTTCCCTTCCCTCTCTTGATCTTTTTCCCACCACCAGCCCCTCCATACACCCCCCTCCCTCTCTCACTCTCCCGTAACTCGTCGGGTAGAAGCGACCCAGAGGTGTGTGTGCTGGTGTCTCCATTTCATCTGCTCGCGACTGTACGTGTGTCATAATGGTAATGTGGCTGTGTTCATACATGGCTAAGGACGTACAAGACTGATATAAGCAATCTGTGACTTTCACATTTGATGACACATCTCAGTAGTAATTAGGTTCTGTTTATTAGTTTGTAGCATATAACATAATTATATATGATTATGTTTTCGAGGTGGAACCTGAAACATTTAAAAAAGACAAACACTAAAATATTAGGCAAATGCATTATGAGTGGCACAGTGTATGAATAACAATATTTCTGGAAGAATATTACCGTATTATTTTTTTTAAATAACAGAACGGAGGAAGGAAAAACAAATGAATAACAAAAAAATTATCCATACACTAGATTACTGGTGTCCTCTGTTCATATAATATCTGTAACAGTTAGATATGAACTGCTGTGGGTTGAAATTTGGAAGGAAACAACTCTGGGGAAGCGAGTTCCAGAGAGATGCAGTTCGGGGAATGAAAGAATTCTGATAGGCAGAAGTTCTGCAATATGGCTGAGTGACGTTCCAGTCATGAGCGCTACCAGATGCCAGTGTAGCACAAGGGAAGGCATGGAGAGGTGGCACCATGGACGCAGCTTTGTCTGAGCATTTGCCAAAAAAAATATCTGTAAAATGATGCAGGGAAGGCAACAATCCTTCTTACTTGCAAGGGAGGTAGTTTATTTGTAATAGCAGGTTGTTAATGATTCTAACAGCTTTGTTCTGAATTTTGTCTAGTTGTTTTAATGCAACCTCTCCACATCCATTCCACAGGGGTGGGCAATACTCAAGCTGGGAATGCACATGACCTATAAATTATAGCTAACTGCTTAACAACGAAGAACTTATGGACTCTGTACAATAATCCAAGTTTCTTTGAGGCGGTTTTAGCAAGTGATCTGACATGAGTGGCCATTGTTAAGTGAAACGCCAAGAATTTCAATACTTTTGGAAATGGGAATATTAGTAGCATTGAAGTTAATGTATGAATCTGGCAATATCTGTCTGTTAGTAAACTGTATATATTTAGTTTTACTAGCATTAGAAGAGACAAGATTGTTTTGTCCCCATTCACTGATCGGAGATAGATCTTGATTTATGGAGAAGGCTATACTGAGATGAGAGGTAGAGATATTAGACTTTGTAAATGGGTGTCTGAGTGTGAATGAACTATGTAGTGTTGAGTCATCTGCATATGAGTGAATGGGATTGTGGGTGACAGAGCAGGGTTGGTGCCAGAACTGATCCCTATGGCACGCCGGCGTTAATTTAGTGGAAATTGGAATATACATCATCTACTTTTACTCTTATTTTCCTGTCACCAAGATATGAAGAAATCAAAGGAACAAAAGACTTTAGTCCATAGCAAGGGAGTTTGGACAGCAGAGATCGGTGCCATACTCTGTTGAAAGCTTTAGAAATATTAAGAGCTACTGCATGAGTTTCTCCATAACATTCATTTAACAGATAACGTTGTAGGTGCAGCGTTTCTTAAGCTTAGCTTATCGGAGTTTCTTTGATCAGTATATTACTTGTACTATACCTTTGAGTTCAGTAATACATGTGTTATATATTGTGTAATGAGTGATGTCACGGTGGCTCACCCAGTGGATGTTCACTTAATGTTATATCGAACAGACAGCAAGTGTATTTATTAGTAGTTTACCAGTAGGCCTGTTTGTTATTGATCACACACTGGCCAGCTCATGCCTAAACTGTTTTAATAAATTCTTTATCATGGTTGGGAAACAACACGTTAGGCATGTGAGAAGATGGCAAGATGTCTAGCAAGTTGGCGGGATGTCTAAAGTTGCCATTGTGCCAGTCAGGAAAGCATCATATTTTAATGGAAAGAAAGTGCCATTATAACAGGAAAGTTGCCTTACGAAATGCACATGAACGTGCCTAATTTTTGTATAAGTGCCCCCAAATACAAATCATGTCAGTGAGCAAAATATATAATATAGTGTTGTATCAGTTACAGTATATTCTCGGATAAGTTATATTAAGCTATTTAAGTCACTGTTAAGTTATTATCCTGTATGGAGTAATATGCATTATAATCAAAGGATAATCAGAACACACATAAGATTTATATGGAACCCATTTATTACCAGGATGTCCACCCACCTTCCTTCTCGATCACCTTCCGCAGTCTGTTTGGCAGAGAGGCGACTTGGGTTCCGTATGAGCTGCTGCTGGTTTGTGATATGAGAATGGATGTTGGCCAGTAGTTCATCTGGTGTTCGTTCACTCTCAGACTCCCAACAGTTAACCATAATTCCCTACATTTTCGATGGGGTTCATGTCTGCTTCCTTACTGGGCCAGTTGAGCAGCTGCAGGTCCTGTCGACCTCTAAACCATTCCGAGCCTGGTCTCGCCGTGTGGATTGGGCAGTGGTCCTGAACAAAAATTATAGAGCCGAGAGGAAACGGACAGTTCCACTCCTGAACTGAGGAAGGAAAAATCCTGCACAATTTCGATCAATATATCAGCAGTGGACCTCCCTCTATCCTGGTGACGTCACCCATGCCGTGGATGCACACCCACCCCCAGACATTGATGGTGACATGTCTACTTTTATCCTCCACATAGATGATCCTACGGTCGTATCTGGACGTGAATAGAATATTAACACATCGTTCTGATAGTTTCGTTTCTAATATCTTTGACGTTTTGGGAAAAGCTGCCGTCTTTCATGTTATGGTTCATTATGCACTATTTCTATTGTATATTTTACGGGGATTGTAAGGCTTAATAAGCATTGGTGCAAGTGTTGGTAATATGCATTCACCTAGACGTACCGTTATTATGAATATCATTTGTTCGGCAAAGGTTTAATATTAAAATTGTTTAGTGATGCAGTACAAAAGGATGTTTATGTTGTACATATCATCATTAAATTTTTTCATATGCATTTGAGTATTGTCGTCTCCAGAAATCTTTTCTCAATCATTAATTTTATGAATACAGAATACCTAGTAACAGTGATAAAGAGAAGTGTCATGCATACTACCAGCACAGTTCTGTTCTCTGGCCTTTATCTGGCTACTGTTCTTCCTTACTCTCCAATCAGTTCTGTGTGTGTGTGTGTGTGTGTGTGTGTGTGTGTGTGTGTTTGTGTGTGTGTGTGTGTGTGTGTGTGTGTGTGTTTGTGTGTGTGTGTGTGTGTGTGTGTGTGTGTGTGTGTGTGTGTGTGTCGCTCTCTCTGGCCTTTATCTTCCTACTGACCTTCCATTCTCTCCAATCAGTTCTCTTTCTCTCTCTCTCTCTCTCTCTCTCTCTCTCTCTCTCTCTCGAGAGAGAGAGAGAGAGAGAGAGAGAGAGAGAGAGAATTGGTTGGAGAGAGTGGAAAGTCAGCAAGATAAAGGCCAGATAACAGAACTGCGTTGATAGTACGCATGACACTTTTCTTTGTGACTGTTACCAGGTATTTTGTATTCATAAAATTTAATGACAGGGAAAAGATTTCTGGAGGCGACATTACTCAAATGCATATGGAAAAATATATACTGATCTGCAAATGATTAATATTAAAAATGTTTAGTGATGCAGTATATGGATGGGGTGATGAGAGAAGTAAAAACACGAGTAATGGAGAGAAGGATGGCGTTGGTAATAAATTGTGATGGATGGAATATCTCAAATTTGTATGCTGATGACGCAGTACTGCTTGTAAATACCGGACAAGAACTTGGTATGCTAGTGCAGAGTTCTGCTGATGTCTGTGGGCGTCGTGCCTTGAGAGTAAATGTAGAAAAGAGTAAAGTGATTGTTATTGAGAGAGAAGGTTACTTCCAGTGCGACTTTAAAGTGAATGGAGAGAAACTGGAATCGGCGAGAGACTTCAAAAACCTTGGTACAGTGATAGAAAATGAGGACAATGTGCAAGAGAAGTGGAAAGTAGAGTGACACAATGAAAAGTAGCTGGTGCAATGAAGGCCTCGATAAGAAACAGGCTTGAGTGTTGCAGCTGCACGAGGCTTACATGAGGGACTGTTAGTGCCAATTTAAACATATGGACGTGAGACTATGGTACGGCATGAAAATGAAAAGCCAAGAGTAAGAGCAGTGGAGATGGGACTGCTGAGGAATGTATGTAGAGTACAGAAGGTGAATAGGATACGAAATAATGTGATTCATGAAAGATGTGGAGTGAGGAAGTTGGCGGACACCAGAATCGAAGACAGTGTACTGAGATGGTATAGTCATGTGGAGAGAATGGATAACAATAGAGTGGTGAAAAAGGTATATCTGAGTGAATTTGAAGGAGGGAGGAGGCGAGGTAGCCAAGGAGAAGCTGGAGAGATATGGTGGATGAGTGTGTGAGGAAGAGAGGTTTGGAAGTCAATGAGGCTAGAGAAATGACAAGAGATCGAGCTGGCTGGATGAATATTGTGAGGAGAAGTGCATGATCAGGGATTTGGCACCTCTTTTTAACGTGGCAGCATCCGGACTGACTCAATAGGATACATTTATGTGAAGCTACAAAACGTGGTGAATGGTTTTCCCGTAAGAGCCAGGATTCCGAGGGCTTGAATGGTGAGTGAATGGAAGCCTGGCCCATTGGATTGGGCATATTTGGCCTGTCTGGAATTTGCTACTCCTCACCCTGCCCTAGGGTGGGAAAGGAAGTCCGGATGATGATAATGGTGATGATGATGCAGATCAACTGATATTCATAATAACATTACGTTTGGATGAATGCATATTGCCAACACTTTAACCACTGTTTTTTAAGCCTTACAATCCCCATAAAATATACCATAGAAATAGTGCATAATGAACCATAACATGAAAGACGGTGGCTTTTCCCGAAACGTCAAAGATATTTGAAACGAAACTATCTGAGCGATGTTTTAATATTTTATTCATGTGCAGATACACCTACGAGGAGGATAGAAGTGGACACGTCACCATCAATGGCTGGGGGTGGGTGTGTATCCACGGCATGGGTGACGTCACCAGGATAGAGGGGAGGTTCACTGCTGAAAAATTCATTGAAATTTTGCAGGATTTTCTTCCTCCCCTCAGTTCAGGAGCAGAACTATCTATTTCCTCTCGGCCCTATAATTTTTGTTCAGTACTGCTGCCTCATCCACACAGCGAGAAGAGGCTCGGAAGGTTTAGAGGTCAACAGGATCTGCAGCTGCTCGACTGGCCCAGTAAGGGATCAGACATGAACCCCATCGAAAATATAGGGAATTATGGTTAATCCGCCTTGTGCCAGTGCCGTTTTAGAACAGCTTAAAATTTAAACTTTCACTGGGACCGCATTTTTTAAGATTCGCGGGTAAAAGTTGGCAGGCATGTACTGTATGTTAACTGTTTCTCTGCCATGCCCTAGGTGGTCAAGGCCATACACCCACTCACTTCCCCCCCCCCTCACACTTGCTCTGCTTTACTCTGCCTGTGTGCCTCACCCAGTGCTGTACATAGTGAAAGCATATTGTGAATATTTTCACTCAAGTGTAGGGACCATATATAGTGAAATCAAGTTGTAAATATTTTCTTGTATGTGTAAGTTCCGCACATAGTGAAGTTGTAAATACCTTCTTGTAAGTGTCATGACTGTACATAGTGAAGTCAGGTTGTACCTATCTTCTAGCGATTGACAGTGCATTCACAGTGAGAGAGACATGCAAATTGTGACAGATGTTGAAGTAATAACAAATCAGAAAAGTGTACTGAACATTGCTATACCTTCCCAGCATAAGTACCTGAGTCTACCTTACATTTAAAACGACTTTCTCTCACCTACATAGCTAACGTAACAGAACAGGAATCTCTGCATACGAGGTTCGTGTGCATTTCGTAACACAACTTTCCAGTTACAATGGCACGTTTCCTTTCCATTAAAATATGATGCTTCCTTGACTGGCATAATGACAACTCTAAACATCTCGCCAACTCGCTAGACGTCTTGCCATCTTCTGACATGCCTACAGTGCTGTTTCCCAATCGATAAAAGTTTAACAAAACTATCTATCTATCTATAGCCCGACGCCCTAATCTCGCAAAGGGTGGCCGCAGATAAAACGCCTCCAAGTCGCTCTCTCACGGCAATTTTAGATTATATCCTCCTCAAAGCCTTCATGTTTTTGGGTGAAAACTATCAAAGCTTGTATGAGAAGTCGATCATAGATGAGCTGTAAAAAAAAAACATGCAAGAATTGTAGTACGTAACTGA